>NW_024609836.1:26320311-26770609 GCF_016920785.2 Ixodes scapularis
GGCCACGTCCTCAGAACGGGATTGGCTAAGATAGCTCGTAGCATCCGCTGCTTCCGGACGTAAAGTGAAACGGGGTGTAGGCTGGTTCTTCTTTTATATATGAAAGGCTAGTGACGTCACTCCCCACGTCGCAAGCTGCCGTCACCCCGGCAGCTTGGGCAACAATAATCTTCACAGGGAACGTATGAGGTGAGCGCTACGTGCTTTGCATTGTTTTCAGGAGCTCATCATAATTCATTATATTGTTAAGATGCTCGTTGTGTACTTAATCTTTATCGAAACGAATGTTGTGCGGTATGTTTTATGCGTGGTGTTTGTACTTTTCGCTTCAATCTTCTGAAGTCTTTGTTTCGTGAGAACGGCGACACGAAAACACACGCGGGGAGAAGGAACGTGCTTCGCATTGCTTGCAGGTACCGTTATCATCCATCATGCAGTTTACATTTCACACGAAGGCTCCTAATGACGTCAAATCATTCGGAGCAGCTGCAAACCTAATCTTTACCGGAACGCATGGGAGGGTGTTCGTATTGCTCACACGCGCCTTATCATCCATCATGTGGCTTTGATACTTGTTTTGTGGTTTACTGTTTTTTTTTTTATTTAAACAAGTACTGAGTTGTGTGCTGTATCCCTGATGTCAAAGGAGATATGCTGTTTTGCCTTCAATTGTTCGTTGGGAGTTTTTGGATTACAACGATAATGACACAAAAATTTCCTTGGCCGGTAGAGGTATACAGCTTCGCTGTAAAAGAATCGCTTATGTCAGTCCTACGGATATCAGCAGTGAAGTTCCCAAGAAGCATCCAATGACTGCTTAGGAGTCGATAATTGAAATGTTTTATCGCAACAAACAAAGAAAGAGACATTTCACTAACCTGCCCTCTAGCGCGCGGAATGAGCATGCTTCCTCGTTTATCTCGCACAACGTAAGAGCCACATGTTTCCTACACTCGATAGACGAATCGGGAGTTCTCCGTGTATTTATGGGATTGAATAAGAGCACACGCCATGACATCGACCAAATACAAGTAAAGCCCGCTATATTCGTAATCGATGTGGTGGCCCCACTTTTGGTATATACAGGGTGTTTTTTTTTAGCTGCACCAAATTTTCGAAAATAAAATAACGTGAGATAGAGTAATTTGAGCCCTGGGGAAGTGTTAGTGGCCATGGCGGCCTCTAGAAAAAAGGTGAAATTAAGTAATTATTTTGCCAATTAACTAAAATGTTTTAATTAACTTTTTAATTTGTCACTTGAGGGCACTTAATGCATTTACAGGATTGAAGATCGGCCACAGTATGGTCTAGCCGTGTCGACCATTTTGGATTAAGAAAATTCCTAGTAGGCGCTTCGGGGTCGAGAAATGTCACTTTGGTAAATGAAATCAAACCGAAACTAAACAGGAAAGAGCGCCGGTAGAGTTATCGCTCCGCCCTTCCGGGCATGGGATTCGTCGTTATCACGGCCGGTTCCACTTGCTTAGGCGAGCCGGCCGCGATAATGACGAATCGCCTGCGCTGAAGGGCGGAGCGATAACTTTACCCGCACTCTTTCCTGTTTAGTTTCGGTTTGAAACCACTTACCAAAGTGACATTTCTCGACCCCGTAGCGCCTACTAGGAATTGTTTTATTCATATTTGACGAAACGGCTAGACCATACTGTGGCCGATCTTCAATCGTATAAATACATTATGTGCCCTCAAGTGAAAAATTAAAAAAGTTAATTAAAACATTTTAGTTACTTAGCTAACTAATTACCTAATTTCACCTTTTTTCTATAGGCCCCCATGGCCACTAACACTTCCCCAGGGCTCAAATTACTCTATCTCACGTTCCCTTTTTTTTTTTTTTTTTTAATTTGGTGCAGCTAAAAAAAAACACCCTGTATATAGTATATATATATATGTATATGTATATATATATATATGTATATGTGTATATGTATATATATATAAAAAACACCCTGTATATAGCACAGGGTGTAAAAACACCCTGTGCAACTTTGCATTTTCGAGATTTCCAAATTTTTATATAGCATGAAACCCGCGAAGCTTTAAGTTCTGCACAAGTGTGGACACAAACATTTAGTTACAAATTATAGAGCCATCTTTGCATTCCCAATCTTTTCAGAAGTGCTGGGTAAATTATATTTCACCGTTTAGGCGAATTATTTACCTAGCATTCAGTGCTAGCTGACGTTCAGTTCGGGTTTCACAAGGAAAAGTCAACAGAATGCGCTTTGAAATCGCAAAAAGAAATAATATGACATATTATAGATAGTGAACAGCTGGTGAACAGCTGGGCTTTGCAAAGTGTTCGACTGTCTCAACCATTTAACGCTCCTTAGTAAACTTCCATGTTATGGTACACGTGGCATGCCTTTGATACCTATTCGCTCATATTTAGAAAATGGTAACCAATTCGTCTCACCGAATGATCATGTTTCTCGTTTGCAAGTCTTGAAGTTTGGTGTGCCCCAGGGCAACATATTTGGTCCTCTGTTGTTCAATGTATACGTAAACGATCTAGTCAATATTTGCAACCAATCACGTTTTCCCATGTATGCAGACGACACGAGTGTATGTCTGTCTGCTTCGAACAGGGACGAATTCACAACCAAGGCAAACTTAGTTTTAAAAAAGTTTATTTCAAGGTCATCAAATTATAGTCCTAAAATCAACACTGCAAAATCTAAAGCAATTGTTTTTCGACCTGTAAATAAGCACGTTACAAGAGTTATAATCAAAAGATCGGTACCGACCACATTGAAATAGTGAAACCGCACAAAGCGCTAGGTGTAATTTTTTTCCTTCAGAACATGTGCAATTGGATAATACATAGAATACATAGTTACGAAAACCGGCAACCTTATTCAACATTAAAAATAAAAAAATAAAAAAGATGACACTCCCAAGTAGGACATTTTAATTTTTTATGCAATTCAAGCAAATAGAATGTTATCGAGTGCACCTATATTTAATCATAGCTACACAATACTCATGCCTGTTGGCGCTGCTCTCGCTGCGCCACGCCTAGCTGAGATGTCAACAAGGAACAGTGTTTATATTATTTTAAAACATGCGAAAAATCATTAACTCTATTACCAAAACAATCGTAGCCGCTCCGCAACATAAGTAGTAAACCCTGCGAAACTGTGTGGCATCATAGGGCGCCAGGGAGACTTGCATATCCCTAATACGAGAACAGTTCCAATAGCGGAGGCTCATTCTGTTGGGCAGCAAACCAGTCTCGAACATTCTCGCCACCAGCTGGCCGTAAGAATTCCTCAGCGGCAAGTCCTTTCGCACCGGGGTGCTAGCGTACAACCCGTAGATTGTGTCCTTCCCAGAAGTCAGCCTGTTGCCGTGTTTTGCTATAAAGCATTGGTGCTTCTCATGCGAGATGAACACGTGACTACCTCCGAGAACCTTCTCCATGCAATCCTCGGTTGTGTCGCTCACGGTCGAAGCTTTGTTGGACGATCGTCTGCGAGCGGCCGCCATGGCACCGAGGATTCCCTGCTTGTCGTCTGACTGCCGCAGAAGGCGATCGTAGTAGGAGCCCTTTAACACACACGGTAGCACTTTCCCAGATGCGAGCCTGGAATAGAGCTTCTCTATGGTGTCGTCTGCTTCCCAGACATATCCGGAACTCAGGCTGGACGTCAACAGGCTCTGGAAGTAGACGGCAAGCGAGAATCCGCCAGCCATCCAGCAGAAGAGCATGATGCGTCCAGCCAGAACACGTTGGAATCGTTCCGGTACGGGGTACGAGAAGAGCATCGCCGTTCAGACTAGAACGAACACCACGTCTTGGATGCCATTGACGAGCCCCCTTTCCGAGCAGTAGTTGATGAGACTGAAGCGTAGTGCGCAGGTAACCATTGATAGGAATAGAATTGTGAAGAAGGCCATCGGTGCTTCTCGGATAAACGCACCTGCACGGAGTGAAGGCTTACGAACCGTGTAGAAGAGAACCCTTCCGTGGTCGAAGAAGCGTGGAAAATGGAGCAGTCGCCAGCGGTTTGCGTCGGGCACAATATTGTGGAGCACAATGTCTATCCTACGCTTCACCATATCTGCAATGAAGTGCTCCTGTTTCACCATTACTGTTCTGAAATGGGCACCGAGGAACAACAAAACATCTAATATAATTTTAGCTTCCGGGAGCTTGCACTTAGAATACAGACAACCAAGCACGAAGCTCTGGTTCCTAAGTAGCTGCCAGGTTTGGGTGGCGGGGAAACTCTGCTCCGGCACGGCTGAATATCAGGCTGTTGTCGCCGCTGTTTGTGCAGTTCCATACTAAGCCCTGTTTAATGTCGAAAAGGCTTTCTGCATTCATCATTGGGTTATGAACAAGTTGTCTGGGGTATCCAGGAGCCCGAACGCATGATAAACGATTTGTCTCAGAAAGAATAAACCAAGTGGAAGGAACGTCGTCGGAAGAGAGTAACCACGATAGGCTATCGTTCCATAAGGACTCAGAAATAACGACCACCGTCTTTTTGTTGTCGGCAGTGCTGCATCGGAGGTGCTCGAGGTACAACGACTAGGAACCGCACCAGTACCTTGCTCTGAAGATGGTGCCAATACTGCGCCGGAAGAGAAAGCTGTTCATGTTTCCAGTTGCGCAGAGAACGTCAGTGTCTGTGTCACTCTGGAGCAGAAGATGCACATCGTTTTTTGTGGCATTCAACAGTGCAGCGGGCATAAAGACAACGAACAAGGCTATGAGAAGACGTGCAAGCATCTTCAACAGGCGTCTTTGGCAGCGGTGAACTAAACCACAGAGCAGGGCGGAGGCGTCTCACAAATCTTTAAGCCCAGTGAGAGCCTTGAGGATTCTTCCAGATTTTTATTTAGGGTTTGGATTTCCGGGGATTGTCAACTCTCCCCATGAAAGCAAATAATGCCACGATTGAAGAGGGCGGAATTTCGACCCTTTGAAAATGAGAAACCGCGATCGATGTTTAATGCATCTTCTGGCACAGCGGCTTCCTTTATTGATAAATGTCCTCCATGCAGATAGCACCCGTACTGGTGATGTCCTCAGACAGAATATCTTAATATTTATTATATGAAAGAAAAGAAAAAAGGAAACGTTCAAGAAAGGTACAATGGAGAGGCGTTACGGGAAATGAGACACGTGGAATAGAGATAGTAAATACCTGGGTCATTTTTCTGCCCGAAGCTTTCTTGATCTGGACGCTTGACCGCGTCACTGAAAGGCACACACCTATATTTGCCAATCTCTCGCGCTTCTTGATCGCCGATCAATTCTATGCACGGCCCGCCCTATATTTCCCTCCACCACCTCAACATTTAGCCCCGTGTAGAGTTTTAACTTCGGTCAAGTTATTGTTTCGCGTGTATTAAAGCTAAGTGTTATAAAGCTCAACTTAACAAAAACACAAAGCATCTATCGGTGAACTACAGTCCAGTGAGAAATGGTTTTCGCCTGGAGCAGATTTGCGTCGCTTTTTTGTCGTGGCCAGGTCCGAGTCCCGGTGTTGAAGTTGGTTCCGTGGCCGATCAAAAACGGGACATCACGACGTGAAGTGCGGCTAAGCACGTTCCTAGTCAAACGTCAAGTTTTTGCTCTGGAAAGCAGAAAGCTCCAGACGCACTTCTCATACATTATGAAAAAATATGACATAAGGAAACACGGCGTCTGCTGCGGACATAATGAGCATGTTGGAATGATTTTTGCGCTCTAAAAAAAAATGGGAGGAGAAAGGGAGGAAAAAGACGATGTTCCTCCCTGTCGCCAACGGAAGCGAGGAAATTGCCCTTGTTCCTCCCTTTCACCGATCCACATGCAGCGCGACCTAGTGGCGCTTGAAAAAGGGACGAAAATTCCTCCTCTAAATTCGTGGCGGCAGCGGCGGTCGAACCGCCGCTGCCATTGCAAACATGTTTAATGGCGGTGACGGCAACTTGAGCGCTTGGTAGCTTGGTTGCCGTCACTTCCGCGAGAAACGTATACTCTTGAAATAAAGCGTACGTACCATACAGCGAAAGGTAATCCGTGAGGCGTTTATTTCAGTTCTGTATAAAACAGAACAGCATATCCAGTCGATAGGAACGAGCACTGCGTTGCGGCGAGCGACTCCGTCCGACACACGCTGTAGTCCGTCCACATCGGAAAAACGACCGGCTTGCGGGAACACCCGTTTTTCAAAAACCATATCCCCGCACAAGAAACGACACTGCAATGACGATTCGGGGAAGGGACGAGGCAACGGATCCGGAAAGCAAGGTCAACTATGCATTCGGGAAGAGTCCACTTGGAAGAAAGGGTAGTACAGACATTCCATTCTCGTTGCGGGGCAAAGTGGGGGCGGAGGGCAGATCCGCGGGCTTGAAGAAACGCATGATTCGACAGAGCCAACGGTTCACCGCTGCTTCTTTTTAGTTTGCGCTGCGCCCCATCTCCTGCTACATGTCAAAACTCGCACTAAAAAAGAGAAAAGAAAAACTCCGTTTTTTACGTTTTTTTTTTTTTATTCGGCTGACTTAGTCTATTATCACGCGATCCCTTTTGTGTCGCAAAATGAGCGCAGCTAACCCGGCGTCAACAACCTGGATCTCAAATTCGTCGCAAACGTACTGGACGTACTTATAAAGGAAGCAAACATGAACATAAGCACTCGATAATAAATTTAAATACTATTTAGATAGAGACATGAAAAGAAGATTACTAACAATTGCTTTACGAACCTCTATTTTAGCTTTAGTGTCCGAAAGAGTTCCGTTGCGTTAGCTCTCAAAACGCTATATTCTGCACCGGGCTTCAAACGTTCTACTAGAACACGAAAACGCGGCTCCGCTACGGTATATATAGCGGAAGCCATAACGGATTCCGTATAGAGTTGCGGGAGTGACTAAACGATCTATTAAAACTCTCAACACGGGCTTTTTAACTTTCTGACTCGGGCAATGTGATGTTTTCAAGCGGTTGCATTATATCACCAAAGTTTAGTTTTCTGCTGAGGATACCAAAGTCATGGTTCGTGGGCCTTTATCACGCCCGGCACTTACGTTTTATAGGAGAACGCTCCAGATTAGTAAATTAAAACAATTCTAAATTTCTGTAAAACCGGTGACAAAGCATGAACCAAGATATCTTCTCTGCTGTTTCGAAGTCCTGTTAAAATCAGTAATCTTGTTTGTTTGAAAACCCGTTGAACTTGTGCAACAATTAAAATAATTCATTACCCCACCAAAACTGAAAATAATTAAACTGGCACTGAACACCGCAATCAAGCAATAGCTTGATTGCAATGTTTAGCACAGTGTACTGCATTTCAGCACTGCATTGTCAAGATAATTCATCGAACTTATTCAAAAGAAAATTATTTAATTTTAGTTAATTAGCCTAATGATCTACATTTGCTTTGCTCGGGATGTTGAATTAAGAGATGGGGGCTATTCCACAAGACAATTCAAATAATGTATTAAGTAAGAGTAATATTTACTCCACCTTTCCGTGTTTATGTGCCAAATGATAGCAGTCACCGAAAAAGTCGGATTCAAAAATAAGACATTATAGAAAAGGCAGACCGCCTTTTCTATAATGAATTAGCAGACTGACGGCAGCCTAAGATTTCCGCACGAGCGATTATAAAATTAACCCCTTGCTGAAGGGCGACTGAAAATTAGAGCGCGACGCAGGTAGCACGAACACACGAGCGCCTGTTTGTTTCGTTTTATTTTTTTCTTACGAACGAAACGCTGTCAGCAACCTTCCAGTGATGTCTCGTTAATATGAATACCCCGCTGTACAGACACCATTTTCGGGGACGAACTGCGCAGATACGTATATTTTTGTCTCGTTAATATAGAAAATTCAAAGTATGGAAATTTTTTTTTCTTTTTTTTTTTGAGGGGGGGGGGGGGGAGAACGGAGGTGCCCATATTAACGAGAGGTAAATGTACTATACTCCGCGACAACGTTTCTTGGCAATGCAGTGGAAGGCACAGGCCCGCGTCCCCTCTCACATTTTGAGTGTGCGCGGGCTCTCCTCCTCTCCCCATTTCCGGGGAGAGGAGGAGAGCCCGCGCACACTCAAAATGGGAGTGGGGACGCGGGCCTGTGCCTTCCACTGCATTGCCAAGAAACGTTGTCGCGGAGTATTGGGGAGGAGGACAGACCGTGACGCCCCAAGCGGTTAACCTAACAACTACACGGATGGGGACAACAAATACAATGACGCAGCGTTCGGCCGACATAACCGAACGCGGCGTCAGCGTTCGGCTGGAGTTCGTGTTCTCCGGTGAGGGGGAGGAGGGGCTGTTTTGTTTCCACTACGGCCTGCATGAACAATGCAGCATGCACGATTCCAGCTCAGCACAAAAGCCGAAGTGGGTCAAGCTCGCATTCTCTGAGGAGAGATCCGGCACTTAACGTCGCCTCGTCGATTGTTAGTATTTTTTACATTAAACTGCGCCCCGCGCTCTATTGTAGAAGATGACATGGCCATGCCCATAAGGCCTGTCGGCATGTGCACAGGCCTTGTGTTGAGTAAACACCAAGCGTGGGGAAAACAAACGGGTCAGAGCGCCCCCTATAGTTCGATCTCCTGCCCAATAGCATACTATGGAGCGCCTGAAGCCCGTCTTCGACTGGCGTGTTGAGAGTCCTATCCCGCTCCTACACAAAAAGTGGTCTCGAAGTAATGTGTCTTCACAAAAGGTTCCATGTCATACTGTCGGATGCCGTCATCTCGACTGTTGATTGTAGAAGTTCTACTAAAAAGGGACGAGCGAACAGAAGTGCCGCTTTGTCGTCATGGCATCCTAACTTGTGGCTACTGCCATGCACATTAACGGACCTATTATTCCGTTAAGCAGTTACCCTTAGATTAATGCTCTCCAGCTCATGAACAGCAGTATTATATTGTAGCGCCATGGCCACGGCATGACGTGTTCCGGTATTTGATTTTTCCTCATACTTTCGAAGACTGGAATAAACAGCCGCTGAAATAACAAACTTTCGTTTTATAAAGGGGCACTGAGAGGCCATAATATTTTTTATAATCCGGAACGATTGAAAACGATGCCTGGACATTACCCTAAATCTCACACTTAGAAACTTTGAGACGACATCTCTACGAACTCCGATTTTCGGTATCTCAAAAAGGATGGCCGTAGTGAGTTCGCAATTGCATTATAACATGTTTCACGAATGCCGTTCATAAATATTATAAAAATTTCACTTACAAAGCTTTTTTAGTTTCCTAGTCGTTTACGTCCCAAATAAAAGAAGCGAAGAGGTGAGAAGCTGAGAGAAGGGCGTCAAAGATAGCTAGACGCGCGTCACTGTGCGGACTTTTTGTCTTTTTTTTATTGTGTGTTTTTTTTTTTTAATGATTACAATTTGCATTGTTTTAGAGAATGAAATTACGATCTTTGGGGTGTCAGTGCCACTTTAAACGCATGCCAGAACTGTGAAGAAAACACTTGGATGTTTAGTGAATAGTAACTTTGCTTTGCTTGTGTGTTTCTTTTTCTTTTTGCTATTTGTTTCGTCTATATATTTATGACATGCTCTCAAAGCCACTCAGAGCTAGGCGTCGTCCTGATGCCACCGCAACTCCTGTGCTAGCAGCAGACGACTTCCTTTCCGCTTTGCCTGCGGGTTAAATTCATGGCTGCCGCGCCGAGGACGGGCTCGCATCGTCGTCAAAGCCCCTTGCATCGTCCTATACTTCGTTTCAGCTTACGTGCTGCAGACACAGACATCGCTATGAGCTAATTGGACCACTCATGCGGCGTAAAAAGGGCAAGTAACTGGGCCTGCTTCGCTCCTGATTGGTGGAGTGATAACAGAACACGTACAGAAACATAACGAACACCATGATAGTGTGCCTTCGACGTTGTCCGATTGGCCCCATTAGCTCGTAGCGTCGGCTGCATCTGGATTTAACGTGAAACGAAGTATATACTCTGCCTTCGAACGCAATCGTGCCGACGCCGTCATCTATACGCCGCGCCCAGCTGGCCCGTCACGCTGAGAAGAGCCCGACCTAACCACAAGCAGGTCGTAGACCAAACGTGTTGAGTCCAGCGCGGTCCAGCCCGCTCTGCTTCACTTTTTTTTTCCGCTTCCGCTGATGGGTACAAATGCGATCGGTGTAATCGAAGCATTGAATGGAGGCAGGGATAGCTGCACCGTGGTAGGTAAAAAAAAAAAAGAAGAAAAAAAAAAACAACAAAAAAACAAGTACGTGAGTGTAGATAACGGGTTTAAATAAACATTTAGTTTTTCCCGAATGTCACACAAGTGTGGAACGAACAAGATCAAAATATCGCGGCCGTCGAAGTCGCTCGTCACGAATCCACCTTCTGCTCCTTGAGCAGGAGTTGCGGTGACGGCAAAACGACGACGAGCTCTGATTGGGTTCGCCTGGAAGGGTAGTGGGTAGACCTCAAGGCAGCTAGCATTGAGGTCTACCGACCATCCCTCCACCAGAGCCGATCAGAGCTCGGCATTCTGACGTCACCACAACTACTGCAAAAGAAGCGGACGAACTTGCGCCCGGGATAGGGCGATCTCATCGGCCAGTTTCGCTACGCCGCCGCTGCCGCAAAGCATTATGGGAACTTTAGTCTTCCTCCAACTTTCTGCTCGGCCAGCTCGGCAGCGCTGCGCCGTGTCGCCGTGCTCCACAACTCAAGAGAGGTCGCGGCGCTGTGTGTCTGAACTATAAATCTAATTTTGCTTGTTCGTTAAAGCACGGCCGCTCGATCGGTCCTCTCTTCGCTGGAGCGGCGTAGCAAGATCGAGCGGCCGAGAAAAATCGAGCACTCGTGGTGAAGGCTAAGATCAACGCCTCGTGCTCGTTCGCGAATGTTCTCGAGCTTCGAAAGTTTGCGGTTGACTTGGGATTGGGGAAGAACTCGCTGGCTACTCGAGGGTGTGGGGTGACGTAGTATCGTATTTCTATCGTGTGAAAGAGCAAGTCGCATTATTAGGGCTAAATGCCAAGCTTGGGCACCCGTCCGTGAACCCGCGACCTGCACCGATGGCTAACCGCAATGCTGTTAGTTGTCTGATTGCACTCTGGATATGTTTGCAAGTTTACGAAGTTTGTGCCCACGAGTGGTTAACCACAATGCTTCCCACCATATATGCCCAAAGGGACACTGACACCCCTACAAAATTGTTTTGATTATTTGCCAGGTAATTTAATATGGTGTCAGGAGACTACCTAATCAATATCTTGCTACAGTGTCACATATATTTTTAATAAAGCCAAAAAAACACATCGGCTCGAAACCGAAACACGAGCATGGTAGCTCATGGCCGGAAGTCACGTGGCTACACCTGACCACTTCTTTTTTTCCTCTCCGCTTCTACGGCGTGTGATGCAGACGACGAAGTTCCATGCACAGTTTGTTGTGGCAATTGTTTCGTACTTTTATTCCTTCCCCTCGATGTTTTCCGCTTGAAGATCGATTGGCCGGCACCGCGAGCGACAGTTCCGAAGTAGCGGCTCCACGTCCGTTGCAGCCAACGAGGTAGAGGGCCTTAGAGTGATAAACTAGTATACCGTTCATCAGGCGAAAATGACCCCCAATTGGCCACCGCCATGTTGTACAATTTTGACCACTAGACACGTGACCAGGTCAAATCTGTGACGTAACCAGACCAAATCTCTGGCGTCAACGAAAAGATGGCAGCGCCCAGTGCGAGTCGGAAGCGTTGCTGGCGTTGATCGGAGTGTGTGGATTTCGTGTGCGGAATTCGGTTTTTAAGGGTTTTGTGTGCTCTCCCGCATAGGAATAACGTGAAGTACGAGGGAATGGAGGCTTTTCGTTTTTATTTCATTCAGGGCAAGCCAGATTCGGTCCCGTGCTTCTCGCACGGGCTCGAATCTTCGGACATCGCTCGGTCGTTCGAGTTTAAAATATCCGCAATCGTTAACCACGGCAGCTGCTCGATAATCGCTGTGTCTAAGGATACGTCGAACGCATCCGGAACGCGGAGTCTAAAAGTACGTAGGAGGTAACCAGAACGCGGAGTTCTAACGGTACGGCGGACGTGCCCGGACAATTTTCTTAGCTCGATGGTCAAGATTCGCATTTGAGGCACCGAGAGAAGTGTTAATATCTTCGAAGCGCTCGGTGCTGAGCTAACTACGGACCACATCACTACGTGATTCGTAGTGACGTGAAAAAGATCGACGGCGGTCACTCCTAGCGGACGGCGGCTCCAGCCTGTCGGGTTCCTTTTGTTATGGGTTGACAGTCGTGTACGCAGAACTGTCCCAGCTTCTCTTATAGTTATGTTGTTTTCGAGCAGCTTCCCGATCACTGAACCCCGCAAACGCGTGCCGAACTTTGAAAAGGTGTCTAACAACCTGGAAAACCTTGAATTCCCAGGGAATTTCGGATCATCTGGAAAAGTCAGGGAATCATTCAAAAAGTGGGCCAAATAAGGGAATCGAAATTCAGAAGGCGCGGAAGCGACGTCGTTCAGCGTCCTCGTTGTGCGTGCTTCAGCGCTACAAAAAATTTGAGAGCGCATAAAAATCGTCCGCTCTTTCTCCGTCGCTTTTGCGCCTTCTGAATTTCGTTTACAATCCCCAATTCCCTTGAATAGTGTGTTTCTGCGGTAAAAAATGAATTTTTAAAAATAATCTGAACTGTTCAAACCATTTCATCACCGTTGTATATACGGTCCGTAAACATAGCAGACGACTTTTGGGGCGCGTCTTTTCGGTTCAGATACTTCCGTCCCCTCGCGTGCTAGAAGACCCGTGGCTCGCCTTCCCGCGCACATATGTAGTGATCTACAAGGGAAGCAGCTTGTAAGCTGATCCCACTGCCAAAACTTCACTTAGATTCATACCTCCCGCAGGAGAATATGTGGTTCCCTACAAAAGTATGGTATTCGTAGTGCTAGTTTTCGAGAGCAGGGCGATTTGAATAAATGAGCACATACCTTAACCTACTGTTCCTCAGAGTGAGTCGATGAGGTGGTCAGTCTACAAGATACCAGATTCTTGCTCATTTATGCACTTGGAATGTGCCTAAAACAGTCTTCACCAAATGGCTTGGTACATTTCTCTTTGCACGCAAAAAAAAAAAAAAAAAAAAAAAGGTTTAAAATTGCTTTTTTATACTATCACAGGTTCCCACTGAATGATCCGGAACTCCTCAAGGCATGGATGGAGAAGCTCCCCTGCCGAGACTGGAACATCAGTAGATGGTCCCAGTTGTGTTCACTGCACTTTGCGGACAACTGCGTCTACCAGCTGAACAATAAAACGTGCCTCAGGCAAGGAAGTGTGCGAAGGGTGTTCAGCTCTCCAGCAAGCAAGACAAAACGGTCACCTCGGAAGCAATCAAGATCGCAGTCTGACGAGGCCTTTTACTGTGCCAGCGACCGAAGCACAGGCATAGGTAGGAATATAGCAAGTTTCGGGTCAGCAGATCACAGTTTGTTTATTTGCCTCAAAATCATTGTTGCAGATGCATTACATGAATGGGATGGGTTCCATGGAGCTCTAATAAACTAGCGTGCTCACTGTTTGCACTTGACAACACTGCGCATAAAGAAAGAAACTGTCAGTACAACAATGACCAGGTAAAATTACACATGATGCAGACTCCTGTCTTCAAGTACTTCGGGCGACTAGTTGCACAATTTGCAAAGGTGTGTCACTTGTATGTGAAAGTGGTGGTCAACGAATCACTAGAAAAGTGGCATCTTTGGGATCAAGTTGATAGGTTTCAGTAAAACATTCATCACTTTAAATTCGTACAGTCCATCCGGCGTGACGAAGGCAGTCTTCTCACGATCCTGTTCGTCGACCTCGATCTGCCAGTACCCACTCTTCAGGTCCATTGACGAAAAGAATCGGGCGTGGCGCAGCCGGTCCAGAGTGTCGTCGATGCGTGGCAGCGGGTAGACGTCCTTTTTTGTTACGTCGTTTAGTCGACGATAGTCCACGCAGAGCCGAAGAGTCCCGTCTTTCTTTTTCACCAGGACAACCGGTGAAGCCCATGGACTCTTTGAAGGCTGGATGATGTCGTCGTCGAGCATTTCTTGGACCTACCTTTTGGATGACTTCTCTCTCTTTCACAGATACACGATACGGCGACCGATGAGCAGCAAGTGCGTCGTCATCAGTAATAATTCGATGTTTCGCAACCGTCGTTTGGTGCACCTTTGGCGACGTGGAGAAGCACTCACTGAACTCGGCGAGAAGGTCATTGAGTTGTGGGGTAGGCAGGACTGGATCGATGTCAAAGTGCGAATGCGGCGTTGTCTCGTGTGGCCCCGAAGAGATGTCTTCTACTATTCCGGCGATTGCGGCTGAGTCCATGAGTTCCTCGGCGTGACCCACGGCGGTGCCTTTCGTAAGGTGCTGAGCCTCCTGTCGGAAGTTTGTTACGAGTGCAACAGTGTGTCCGCCTCGGAGCTCCGCGAGGCCTCTTGCGACGCGGATTCTTCTTCCTAGAAGCAACTGGAGGCTTCCCTCAAGCAGAACGTCGCCGCAAAAAGCCCCGTCGATGCCGATGGGTACGAAAACACTGGACCGCGGCGGTAAGTTCACGTGATCTGCGAGGACTCGGACCGCGGATGACGTCGCTTTGGATTCCTTCAGCGCTGGAGCAGGTTTTCGTAGCGTCAGCCAGTTTTCTCCGAGGTCGATGACGGCGCCATACTCGCAAAGAAAGTCCATTCCTAGGATAACATCTCTCGAGCAGTCTTGCAGAACGACGAACTTGACAGGGCACGTCTCGCCGTGGATCTCGACGCGAGCAGTGCATCTCCCGACCGCTGTGATGAGGTGCCCTCGGGCGGTTCGTATTTGAGGTCCATCCCACGGCGTCGGGACTTTTCGAAGGCGGCGGGACAGCCTCCCACTCAAGGCTGAGTAGTCTGCTCCGGTGTCCACGAGCGCTGATGCGTCGTGGCCGTCGATGACGACGTTTAGGTTATTGGACACCGTTGCAGGGGCGTCGTTTCGATCTCTGGTAGCGTTCGAGTGGGGGCCCTCCGACGTTCGTGGAGGATCTTGGCGTCGGTCGTCTTCGGCAACTCCACCTCCAGGGGTTGCCGCGCCTAGATTCCCCGGCGAGGAGCGAGGGGTGACCGGCTTTCACGTCGGGGTCGGTGCATCGGCGAAGCTGGACGTCGTGGCGACGGCGATCGGAACTCTCGGCGGGACGCACGCTCGGGGGACTGAGGTCGTCGCAGGTACTCGTCGATCTCCCGAGGTCGTTCACCATAACGGGGGCGCGGGTCGTTCGGGTGGAATCCACGCAGCCCGAGTCGTCGGTATGGGCATCGGCGGTACACATGGTCAGCTTCCCCGCAGTGGTAACACAGCGGGCGTCGGTCGGTCGGCCGTCCTCCAGACGTCAGTCTTCCTCGGTGCAGGTCGCTCTGGGTGAACGTGCGCCTGATCTTCCTGTCGTCGGGGGTACTGCGGCGTTGGGGCGTCTCTTCGGGGCGGCGCCGTGGCTTGGCGGGAAGCTTGCGGCGGTCGTCGGGCCATGGCGGCGTAGCTCAACATCGGTTCCTCCGGTGCCACCAAGGTGACGGGAACCTCTGGTTGGAGCGCCCGATGCATTTCTTCTCGGACAGCCTCGGCGATGGAAATGGTTGGCGGACGGCCGGTGGTTGGCAGCAACCTTCGCAGTTCCTCCCGGACGACCTCCCGGATAATCTGGCAGATGTCCGTACCAGGCGCATTTTCGCCGCTAAGCAGCGCGGTTGCAGTGACGCTTGGCTGCCGCTGGTAGAGGGAAGCGCGCGCTTGGAGGGCGCACTCGATGTTTTTCGCCTCGGTGACGAAGGCGTCGACGGTTGCCGGCGGGTTTTGGACGAGGTTTTCGAAGATGTCGTCTCTCACGCCGCGCATGGGGATTCGCAGCTTCTTGTCTTCAGTAGCCCGAGGGTCGACGCGGGCGCTCAGGCGCAGAACGTCCTCTACGAAGCCGGTGACGCTCTCGTTGGGGCCCTGGGTCCTAGTTCGCAGTAGGTCTTCGGCTCTCTCTCGGCGGTGGTGGTTGACGAATGTAGCCTTCAGATTGGTCTTGAAAACGTCCCACGACGTCAAAGAGGACTCATGGTTCTCGTACCTCTGCTTGGCGGTCCCCTCAAGCGAAAAGTAGACGTTGTGCAGGCGCTGCTCGTCAGTCCAGCCATTGTGGCGGGCAACGCGTTCATACTGGTCAATCCAGTCCTCGACGTCTTCGTACAGTTCACCGTGGAAGGGGGCAGCCGTCCGCGGTGCGACGGGGATGTAGATGACGGGCGAAGCGGCGGGGGCTTGCGACTGGTTGGCCATCGTCGTCTTCTTCGGCTTGGGTTTGTCTAGCAGCAAACCGTACTCAGGATCCTCTCCCTTGGTGCGGCGGCTGGTCCGAGTTTCAGGTTCCGCGGTGAGTGGTCTTCTCACCGAGCCGGGAATCAGACTTACACTGCGGGCCCTTGGAGGGGAACGTTGCACAGGCATGCGGTACCCCGCACCTCCACCAAAATGTCACGTGTGATGACCAAAAAAAACAATAAATAAACAAAAATAAATAAACGTTTAATGCGGCAAACTTGTGTCAAAAATAAAAGGGTACAAAAGAAAACAGCAGAGCGTCGCGGGCGTCAATGTCGGCGAAACCGCAGGATCGAGCGCAGGGACGAGACTGACTCGACAAAGTCGCGAGCGGCGTCTTATCTAGAGTGAGTCACTATCTCGAAGATTCGGCGGAGAAGGTTCGAGCGTAGCGCGCTCGGAGCGAGAATGAATACGCACTTTCTAGAACAACATAAGCCGGGATAAACGACAGAAGTTATGTCCGGAGCAAGAATAAACGCGAAGTTCTAGAAGTCCGTGACCCTGCGCGCGGCAATATTAATTTTGTCTCCGGACTTGTATAAGATAGACACCTTAGCTATCTGCATACCTTTAGAAAAAACACCAGTCGACAGCGACGAATTAAAGATATGTGTAAGACAAGGCGAGATAATGTCAAGCTCGTATTTTATTGGCTGCAGCTTTATTCCACTAAAATTGGTACATTTACTGTTTTTGGGGTTCGGAAATGCCGAGCTTACCTCGCTCTCGACATTTGACATTTTTCGCATGAGGCGAGCAGCGTCTAGGCCTTGCAGAAACACTCATCGGCCTCGTGATTTCAGACAAACTCCTGATCTTTGCAAAGTAGTCGCCGCGGTGGCTCCACCGCATCTGCATAATAAGGAAGAAAATGGGAATAATATCCGATTAGTCCGAGAAAGGAACGCAATTAAACCGAGTCATTGGTGCTCGTGCCTTGAGGATTGGCACCCCTTTTTACTTGAGTGGTGCAAGCCCCCTTGCACTGACCTGGTGGCCGAAAAATGAAAGCTCTTTACACCAGAGAGGCACTTCTTGTTTAGCTGAAGGCCCGGATTGGCGATCCGTCGCAGCACCTCACGCAAGTGACGAATGTGTTCTTCCTTAGTCTTCCCAAAGACAATGATATCATCGATGTAGAAAAGCACGCCGTTGCAACCCTTCAGAATAGTCTGCGTCATCCGCTGAAACGCCCGGGCGCCGATGCCAGTCGGAAGCAGACGCGGCGAAACCGGAGCAACCCTTCATGCGTAACAAACATCGTGATCGGTCGGCTATCTTTTGCCAATTCCACCTGGTGATAGGCGGATGCGAGGTCCAGTTTGGAAAACCATGCTAACCCACTGAGAGCGTGCAGAAGTTCCTCAGTGTGAGGCAAAATAATTCTGTCGACGACTACACTCTTAGAAAAAAGGGTATCGATAGTCCTCCCTAAGGGGAGGAACGATCTTGTAACCTATGTCCCTTTAGAAAGGGAGAAACTTTCGTCCCTGAAGCATGGGAGCAAGTAGTTCCTGCGTCGCCTGCATCTCATTATAGCGGCCCTGAATCGAGCAAATCGAGCTCGATAAGGCTGAACGAGGACGCTACCTCTCTTGCACGGGACGAGAGGAGCAGCAGATAAAAGCATAACACGAGCTTTCCGCAAACTGTCTCTATTTTAGGAGCCAGATTCCCCCCGCACGTACAAAAACTTGCGTTTCGAAAGCGGTTACTCTGTCTTCTCGTCGTCAGCACTGCGATGTTAAACGGAGACAACCAACACCCAGTTACTTCGTGCACTTTACGTCTTACCTTTGCTTTTCCTCGAGTTACAATTCCTTCGTCAACCGCACATCACAAAGGAACGGCAAACCAATCCGCGAAACCAAAAGCCGCTCTCAAAAGAACAAAATCGAAGCCGCTGCTCATCGCGTAGCGTGAAAGAACGTTAAATCAACCTCCGGACACAGAGCGAGTTGCGCGGCCGCAACACGGATGGCGCCACCATAGAGGTGTACAGCAGCGCTCGCGAGGTCGGAGGCGCTCATTACTAAAAACTAAACAAAACAATAATGAATCAAACTTCATTTAACTGTTGTCATGACTGCATATTATTTCACTAAATACAAATTACGTATTCCTAAAAATATAATTTTTTTTTAAAGTTTATGTCAACATCACGCTTTCGAAATTTTGCTTTTTTCTGTTTTCTGCGTTTCTAA
Organism: Ixodes scapularis; assembly: GCF_016920785.2. NCBI lineage: Eukaryota > Metazoa > Arthropoda > Arachnida > Ixodida > Ixodidae > Ixodes > Ixodes scapularis. The sequence continues at coordinate 26,338,877 of NW_024609836.1, forward strand.
AACGAAACCGCTGCCTGTGCGCATGCGCGCTTGCGCCCAGCGCGTTCTGAAACCGGTGGACCGTGTGGAGGCCAGTGGAGGCGTCCGTGGGTCTGCTCGGTGCTTTCGAGCTTTCGCTCGCATTCGGTGCGTCAAGCGTCGGCGCCTCGATCATCGCATTGCGCGATCCTCGCACTTTCGGGCTAGTGGAAAGCTTTTCGTGTCTTTAAACCACCTGATTCGTGCGGTTACACCAAGTCATGCCCAAGCAGCGTCGGGGACAAGAAGCACCCGTTCGTTCGGATCCCAACTGACGACGGTGAGTTTGAAAGTTTTTACCCCAATTGACACTTTTTCCTAAGGTGATCTTTGAGCCACAAATTTCCCCATTTGAGGGTTTTGTACTCTTTTAGGTGCTTGAATATATCGTTCCATTTTTGAAATTTACAAAATGTCACCGTGATTTCATTGCGATGCACACATTTCGGCGAGCGTTCGTAAGGGATTTTGTGGATGAAGACCGTCTTGCAAATATTTTATGATCTGTAGAGTACTGTTGGCGAAATATCACCTCCTCTACCTCTCGTCAATTTCGTGCACAGCAGTGTATACTTCGTTTCAGCTTCCGTCCGAGCGCAGCCAAAGCTACGTGCGGCCGGAGCCAATCACATGCCGGCAATAGGTCACGCGATCTCGCCTGCACTTTTGTATCACTCCGCTGCGCCGCCGGTCGGCCGCGCCGTCCGCGCTCGCCGAGTATTTCGTCTGCTACGGGTGTATCAACGATATCGTCTGCTACAGGTTTAAAAAGTGCCCCTTCACGTTCTGAAACTTAGTCACAGGGGATGTCAGTACGTAGGCTGGCCGCTGGCATTTGTGTCCGAGCTTTCCACCTGTTCGGCGTAGTTTCGAGTTGTAAGTACACGTTGCAAGGTCCCCGATGACCCGGCCGTTGATGTTTCCTTGTATTGTTTGGATATACCAGGGCTCGAGGCGCAGTCCTTTCCACCAGCTTCTCGGCGTTCAATGTGATCGGCAGGTAAAGGGGTGCCCTGATTTCGCCGTGTATCTGAATTGCAGTGGCCCGGACGTTTTGCTTGTTTACAACGCGTCGGTACGACGGGGCCGGAGTCTCCTGCCGAATTTGAAAGTAGACATTCATCACGACTTCTCGCGCCTGACGCCCAAAGGTGCCTTTGCGAAAGGACGTTTTGAAGCGACTCGGTGAGGAAAGCAGCGAAGCACATGATTCGGCGATTACGGGAACGAAATCGCACAGAAAAACCGAGCGCTGCAGCCGTGTTGCCAGTGGATATACATGTTTTCACCAAACCACATGCATTTACGTATATTAATAGCAATATAAACTTCAAAGATTTGATTCCTTTAGTTGCAGATCATTCTCAGCAGTACACATATGGAACATTGTGCAGTTTTTACGCACAAAGCAGTTATTTTAAAAGAAATTACTTTTGTGAACTACTTTGTGGTGCGTAGGAATGCTCTTCTCGAAGTTGCGAGCCGTCCCTCAGCCTTTGGCTGCGCTCGGACGGAAGCTGAAACGAAGTATAGATCCCCGTCGAGTAAAGTGTAGTCTATATACAAATATTCTTCTCCAAGTTTTATAACATTTCATAGTTCATCTTATAATATCTGCCCGTTTTTATTAATATATCTCGTGTAGATTCTTTTACAGCCCTGCGACTAGTTTTGCCACATTTAATTTCTTTTGAAAATAAATAGAAAGCTGGATAGTAAAATAATTTATTTTTAAAGACACTTTTAAAATCTTTAAAGATTTACGCATAGAAGGGCGGAATGCAGACGGCAGAGCTTGATCGCGAGATGTGCTATCCGTCCTTCCATTTATAATTCTTTCGAAAGTTTTTACACCTCCCAACGCACTCCCCTCAAACCAATTAAAACTCGCGTTAGGTTTTTTTTTTTCTCGTTTGTTGCACATAAAAAAAAACATCATTTGCATTATGTGTTCTTTTTTTGTGTATCCATACAGATTGTCAAGGCATGAAAATCACTCCAACAAGCCTCAGGGACAGGGAACCCCAATAGACAAAAGGTAGTGTCCGTGGTAACTTTTTTGTGAAGTGCCCTTGATTGCTGGCCAAACTATCAAGCTGAATATGTAACCATCAGCATGCTAGATTCCGCCGTAGTGATCTATGCAGTCTAATTTACGATCAATTGTAATGTAAAACGAGAGTGGCTGGGGCAAAGAGGATTATAACAAAAACAAAAGGATAGTAGGAGCAGCCCTATGCAATGTTTCATAGCCCTGTTTCTCTTCTGCAAGTGTATGTATTGTGACGAGACAAACTAATGTGTTCTTACATTGTCCTGTGCAGATCCTGAGAGGATAGAGAACACACATACAGCAGAAATGAGAAAGAACAATGAAGTGGCTGGTCCACACCATGGGCATCATAGGATCTCGGTGGCCACACCAAGAAAACCTGGTTCTACTCGTGGTTCAACTTGACGGCGCAAGCGACAGGTATCGGAAGCTAATCAAGAGGCCAAGAGCAATTAGAAATACCAAAGTGGTCTACAGAGAGCTAGGTCTACACATTATTAAGTCTCTAAAGATTTTGGTTCAGGTCTGTAAGTAAGCGACGAATAAGTTTGCCCGAATTACAATTAATTGTGTTAACTGTTTATTTGCATGGACCAGTCAGAATGACACGAGTTTCAACTAGGCATGAAATCTTTTGGATGTGCTTCTTGAGACCCTCGAGAGACAATGTTGTCCACAGCGTCAGCAGGTTGCTCCTTGCACGATTTTTATGAAGCAAAATCATAGACTAACTGAAGCCTCTGAGCATCCACTTTGTTTAGACACGTTGTTAGCCTGCTGTTGGCCAACAACCTCTAGGCAGTTTTTTTTTTTTTTTTAGGGTGAGAGGGCGAGGGGGGAGGATATCTGTTGCTTCGAACCAGTGATTCCAGGACCTTTGGCAGCTAGAATTCAAACTACGTACTTGGAGAGTTTCACTCTTTAAGATCCCAAGTTTCGGTGGACAATATCTGACTCACTAAAATTTAGCATTATTGTCTTATTACACAGGATGAAGAATTCATGTATTATTGTAATATACGTTCAGGTTGGTATTTGAGGTTTCACAACCAATAACAATTTAAATATCTTCTTAGACATACCTCACCGATAGGGTTGTTTGCATACAATTCCCCGGCAAGGCAGCATATTTACTTCACACTGGGTTCGCTTCTATGTAACACATATCAGAAATTATGATTATTGTGTTTTCATGCCACGGAAACAGGCATTTCTGTTTGCTGTTACAGTATTTTCTCTTTAATATGGACATCTCCAGTTTCCAAAACAATTCTCCATAATGTTGGTCATCCATAATCTTGAATCACTGCCAAGATTAGAAAGAATAAACAATGAACGTGGTATGTTGTTTATTTTTGTCATTTGCAACTGGGAAAGGGAAAGAACTGCAAGTGATTCAGGCTGGAAACCCCTGAAAATTGTAACCATTGAGTCACCATTGTCATATCTGACAATGGTGCAGCTCTGGGTAAATTCCGTAACCGAAGAGCTTTACTATTCTTTTTTCTCACTAATATATCCCCCCCCCCCTTTTTTTTCCCGTTTGTCGTTACAGAGACCACAATAAGAAGATAAAAATATGTATTCATCCATTTCGTTCCCAAGCTAGCAGTCCATAGTACGTACTTCGGGTTGTGACGAGTTAGAATTGTATGGGGACACGTATCAGTCCCCGAAAATATGACCTATATAGCGGCGTGACCGAAACGATCGACCATGTTAGCGAGACATGACTATTGTGTTTTTCAATCGCCGAAGACAGATATTCTCGCACCATAGTTGCATCTGATGTTTACGAAACTTTATACAGCCACTTGGCGAACTAACGCAGTAATAGTTGGTGCGCGCCGATAGCCTTTCAAAGTGAAAAAGCTATGTCATGTTCGCGCTAACAGTGTCGCATATTGTATCTTCACTGTAGCACCTCTTGCTAACGTAGATACTGCGCGCATTATTATTCTTTTTCCGGATAGCAACGTTTGTTTAAAGTGACAGTGCAACTTGTGTTTCCTTGTCATGCAAATGACTGAATAAATGCGTCAACGAGTGCGAAAAATGCTGCATCTGTTTCGATTCCCTGGAAGACGCCGACGACAAGTAACAGACTGTCTACTGCTGGACACAAGGTAGGCAAGCAGAACTTACAATTCTTTGCCATAACAAGTGGCATGGCACGCGCGAACCGTACATTTCCTAACAAAACCTACCGCGGTACCGGCGGTACCGCGGTAGGGAGCAGCGGCAGGGCACGGCGGAGGGGCTGCGCCATGTTGGATTTTGAGCGGCTTCGTCTTCGCAAATGGCTAGGAAGCCGCTCAAGCTAGCTCGACGGCGTCAAAAGTAATTATTAAAACGTTAGCGCTTCATTTTATGAACATAATTCTTGCTGCTTATTTTAGTTTCGCAATCTATTAATAGAGCAATGACGCTTCGATTCGTTGCGGTAATGACCGCCTCCGACCACGGAAGCGCTGCTGAGCGCCCAGTTTGCCCAGAAATCGACTCCATTGGGTCTATGGCAGTAACCGGGCACTGGTTAAATCGCTTGCCACCAGATAACAGGGTCTAGCAGAGTAATTGCAAGTAGCTAGGCTAGGTGGCGCTAGGTACCGCCCAATTCATGTCCTACAAAAAATATTTTTATATTCTGAAGTATCAGCTGAACATACAGGGCACGTACAACCATCAATACAACGGCACACTAACCCGAACACTACAACAGAAGTCTGCGTTTCCGTCTTTTATACTGGTCGTTTTGAACGTACGCAATTTCTCGGTGACTTATTAAGCAATAACAAATATTCCCACCACGTTGCTTTTTTTTTCAGCAATGTCATACCTCTGAGAGTATTTTGAATGGCCCAGGGGATGAATTTCCTATTAAAAAGTAAACGCTCGATCTGGCCGTAATTATTTGAAAGCCAATAAATTAAGCCGCTCAAATGCGGTTCCAAGCCTTGAGTTTGTTTCCCCGCACAGCACGTCGTAGCCTGCATTTCTATTGTAGTGTTTGTTTTTCTATTTGTGCTGTTCGCGCACGGCTGCAATTGCCGTCTTGAATTAATCTCTCTGTAGACTGGATATTCACTCAGCTGGAAGTGATGCTTCACGGAGAGAGAAATCGCTTTTCGATCAACTTGAATGCAGTCAAAGCCGCGACTTGCGGCAGGTGTCAAGTGTACGGAGCTAGGCCGTGGCAAGCTCGAAAACGTCTAGCGCGCATCCCAGCGCTCCACTTGGAGGGAAGTTTCTACAGGAACCGTAGTATATTTAAACAAAATAATAAATTAAGGGTAGTTTTTTATTTTATCTACTATTATTTTTAATGCTAAAATTCCACACTTTAAATATACGTACTTTCCGTCATGATTTCATACTGTTCAGTCCTTTCCCCAGAGCGCAATCGCTCTCGGGGAGGAGAAAGCCGACAGTCACATTAATCACTGTACAATAGGAGCTTACTGTTCGACCAGCGTTCCAACATGACTATGCGCATGCCGATCGATTGCACCTAATCCCTCAAGTGGTCTTAAACTATTTAATGTAAAGCGGAATGTCAACCTGCGACACCCCGCCCCCTTCGATCACGGCCCGACCAGCGGCATCAATGCCCGACAGTTTACGTCATCTCATCTTGTTGTTACACCACTCATACGCGAACACATGGTCACATCGGCGATAATTCCAGTCTTCTGTTCAGAACGCACATCACTGCCATCACGATGCTGCTGCTATGTTGCCGACACGCAGAAATGCAGAGCCACGTTGATTGCCGGTTGGCACTCGGCATCGGAAAACAGAACCGAACTCAGCACGGAAGGCACCCAGGCAGCCGGCAGCGAAACCTGTTTGTCTTGGGCGCAGTTCCTCAGATGTCCATAACGTCGAAAACGTCGACACAGTTCCGCGTGCTTCCGCTACTGTAGTTCCGTGTGGGTCCCGCAATCCGGAGGTGGCCATCTTACCAAGTGTACGTAGCGCTGCTGGCACTGCTCCGGAACTTCGCTGTGTCTAGCGGCCTCGTTTGCTCGTTTGATAAAATTAGTGATAAAACAGTCAATGCAAACAAATTGTTCTGCACGTTTGGAGTAGAAGACGAAATTACAGGCGGCCTTCGCTGCCGCTGAAGCTCAATCAACTCCACAACATTTATTAAACAACGTGCGCGACGTGCTCGAAAAATGAAACCGAAAGAAGGTGAGTCGAGAGGGCGAAAGCTTTCTCCCGTCTGCCTGGAGAAGGAGAAAAACGTTTCGTTGCTCCCTTTTTCTCGTGTCCGCTTGGGGGCGCGTCAGTAGAAGGGAGGAAGACGCGCCGTTGCTACCTTTTTCCTCGTTTTTTTTTTCTTAGAGTGTACCGCCTTGTTTGACTCCCGTAAATCTACACAAAGACGAATTGCTCCATCCTTCTTTACAACTATGGGAGACATCGACTCCGATGCATTTAAGCGTTCAATTATGCCCTTCGTGTTCCAACCTTTCCAACTCGTCTGAGACTTGCTCTCGTAGCATCAAAGGTAGCCGCCGGACTTTGGCTGACTCTGGGTTCACATTGGCGCGCAGTCTCACTTCGTGCAGTACGTATTTCGCCAGTCCCAATTTGTTCCCAAAAAGAAGAGTGAACTCACACAGTTCCGGAGGAAGAATCTCGGGGCTTGCAGTTGTCTGTAGGCACGCCAGTGACGACCTGTCAATGTGGGGCGGCAGATGCTGCAGGGAATCCAGTTCTAACAATGCCATGCCTCGTCGAACCACGTAAAAACCAGACATGTACAAATTACTCAAAAAAGGTAGTTAAGTTACTGAGTATCGACGCCAAAAGTAATTGGAGTAGAGTAGAAATTACGCATTTGTAATAGTAATTGAGTAAACTACTAACTACTCTAAAAAGTAGCGAGTTACTTTGAAGTTATTTTCGAAGTTACTTTCTTTATATTTTTGTGGTAGCAAAATGAACAGCAGTTTTGATCAATGAAAAGCCCTGCGAGCCTAAAATAAATGCAGTCTATTTATAGCTTGCGTTTGCGCCAAAATAATTTATTCGCTCGCAGAAGCAATTGACTTTCAAAGTTCTTGATAGGAGAGTTTTTCCCTTTTACTTTTAAAGACGTCCCCAGCCGAGGTAAATAGACGTTCCACCATGGCACTGAATAGAACGGCAGCGTTGAATTTGAGAAACAGGCTGTGCAGGGTCGAGTAAGCGAGTGTCGGCATCATAGGTGTCCATGACGAAACATGTGAGGTTTGCCTCGGGTAGAGGGTCTTTTATAACAAACTTTCCTGCTTTTTTTCTTTTTTCTTCGTCAAGTTGAAATTGTTATGACTGGCCCCTCTTTATTCCGACGTCGTTCTGAGAGTACGCTGAGCGAGTGCATCAGACCGTCAAGGGTTCAAGTCTCGCGCCACGACGATGAAATCATCCGGACGACTGCGCGTCCCGTTGTAGTGCTAGGGCTACGCTACTGAAAAAAAGAAATGTTTTGGTTTAAGGGGTGATGTGGGGCTTTAGAGTAATTTTTTTATTTATAAAGGAATACGTATCATATTATACACTGGCATAACACATCTCACACCTATTCCAAATTTGCAATCAGATATTGAATATCTTTACTAGAACCCGAGTTATGGGAGATTGGCCTAATTTGATTAGGTCATTTGTTACGGGTCGTTAGAGAAAAAGTATTCGTAAATTATCAAAATTTTTTATGCAACTGTATTCACAAAGGTGTAGTTTGTGCGGTGATGCTTTTTTAGATCTTAACTGAGAGGGTTGTCACTAAAAAACTATTGCGATTATAGTGTAAAAGAGATGCTTTCTTATTATTTAAGAAAGTAATTAATTGGATAGAACTCTTAAGCTGTAAGACTATAAAAATAGCATCACCGCACAGCTCCTTTCTTCGCGATTAAAATGGCACCAAATGTGTTAATATTGTCCAAGACAAACTTCAGAAAACGCTTGTAAGGCATCGGTACTTGTGAAATAAGTGTGAAGAGAGAAAAAAGCCCTTGAAGTATGTGTATTCCTACTGAATGTTCACAGAAAATTAAGACTTTATATTTTTCTTTCATACTTAAAAATTAGATAGAGCAATAATATTTTGCACAGAGCTGGGTGGGTATGTCTAAATTCCAGAAAATCCATTTTCTCAAAAGTGAATTTTCTCCAACTTTTTACCATTTAAAGAGCAGCCTCCTCCCTTAACAGAAGATGAACCGAAGTATACTTCGCCGCTGACGCCGGGTCCAACAAAAGGATCTCCCAAGGGTAACTCGCAATCCTCGCCGGCGACTACAATATTCTGACGCGCCTGAATCGTTTTTAACAAAGAGGAGGTCTCCCAGGCTTGGATGGTCGGAAGGACACGAAGGATTACGTGAACAAGCATCGTCGCTCGTATACAGTTACAGCTGGAAGCGGAAACGTGCTCCCATGAACGGATTATCCGTGCCAGGGTTTGTGCGCGGGCGAGTCCGGCTTTGCAAAGGCGTATGCGCTGACGACAAGGCGACCATGGGAACAGGCGCCCAGCTGCGAGGTCATTCCAGTGGCGCCTCCTGTGGAACCTACCGCTTGAGTCAGAACTCTGTAAAGACAGACAACAACTCTCGGAGTGTCCCCGTCTTTCACGGTTGCAGCTGGAAACGCGGCGCCTGCGTGCATTACCGGATTAGGTCAATACCCGACCAAGGCTTGTTAAGCATCTCTTCCTGCGTTCGTGCGTGCCGGTGTTATGTTTTGGCTGCTCGTCGCCACCTTGACCCAAGGACGCCTTCCCGAACAAGGGGCCCCTTGTTAGGGAATGCCACTTCATCTGTTGGCGTCTTATTCATTTCTGCGCTCAAACTTTCGTGATGGGCAAAATTAGCACTATATACTTTCGAAAGTAGTTAGTAATTTGAGTAGAAGTTACCTGAAAAAAGTAGTTAAATTAAACTACTAATTACCCAAATCAAGTTGTAATTGAAAGTTACCAAGTTACTCGAAAAAGTAGTTAAACTAGAGTAGTTTGCGTAGAGTAGTTGAACTACGTCCAAGTCTAGTAGAAATCGATGCGTACCGCGACATCTTCGTGCAAGGTTTGGGCCAGAAAACCCCCTACGACCAGAATGTTTTCTTGCGAGAGGTCCCGCAGAGTCACTGTAGCTGGTGTCAAGACGAAAAGATTGGCAAACTTTGCTTGATATATGTGCTCAGGCAATATAGACAACGATGAGCCGGTGTCTGCCACCAGTTGAAGCAACTCTCCCCCGACGTAAACGTTGACGACCAAGATCGAGCGTCTTAATGGTCGCATAACCTTTAGCAGACTCATCACTTCCTCCTCGCCGTCTTCATCTTGAATGGCTCGTACTGCAGTCAGCCAAAAACGCCCAGGGACTTTGCAGACCGCTTGAAAGTGTCCGATTTGGTGGCATTTCGCACAACGCTTTCCTCGTGCTCTGCATTCTTGTGCGTTCGCTAGATGCCCAGAGGTACCGCACCGGTAACACTTGCGTGTCGGAGCTGCCGCAAAACTGCCACTCGCTGGACGACATCTGGTTCTCTCGACCTGCTGGACGTTGACGTCTTCAGCCCCTCCTCGTAAGGGCGGGCCACTTCCGCTGCTTGCTCGTATGCTTGCAGAATTTCAACACCCCGGGCTAGCGTAAGCTGCGAGCCCCTCAAAAGAAGCTTTTGCCGCATCTCCACACTTCAAATTCCGTTGACGAGCTTGTCCCGCAGTGACGTCTCCAAGAAGTCACCGTAGTCGCACGTCTTCGACAGCTGTCTGAGAGCACCCACGTACGCCCGCGCTGGCTCGTCTGGAGGTTCTTGTAATATGAACCGACGTCGTTCGACGAGCACGTTCACGACGCTCGCAAAGTGACACCCCAGAAGGTCAAGTGTCTCCCTGTAAACGGCCGATCTACTTGCCCCGTTACTGCAGCAGTGAATGTCGTGGCAGCAGCCTCCGGGACCAACGTGCGAAAAACTCGGCGCCCTTCAACCCCCAGGCACAGTATATAGTATCGCCTTTTGTAGGGCACGTGGTGTTGCGTTCAGTCCCGTTTCTTGTAGAATGTTGTCGAAGTCTTCCCGCTGCTGCTTCCGGGGAACCAGTGGGTGTACCGGCGCCCCCAAGAAGGGAGCTAACGGTGGTAACCCTAGCGTATGCATCCCGTAGACGAGCAAGCGACGCCCCTCTGGAAATAACCTCAATAGTGGGCTGTGACGGCTGCAGCCGAGAAGCACGACCCGTTGTCGACTGCGCCGATCTTTTGTGGCGCCGGGCGATTACGAGGCCCGGCTGGCCGAGCAAGTAACGTCATGCGCCGTGGACGGACGCTGAACTAAGTTTAGTCAGATAGTGATCTCTTATGTACAGATGTTTGCATGACGCCCAGGGGCCTATATATACAGTATACAACACAACATATAGCGCTGGGCTTCTGGAACAGTCGGCGTAGAAGGTTCGGCGCCTATAACATTCCAGCCTTGAATAAGCAGCAGGGTTCTCGAGCTTACGAGAAAGCGACATTTACAGAAGCATCGAAAAGGAGCATCCGCAGCCGGGCTCGAACCTCGGCTCTTTGCGCTGGAGTCAATAAGATAACCATTCGTCCACGGGCGCGCTGCCTGCTTGGCTAGCTGCCCGCGCGGCGATATAATAGTTGTTTTTAATGTTCATAGTGACTTTGACTGCACTAAATAAAAAATCATGACAGCAATCTAAAAATGAGATGCGACACTCTTCGTGTTAAAAAGGGTGGCGGCATGTCTATGTCCCACACGGCCCGTTGGCAGCCCTTTCGCTCCCAATTTCCGTCCAAGAAAAATAGCCAATACAGCTTACGAGAACCTTGTAAGTACTTTTATATCAACAAGAAAAAAAAAAAAGTCAAAATCAGAAAAGACATCATCATCATCAGAGCCGGTAGCCACCAGCTCTGATGTCGTGCAGCATACCAGTATCTGCAAGAAAGTCTCGACCGAGGATCATTTCTACCGATAAGCACGCGGGGTAAAGAAACCGTTGCCTTTTTGCGCGGTTGTTGAAAGTAAGGCGTAAGCGGGCTGCACCGCTGCTTTCCGTCGCTGCTCAGGATGCCATTTTTAGCTAAACCTTTGTCTGTCTGAATGTAACTTTCTTTTAATTTTATCGGGCATGCAGTTTGTCACCGATGAGGAAACGCTGGATCCTGTGCCTAACAAGGCAGTAAATGTTTGCCCGAGCACTCAAACTCTTATTTGGGGTTCAACACTCGTCAAGTTTTTCGCGCGGGAGACTGAAAGGGCAACTCCACTGCATTTTTACAATTTTTGGGTTATGATCTGTTTAGTCGAAGCCGGCGGCCCTGAATCACGAGATATAATTTGTTTTTCGGTAGTGTGTATAGTTTTGTAGATATCGCGAATCCAAGTATCGTTCCGGCGGCACGGCGAAACCGAAACTACCGGTTGAAGCAGCTTGGCAACACTGATACTAGTGGCGCGTCGTCGGCATGACCTAGTTCTCGTCCCGCGCTTCTGAGCCGACGCGCTGACGCACCGACAAGGTCGGCTCAATCGCACGTGGAGTTTCAAAACAGAAGGTTAGATGCACATTTTCTTTTTTTTACCGCTTCACTAAATTTGTTAATATGCACCAAATGTAGTAAGTTTTAGTGTGTATTTATAAATTTGCCAGGCCGTAAAGCGAATCCGACTGCTATAAATATGACGCGGTCGGTGCCGCCGCAGCGTGACTGTATTTGTTTCTTGCTCGCGGACCGAGAGAAAACGAAATAATTGAAGATAGATGGACAGATCTATCCACAGGTGGTCTAAGTTGCTAAGCTAAGGTGCCTTTATGTGCACGCTAGTTAGATCAGCCGCGACCTGCTGCGTCCGGCCGATCGTGCTGGAACAGCCGGCGGACGGTACGCGAACAGTGACGGCACCGCATCGTTCTTCAAAGACGCCTGTTTCGTGGAGAAACCCGCAACAGTCAGCAGCAGCAGATCCCGTGTGTAGGTGTCTGTCGTAAAGTGCTGGTAGCAGAGCTTCGCGTTGGAGCTCGGAGTCAACGGTCTTCCGAAGTCTATCCGGCGAACGGCACCGACCCACAGCTTGTGCCTCTTCCGGTCTCTTGGGAACTGGTGGAACCGCAGCTCCGGGTTGCGCACCGGGTTGTTGGTGCAACCCAGAGCACTACAAATCCTGCTCGACATTGCCCAACGCGAGTCCGGCGAGTCTCTCCGGCTCCACGTCGCGCGCGTGAGCGAGCGGCACCGCTTTGCTCTCTTCCGCGCTGTCGCGGAAGCAATGCATAGAGTTAAAGGAACTGCCTGGAGGCTAATAAAAATAGGGAAACACAGGATAATGTGGTAAACACCTCGTGCCGTCAGCAGAATCGCAGAATGTCACGGAAAACGAAGCGCTCGCGGCGTCCGTACGAGAGCGTAGGACTAGAACTACGTCATTGCCCAGTGTTGCTTCACTAGCTCACCCGGTGCCAGCGTTGCTCACCCGCTTTCGGGCCGCTAACCGAGCCGAGAGAACATTTTTAATACTCGTTTTAATCGGTAACGCGGCGTCGGTTTGACGTGATATTTTGGGTATGACCGTATTTTGACCTCCTAAAGCGATATCAGTCATTTCGATAGGGTCGACTTTATGAGTGGAGTTGCCCTTGAAGGAACAAGGTTGGTCTTACCAGGAGGCGCGGCCGCAGGCGCGTCACTGTCTGGTTTCAGCGGCGCCGCCCGTCCCCGTTACCCTGGTTCAGGCGGCGAAAACGGGACTGGTAGTCTTGGGAGTTGGGCTGTCCATGGTTCTTGTGCATCCCAAGTGCTTACGCGATAGTCGAATTGCTTCAAGGGTTCTTGTGGATCCCGAGGTTTTTCACGATAGTTTGACCGCCTCAAGGGTTCTTGTGCATCTCGAGGTCTTTCACGACAGTTTGACCGCCTCAAGGGTTCTTGTGCATCCCGAGGTCTTACGCCGGTGACTAACCGGTTGTTGGAGCCAGATGGGCGGTGTTGCTGCGCGTATGGCGCTGTTCGTGCGAAAGTGTGCGGGTCCAGAGCCCGCGTCACCGGACGGTCTGCAGGGTGCGGCTCGTGCGCCGCGGGACAACCCCAGGCGCAGTTGGACTCCAGGGCAGTGTGTCGTGGTGGTGGGGGCAGGTATTGAAGCTCGTGTAAGAGGCTTTCCTAGATATAACGACAATCTAAAAAAGGGTGTAATGGGGTACACCCATAAGGGGTGTAGTGCTTGTCACATATACTACACCCTTTGTGGGAATACTTGTGCACCCCAAAGATGGGCGTATGTGTACACCCGTTGATGTGGTGCACATGTACACCTTTTTGTACATAAATCTCATTCGAAGGGAACACAGGTGCACCCCATTCAATGGTATACGGCTACGCCTCTTTCTACGCGCACTGGAATGAAAGGGAACACAGATGCACCCCATTTGAAGGCGCACCATTGCACCGCTTCATAAACCCGCCCCACTCAAAGAGAACAGAGATGCACCCCGCTGAATAGTGTACAATTACTCCCCTTTCTACACCTACTGCCCTCAGTGGGAACGCAGGAGCACCCCGTTCAATGGTGTACTGTTACACCTCTTCCTACACCCACTGAATTCGAAGGGAACACAGATGCACCCGGTTCAAACCCACTTTATGCACCCGCTTCACACCACTTTATGCACCCGCTTCATAGCTAACTTCATTAACCTATTTGAGACATCAAAGGAACCCTTCAAAAATGTATTGGTTGCAAAAAGGCAGGTAAACGGACACACGGGATTGTTTTCAAATTTCCTAGACGTTTATTAGACAGCCTATTCCGTAAACGAGTAGAAACTTGCAAGCAATCCGTCATATGTAAAGAGGTACAAAGAAGCGGTTACACAACTGAGAAGATTACTAAGCAAATAAGAACCGTGGTAAATCTTGGGTAGTGTCAATTCTCCCACAGCCGGCAGAATTATTTCACCGAAATTCCACCGGCAGTCGCCACTCATTGGCGGCACAATCACTTCATCGAACGACGTTTCATCGACACTCGATGTTTCATAGACAGCTCAGATTAGCTTTCCTATATAGCTTGAAGTTTTTTTTTTCTTGCAATGAGTCGCCCTCGCCCTGGACGGTATCCGTGAAGTGACGTGTGCGGGTGGGACAGGTGAGTTAACGTGTTTGTTATGAGCCGCCGCAGACTATCGCCACCAAGCGGCGTAAACGTGTGGGCTGGATCGATGAGCACGCGCCTCAGAGATACACGCGCGACGAAATGCCCCTACAGAATTCATTTCGCGTAACGAGTGACGATGAAACGTTAGTGTCGACAAAACGTGCCTACAAAACGTGTCTCAACGAAAAGGGGTCCATGAAACGTGTTTTCACAAAACGCCGGGAGAATAAGAAAGCCAGTATTCTACCTGCAGTTGTCACACGATTGTAGACAGCTAATGGCAGTTGACTGCCGATAGAATTTCAAGGAAATTATTCTCCCGGCTGCTAGGAAATAGACACTGCCTAATTTAAGAGGTAATTCAGAACGAAACGGTCAATTGTTGCAAAGGGTAGGCTGCAGCGCACTTATGATGAAAATGCAGTACTTGAAATATGTAATCCGAGATATACTGTATGTCGACACGGGCACTGCAGAACACACACACAAAAACAAAAAGAAGGAATCTGTGAAGATTCGACACGATGTGGCAGAAGCAGTAATTTACGGAACCGAACACTAATCGCATCACATGAATTCCTTGGGCTTTTTTTTTTTTTTGAGAAATCGCTTGTTGCTGATAACGCGTAGGACATTTCAAACACTGGAAGCATTGGTGCACTCGAATACGTTGTCATGGACGAAATCTAGGGCAGCCCCGCTGGTCGCAGCACAGCACACAAGAAACTAGGCCGGGAGCCAGACATCCCGGATTCGGAGAGAGCTACTACGTCATCCGTGAAACCTTTACCACATGATCACGCTCCTGCCGTTACCCGCGCCCAGACAGATAAAAAAGCCTCTGGTTCATTGGTCCGGCGACTGTGCACCTTCTTCCACGCTTTCAGCTTAGGGAGAGAAAGAAAACGAAAGCAATAGGAAAATACCAGCTCCTTCCAGGCCAAAAGGGGGGTGCCCTCGCAAAGGCTTAGCTTCTGGGGCGTCCGAACAATGAACACAACGAGAGGATTTGTCACTTATATCCTCTTGAAAGTTCGACCCAACGTTAATAGTGCAGTGGATGCTATCTGTGGCCTTGGTCGTCAGGCAGGTGCCGTGCTCTGCCTTATCCCTAGCCTGGAGACTGTAGTCACGTGATCCTACCCGGAGACCCGATTGGCCTAAAACAAGCATAGCGTCTACACTACTGTCAATACCGAGTGAACAGGACAGCTCCATACTTTCTAAGAAACTGCCCAACCCAAAAAATAACCGCAAGGGGGAATCCAAGCACAAGCTAATCGGGGCGCGTGGCTAGCGTGGCGGTGCACTCATACGCCTTGAGGTTTTTAAGGGAGAGGGGGATCCTCATCGTCGGTGTAGAAGTACACCGGCTGAGTAACGGAGGGTGCATCTTTCAGGAGAGGGGTGCATGTGAAAGCGGGGGTGACTTTGCTGCAGCACGCGCGCTACTCTGTCAGTCTCTGGAGTTTCAGGGCACGCCCGTTGGTACAATACCTGCATTGCTCCAACGTATTCGAGCAGGCTTTCGTCGGGATGCTGCGCCCGCAGATCTAGCTCCCGGAGGATACGCGACTCATATCCCGGCGGCAGGAACTCCAACTCCTCCCGAAATCGTTTTTGGAATCCGTCCCAGGACTGGAATGGCGACTGAGGCCTCCACCAGCAGACCGCCGATCCTTGCAGTGCCAGCGGCAGGACTCGGTTCAGCATATAGACCTCGGACGCGCCGACTGCTGCTTTGTATACTTCAAGGCGGTCGAGGTAGTCCTTGTCATGGTCGATTCATGAAAGAAGAAGAAAAAGCTGAGAGCTGCGCGAGGGGGGAGAAAAAAGAAAAAGAAGTGGAAGAGATCGTCGAACGGTCGTCGGAGTGCAGCCATCGCGACGAACTGCCGGGCCTGGGCGCTTGGGTGCCATGACCCAAACCAGAACCAGTCAGCGAGTTGCGGGCTGAAGCAAGGCAACAGGAAGGCTGCCGGAGCTCAGTCGGTGAGAGGACACCAAGAAACCCGATCCCGAGATCCCTTCGCCGTGGCCAAAGCATCCATCAGCGTGGTGCCGACCAGGTCCGGGTTAGCCCAGCGATCGCCATTGGGAATTTCGGCGTCCGGAATCCAGGCTCCCGTTACCATCATCGAGAACTTGGTAACCACGATCCAGAACCCGGCAACTACATCCGCAACCCCTTGAGCATCTTCCGCCAACGGAAAAGACCGGAACTCAAGTGAATATTGCCTTGTGTACATATCCCTCGATTCGGTTTATCTTCATGTTCCTTTTTTATTAGACACCCTTTTTCATTTTCTTCTCAATACCAATTGCCTGGATTCAATTGGGTCTCGTATTCTTTTTCTTTACATAAATGATTATTTGAACGAGTCTTGCGTACCTCGTGACAGTCCTGAACAGATTGCCTGTCGTCGTAGCCACGGTAGGTCGGGATAGCCGACTGCGGTCATGGGTTAGGGTCGTGGGTCAGCGCTAGGCAATTAACGACGGCGTCGCAGAGGGTGGCTACACGTTTCAAAATGGGATCAGGCGCCGGCGGAGGGGGGTGGGCCTTCAAGGGTGGCACCAGAACGCAGCGTCATGCGCTCCCTTTCGTTAACAGACATAATGCGTGTGGTTAGGCAACAATAGAATATAAAATAAAAGAGAACAATCAAACAAAGGAAGGCGAACAGTATCACAAAAAGTATAAAGGATGACACTCACGTGATAGTTACCGGAAAAGAAAGGGGGAAAAAAGAGAACAGCCTTGAGCCGGTTTGCTCATCTTGCGGCGGCGACCGCGGCTGCGGCTAAGAGGGTTTTTATGTCACGTGACCAGCTTCACGGGGACAAGAAAGTACCTAGCGTCCGTGCCTTATGGCGGAGAAATCCGTATCGCTTCAAGCAGAAAAACCTAATTTCGCTCACAGAAATTACTGCAGGGACTTTCAACTGGAGTCTAATTTACCGCCCCTTTATACTGCAGGAGTGGTAGGTAAAATTACGGCCAGAAAGGGTAAATATGAGCCAAAATAAAGAAAAAAAAACACGCGAGATAAAAGCGGTGGCAGTATATTTATATACCTCCGCCAGCGCCGGCAGCTCGCGCCTTCTGCTGTGGTCGAGAGGTTAGAGCGCCGGCACCTGTCGTCACGGCGTGAAAGTCCCGGGTTCAAATCGTGCTAAGAACTTTTTTTGTATTTTGTGCGTGCCTCCTTTTTAACTGTAATCCTTCTTACGAATCATCCTCTTGCACTACTTCGCCTTACACTGTTTTTACTGTTAGTCCCACCTGTTCAATCGAAACACTGGAAAGGAAAAAAAAGTGAAAGCCGTTTACAACTCCCTGTTACGCCGAATTGGAACGCAGCTCTTGAGGAGGAGGAGGGAGGGGTACTGAGGGGAGGGTAGACCCATCCTCCTCTTCCTCTTTCTCCTTTTTCTCCCCTCATCCTCTAATATGCTCCGGGGGGTCACCTGACCTCAGGGGGAGGGGGTCACGTGACCTTGGGGGGTCACGTGACCCCCTCAGGGGGAGGGGGGTCACGTGACATGGGGGGTCACGTAACCGGGGGGGGGGTCACGTGACCACGAGGTGACCTTGGGATGGGTCACGTGACCTTGGGGTGACCTTGGGGGGTCACGTGATTTCGGGGGTCACGTGGGGGGGGTCACGTGACCTTGAGGTGACCTTGGGAGGAGTCACGTGACCTGGAGGGGTTACGTGACCTTGGGGTGACCTTGGGAGGGGTCACGTGACCTTGGGGGGGTCCCATGACCTGGGGGTCACGTGACCTTGGGGTGACTGGGGGTTACGTGACCTTGGGGTGACCTTGGTTACGCCGACGGCGACGCCGACGCCGCTCAAGCCGGAAACGGGCGCCTAAGAGCTGCGCTCTAAAAGATCAACGCAAGTTAACGCGCTAATACAATCGTTTCCTAATGTTCATTAAAAGGAAACCAAGGTAACCGCATCGGTATAGCTTTCACACAAACGGAGCCGAAACAAGCACCCTTCCCCCAGCAACTCTAATTTTATGTGTTTTTAAATATACAACGCTCTTGATACGACTCCTTTTAATAAGAGGAGACGCCTATGTAGTACTTAAAAGAACTGCAGTTGTGACATTAAAAAAAAAAAACTTCCACAAAATAAGCAAAAAGTAATAAAGACTAGCAGCTGTGGATGACAGACGTGCTGCGCTGCGAAGAACTTCGCAGCGCAGCACGTCTATTAATGTACAACCAACTAGCCCAAACCCCAGTCCAAGCTTTATTAAGCTGTGGATGCATTGATTGAGCGAAATCCTACAGGAAAGGCAGCAAGTCAAAAGTCTAAGAAAGTTGTAAAACCAAAATAAAAGAGATCATACTTTTACTTCCATGGAATGTTATAAAAGGTATATTTCCACTCTTTACAATTTGCTGTGGCAATTGTTTTGTAATATTAACAGATAACTTGTTGAATTTTAGTTAGAATAGCTGACGATCACAACCGAATGCAAAAATGAATCAGGTTTCGACATCGCCAACCACACCTCTAACCCAAACACCTAAAATGACTTAGGATCAACGAGTGGAATTAATTAGAGCAGTTGGAAAACGGAAACAACAAATTCTAGAGGAATTCAGTTGCACAGTTACCTGGCGAACGAAGAGACGGGCATGGGAAGATATTGTCCACTTTCCGCGGAGTGTACGGCAGATGCAGTAGGCGTGGGGGAAGTTGGTAAAGAAAGCCAGAGACATGTAGGCGCTCTTCCGAAGCCATGAACAACGAACTGGTGAGTCAGAACTACCCGCCCAATGATTTTATAGAGCTCATAGGGCCTTGTCTCCATCCTTAGTGGGAATTCAGTCAAATACAAGAAAAAAAAAGAGTTTCTGGCGCGATTTGAGCCTGGGACTCTCACGCCGCGACGTCAGGTGCCGGCGCTCTAACCTCTCGACTACAGCCAAAGGCGCGAGCCGCCGGCGCTGACGTAAGAATAGACCCCTTTCAAAATAGGTACTCTGTTCGCAGCTGTGAAATACCTGTACAATGGCGGACTAAAACCTCAACGTCACGGCACACTGAAAAAAAAAAACGCTAAAAAAGGTGATGATCGCAGTGACGTTGCGCTTTCGACGCTGTTTGATTGGCTCGTCAGCTTGTAGTGTTGACCGCGCTCCGACATTCGCTATCTTATGGAATGACTTGCACGTTCCTCGATGCAGTCGCTCCGCCATTGTGAAGTGGTTCCGACCCAACGAGGTAGAGGGGCTTAGAGTGATAAAATGCTTAGATGGGCCAGTTGGTACATCGTGGGAAAATAAGCGCCGAAAAAACACGGACAAAGAGTAGATTGACAACGACACAGGGCGCTGTCCTGTGTCGTTAGAGTGATAAACCGGAAGTTCGGAAGTGGCACCCCCCCGGTTGCCGCCATATTTTACGCAAATGTGACCACTCGTCACGTGACCTCCCAAGAGCCGTGACGTCACAGGTAAGATGGCAGCGCCCAGAGCTGGCGGATGCGAGTTTGTTCGGTGCGCGGTAGCCGTGATGTGCAGCTGCTTTCCGACGACTTCGGGCTTCTTCGTGCTCGCTGACGCAGGTATAATGTGAAAATATGAAGGGATGAGACTTTATACCGTTTTTGCGTAAGATCGCTCTGGATCATCTGGATATTAACGCCTGTGAGACAGCATCAGCTCTGCATCGCCGTACCTGTGCTCGGATTCCGGGGTGTGTCCGAGGACCGATAGAACTTTGAGTGCTTTTAACATAAAATTTTCGCATTCTCTTAGCTTTGTTTGAACGTTGAAATATCTGAGAATCTACGCGAAATGTATGCGTCGCGTTGGGGCCTAAGGGAAGTTGTTTCAGCCCTCCGTCACCGAACAACCGTAGCAACTTTTAGCGAGGAAGCTCCTGCGATTTTAACCTTTTGTGCTAATCCACGATTCTACATTCGATCGCTTTTCTTCCTTTTTTTTTGTGTGTGTGTGAGTGCGAAGTGCACCCTTATTTTCAGCTACGAGGATGGCGTTTTATTGAGTATGGGGAAGAATAAATCGTTGCAGGCACCTGCTTCAAAGCTATTCGACTTGCTATAAGAAAAACTGTTTTGGTGCATGCATAGATTAACTCTGCATTTTTTCTGTTTTGTAGGATTTATTGCAGCTATACTCTTTTCCATCAAGAGTGCATTGTATTAGACGGTCAATTATTTAATTGTTCTAATTACCTGGATAAGATGATTCATTTGTGTTCATCCCTTGCCTGGAGAGCAGTCTTGTTGAAAAATGTTGACTACAATTCCTTTCGGTCTCTTCAATACACTCTTTTTAAAAGTGTGGGCTGTCTATACTTCGCATCACCGTAACTTGGAAAAGGCCAACCGCCACAGCCCCCTCGAGCCAATCAGAGAGACGGAGCGAAGGTGTGCGACAAATCTGTGCAGACGAGCACTCTGGTGATATGTTGTCATGTGCCTCTCTCCAATGTGTGTATTGACTCACCGAGACCGTAGCCTTTGCCGTCTGCCAAATTCTGATGAAACAAATTACAGTAGCTACTACTGTAATTACCCCAGGCTTTCATACTTTGGGCGTTTGTTCGACAAGAATGTTATGTTCGCCATCCCTGTGAGTTCGGCTCAGCACCTATTGGACTGGAATGCTGCATTAGCGTTCGACGTGAACTGGGGCCCATTCGTGTGCTTTACGCTGAAAAAAATGGTGACAGTTCTGTTGCTTGATAAGGTTCTGCAAAGGGTCTATTGTGTCATACATATAGGAAGTGTCATGCTATATAACGATGCATCAACACATACTATTAAACTATATGCTCAGAGGTGTGTTTGTTTTTCCAATTAACAAGTTACAGCAGTGTGCTTTAATGCTATTATCATGTGTGTAGCTTTAAAGGAGCTGTGCAACAACTTCAGGGCTTTGCTTAAATAATTGTGGAAGTTGATGCCTGACACTTCTGCAGTGAACTCCAGAAAACAGATTTTGCCTGGATACCCTAGTTTTTACTTTAAAAAATGAAAAAGATCCAGGTTTTTGCCACCTCTCAACTCGTGCATCGTCTTCCGGGTCACGTGCACAGTGACGTCACTAGAGTAGGCGCGGAGTTCCGGAAAAGTTCTCTCTTTAGAGCCATCAGCGAGCAGCGAGAACTCATCCGCTCCCGACCGCGTGACCACCCGTCCTTGCCCGTCCGGCGCTGTCCCTCCCCCTTCCGGCTTTTGGCGGCTGTTCGCGGTTTTGTGGACCTAGGATAGATGGCGCCACTAAAACTCCGTATAATAAAAGTTTTGTCGATGATACCAGGGTGTTGACGCATTTATATATATGTTGGAACGACAAGATTTATAAAAAAAGTTACCTTTTATCGAGCAGGTATTCGCACAACTTGCTATCTTTCTTACAACGACCCAAGTGACGTCACGCCGCTTGTTTCTCATGGCCGCCGCTCGTGGCTGCAGGTCGGGAAATATTCCAAGTTTTGCCTCGCTATTACGTGGCGGAATTGCAACATTGCGATGAAAGGAGGTGTGTTTTCTACCATTTGTGACACAGTGAACAATATCAAAAGCAGAAAATGCCAATTCTTTCAACGTTAAAATCGTTGCACAGCTCCTTTAAGTATCCTCTTTGCAATGCCTACGAAGGCCCCTGGAAGGAATAAATTAATAAATAACATTTTCACATCACTGGAGTTGATTTTCGGATGCACCACATGTTCAGGAAAGGTTGAACGAGTGCAGCCCCTTGCAAGAAGTCTGCCAGTCTGGTATGACCCCTTAATTAGTATTGAAGGGTCAGAGATGCGAGTGTCCTCGTAAGGTCCAGAGCGTGCAGTGGACACAATTCTCGGTGCGTAGACTCTCAAGGCATGAAGGCAAGCGGAAATATGCTTATCTGGTTAGTGTATCAAATATGTTTATTTCCACTTGATTACATAATTATTGATTCTTAGGAAATGGTTCCATAACGAGTTCTTTCTGCGACAGTCTCGTGTCAGGCGTTCAGTCGTAGTACGTGTGGACCTTGTCGGATGACGCTCCTGGCACGTCGGTGTTCAGTTTGGTCGAGTGGCAACTTTGACCGACTGATGTCTTGTAATCATACGTCATGTGCGGCCACTGACGTCTGATGCACTGAAGCTGCAGGGCTGGCCTCTAATCCGAAATATTTCCTGGTAGTTTTTGGCATCAATGCAGCAAGCTCGGGCATGTATTGCTTACGTGGCTGCGCCTTTTGCTGTACCGTTGACTTGATAGCTGGCAACAATTTTTGTTTGCTATCCAAGTCTGGTAATGCTTGCAGTTCACTTTTGAGAGCAACCAACCATTCTATTCCTTCAAGTCACTCAGGGGCATTCTCCCTCAAAGTTGGAAATTGTGTGCTTCGTGGAGTGGACACAGAAAATTGGTGTCAGCAAATTTTTAGGTATTGTCCTTGGACGACAACCGACACCAAATCCACTGTCACTGCATCGCCGTTAACCTGCTTTGTCGTGCTTACCTCTTGTTGATGTGATGGACATGAGGAGCTTCCGGGTAATCAGGGATTCAGAATCTTCGATTCAGCACCTTCGGCATCAGGGACAAAGGTCGCCGAAGGTAATCCTTAATCTCCCGTGGTCGCTCCTCGAGACGTAATCGAGGGTCGTTTGGCACGAACCCTCGCAGACCAATTCATTGGTACGGGCTGCTTCGGTAGACATGGTCAGCTTCATGCAGTGGTAGCAAAGTGGATTTCGGTCGCACATTCGCATCACCTACGTTTTCCTCTGTGTACTTTGTTGAGCACAGACCTACACACGATGTCGGGAATGCTTCGGCGTTAGAGTGTCTCATTGAATTGGCATTGAATACTAAGGGGCAGCCGGTGGCGGTCGTCGTGCCATTGTGGCGTAAGTTGCCCTTGGTTTGTCAGATGCCGCTTCGCTCGCAGAAGTCTCGGTTGAAATACCTGTCAAACTTGTTCCGAAACAATCTCGGCAATCAAAATAAAAGCCGGGCAACTGATGGCAGGAAGTAGCTTCCTGATCTCCTCCCAGACAACGTCGTGGATGATGTCGTGGATGTCTGGGAGGCTGGCGTCGAAGTAGTAGCTGGAGAACTTGAGTGTCGAGACGCCGGGAAGTTGTTCATAGTGGCAGGCTCGGGCATGCAGTGCACATTCCATGTTGGAAGCCTCGGTGATATGAACACTTCCACTGTTGTTGGGGGGTTGCGGACAAGGCTGCCGAAGGTGTTGTCCCTCACGTGAGGGGCATGGGATTCTTGTCTTCTGTAGCATCAAGGTGGGCGTGGGCGCTCGATCAAGCGCAAAACATCCTCCACGAGTGCGGTGGCGCTCTCGTGGGGGCAGTGTCCTGGACAGAATCAAGAATGCGGCTCTCTCTCGTTGATGTTGGCTGACGAATGCGCGCTTCAGCTCGATCTTGCAAACTTTCCATGACGTTAAGGAGGATCCATGGTTCCCAGACCAGCGCCGGCAGTTTCTTCCACGAGGAGTATAGGTTCTGCAGGAGCTGGTTGTCTGTCCACCCAATGTGGCGGGCGACACTGTCATATTGTTCAATCCAGTCCTTGACGTCTTCATACAGCTTGCGTGAAAAAGCGTCGGAGTGTGATTTGCGACGGGCATGCAAACAATGGTGGGAGGGGACACGGTTTGCTGCTACAGGTTTGTCATTGTTGGCTTAGTCAGCTTCGGATTTTCTGACAGGAGACCGAATTCCGGTGGTTTTTCCTGGTAGCAGCAACTGGCTCGGATTTCAAGTGCTTCGTGGTGTATTTCCGAGGTTACTCCTTGTGGTACTCGGTCGTCTTGCGGTTGTTCTGCCAGGCTCGGGTCAGGACTTTGCTTACGGCTCGACGGGGGTATAAGACGCAGGATAGTCCGCCAGCCGTGTCCCATTATCGGGTAACTCGGCTAAAGAGCCGCCGGGTTCACACAGAGTGAAGGGCTATGGGTAAAGTGCCCAGCACCTCCACCAGAACATACGATTACAGCTGAGCATGACCCTGCAGTGTCCCAGAATAGTGAATATTGATAGAAGATAGGACTGGAACAAGGATCCGTGACAGTATAACAAAACTCGCAGAAGAGAATCTATCCTGACCACTGAAGAAGCTGCATTGCTTTAGTGGCATTCTGTCCGAATAAATCCTCTCCTTCGGGGTTTGGCGACTGCCGTGGACGAACTGAACGGAAATGGATGTGGGACCACTTTTCTGGTAATGAGCCACTGCAGACTGTTACCACTAAGCGGCGTGAGCTGGGTACGTAGCACGCTCGATGAAATGTCCGGACAGCTTGCAATTCGCGTAACGAGTGTGGATGAAACGTGCGACAGACCAGCGGGATCAATACCAACTGCAACACCTGTGCTCCGTGAAAGTGCACGTCTACGCCGGAACAATTTCGGAAGCAGCACAGCATCACCTAAAGCATGGCACAGGAACTACCAGCTTGAAGGCAAGGAACTATCAGCTTGAAGGCAGCTCCTCGGTGCGCCGCACACCTGTGCTCCGTGAAAGTGCACTTCTACGCCGGAACAATTTGTAAGCAGCACAGCAGCATTCAGCACGGCACGGGAACTACCAGCTTCAAGGCAGCCTTCCGGTGCGCCGCACAACCGAAGTGAGCCCTCGGTCATTTGATCGAAGCTGCACCACGATTGCACACCGCCAAGCACGACTCACGCAATTTCCGTCGCTAAACTGTGTATCCAAATATATTGCACACGCTTCACTGCAAACCTCGAAGATTCCGATGGTCAACGAGAGCACAGAAACGTCGCCTTAAATTTTATCCTAGCGGTATCCGAATCAATCCGAGGTCCGAGCAACGTAGGTCAGATT
The DNA here is from genome assembly GCF_016920785.2 of Ixodes scapularis. NCBI lineage: Eukaryota > Metazoa > Arthropoda > Arachnida > Ixodida > Ixodidae > Ixodes > Ixodes scapularis. The sequence goes on from NW_024609836.1 coordinate 26,363,981, forward strand.
GTCTCTTCCGTGGCAACATCCCGGTCGGTCACCAGCGAAATGCACACCGTTCCTCCGTATTTTCACGTTATACTTACGTCAAACACCACGCTGAACTCTGAACTCGCTTTCGACCGGCCTCATATGACGGCTTCCGCGTCTGAAATCAACTCGCCGAGACGAACGACAACCAACAAAGCATCCGACAAGCTCCAGCCCAGCTGGGGCCAGCCGCTGCACGGGCGCTGCCATCTTTCCTGTGACGTCACGTATTTGGTTTGGTCATGTGACGTGTGGTCAAATTTGCGTACAATGGCAGCCGCCTTAGGGGGGTCACTTTCGAGTGCAGACCGGAACCCCGGTTTATCGCTCTAAGCCCCTCTACCTCGTTGTTCCGACCCTCTAATAATCGGCACGTGACTTTTGAAAAGGGTCTATATAAATATACTGCCGCCGCTTTTATCTCGTGTTGTTTTTTTTCTTTATTTTGACTCATATTTACCCTCCTTGGCCGTAACGTTACACTCTCAGAAAAAAAGGTGTATTATGACACCCCTTGTCTTATATAATACACCCCAAAACTTGAATTCGACGTACAGCGCCCCATAATCGAACAGGCGGCCCCAAAGTTTACGAGGGGCTTGATAGCCGTGTGGTACAACTTATTAAGATAGCTGTTGTACGTATTATTGGCTACAAAAATATTATCGGAGTTTTCTTGGCCTACTGCAAAAGCTCCGTATTTTCTTTCTTTGGTCTTTGATACGAACTTTAGCAATTTAATAAGCTATATCGCATCGTTATCAAGCCAGGGAGGAAGTGGCCGAGTGGGCTAACGCGTCTCAGCTCGGAGCGTGGAGCGAAAGCTTGCGCTGGGAACCTCCTGGGTTCGATCCCCGCCGCCCCCGCCCGTTTCGATCTGGATGAGTTTCGTACCGGCACGCGTTCGTGTGATCACTACTGCGTGATGCACGTTAAAAATCCCAGGTTAGCGGTTGTACCGCACTGGCTAAATTTCTCATCTACAGCTAAGAGACCGATTACCCGTTGAGGCGCATCTCCATCAAGGCTGTATAAACATAATGAGCAAGCCAATTTTTTTTATCAAGCCACGGTGTTTGTGGAGACTAACATAGAGGACGAAAACAGGACGACACGTTTCTCCAACTGGCAGCATACATTTATTTTGAAGCCCGTCACCGAACGCGACAGTCACCGCGCGGAGTTGGAAGGGTTGAGGAGGACAGAGAAGGAAGGGAGGGTGGGGGTGGAGAGAGGATGGAGATGGAGGGAAAGAGAAACATGTTTTTGGCCGGCAGCGCACGCCGAAGTCAAAAAAGGGGGGGGGGGGGGGGGTAATAAGGGAAGTGACCTTGAGGAGGGAAGGGCGACCCTACTTCAAAGGCGCCTACGTTTGTCGCAACTCCGGACGCAGAAAGGAAACGTCGGCGTCGGAGAGACAAAGCGATGGGGACCCGATGTTTTGCGGTGAATGGCGCATAGCGAAGGCTTCGATAATCTCGCGGCCGTATCTTGACCTGTGTGTGCCCACTGTCGTGGTGGCCGGAAACTCTGGTTCGCAGGAGGGGCACGAACCGACGTGCTGGGCAATTGGGTGCAGGGAATGGAGGGATGGGTTGGAAGCCGCCTGCTGTACCTCGTTGGCGTGCTCCCTTAGGCGGTCGTTTAGACATCGGCCTGTCTGGCCGATGTATTGCGCGCCGCACCCGAGCGGGATCGAGTAGACGCTGGCCTGTCTGCAAGGAACGAACTTGGTGGCGTGTTTTTTGGAGCACGGCTTTGGGGCGGTTGGGTTGTTGACCTTCCTGCAGAGCGAGGAGAGCCTGAGGCGACATGAAAAGAACACCTGCGTGTCATGTCGGAGTGCTAACGATTTGATTCTGTGGGAGACGTTGTGCACGTATGGAATGCACGCGAAGCGGGATGCGCGTGGCCTGCTCTTAGGTTGTGTGCCGGAGGCCTGGGCTATCATAATGCGTTTTAATCGGGTCTCAAGTAAGTCTTTTGGGTAGCCCGCTTTGACGAGGCGGGTGAGCTGTAGGGAGCAGCTCGTCGAGATTAAGTGAGAGCATGACTTGGATCGGGATGAGGTTAGGAGGTTATGAACGATTCCGCTTTTGACGTTTTTTGAATGGTTGCTGTGGAAGGGAAGCACTGGTTTGCAAGATCTTTGCTGGAAGGACCAGCAAATGCCGGAATCCTTGGGGTGAAGGCGAAGATCCAAGAACTGTAGTCCGTTCTGTGTGGGGGCCTCGCTGGTAAATTTTAGACCGAACGAATTATCTGAGAATATCTGCTCAATATTTTTAGGAAGATCCTAAAAATATTGAGCAGATATTCTCAGATAATTCGTTCGGTCTAAAATTTACCAGCGAGGCCCCCACACAGAACGGACTACAGTTCTTGGATCTTCGCCTTCACCCCAAGGATTCCGGCATTTGCTGGTCCTTCCAGCAAAGATCTTGCAAACCAGTGCTTCCCTTCCACAGCAACCATTCAAAAAACGTCAAAAGCGGAATCGTTCATAACCTCCTAACCTCATCCCGATCCAAGTCATGCTCTCACTTAATCTCGACGAGCTGCTCCCTACAGCTCACCCGCCTCGTCAAAGCGGGCTACCCAAAAGACTTACTTGAGACCCGATTAAAACGCATTATGATAGCCCAGGCCTCCGGCACACAACCTAAGAGCAGGCCACGCGCATCCCGCTTCGCGTGCATTCCATACGTGCACAACGTCTCCCACAGAATCAAATCGTTAGCACTCCGACATGACACGCAGGTGTTCTTTTCATGTCGCCTCAGGCTCTCCTCGCTCTGCAGGAAGGTCAACAACCCAACCGCCCCAAAGCCGTGCTCCAAAAAACACGCCACCAAGTTCGTTCCTTGCAGACAGGCCAGCGTCTACTCGATCCCGCTCGGGTGCGGCGCGCAATACATCGGCCAGACAGGCCGATGTCTAAACGACCGCCTAAGGGAGCACGTCAACGAGGTACAGCAGGCGGCTTCCAACCCATCCCTCCATTCCCTGCACCCAATTGCCCAGCACGTCGGTTCGTGCCCCTCCTGCGAACCAGAGTTTCCGGCCACCACGACAGTGGGCACACACAGGTCAAGATACGGCCGCGAGATTATCGAAGCCTTCGCTATGCGCCATTCACCGCAAAACATCGGGTCCCCATCGCTTTGTCTCTCCGACGCCGACGTTTCCTTTCTGCGTCCGGAGTTGCGACAAACGTAGGCGCCTTTGAAGTAGGGTCGCCTTTCCCTCCTCAAGGTCACTTCCCTTATTACCCCCCCCCCCCCTTTTTTGACTTCGGCGTGCGCTGCCGGCTAAAAACATGTTTCTCTTTCCCTCCATCTCCATCCTCTCTCCACCCCCACCCTCCCTTCCTTCTCTGTCCTCCTCAACCCTTCCAACTCCGCGCGGTGACTGTCGCGTTCGGTGACGGGCGTCAAAATAAATGTATGCTGCCAGTTGGAGAAACGTGTCGTCCTGTTTTCGTCCTCTATGTTAGTCTCCACAAACACCGTAACTTAACCAGCACGCTCCATTTCCACGAGTGTTATCAAGCCCCTCGTAAAATTTGGGGCCGTCTGTTCGACTATAGGGCGCTGTACGTTGAAATGAAGTTTTGGGGTGTATTATATGGGACAAAAGGGTGTAAGGTGATACCCTTTTTTTTAGAGCGTACCTGCCGCTCCTACAGTATAAAGGGGCGGCCAATTGGACTCCAGTTGAAAGTCCCTGCAGTCAGTTTCTGCGAGCGAAGTTAGGCTTTTGTGCTTGAAGCGATGCGGATTTCCCCGCCATTAGGCAGGGACGCTAGGTACTTCCTTGTCCCCATGGAGCTGGTCACGTGACAGAAAAATCCCTCTTGGCCGCAGCCGCGGCCGCGTCCGCAAGATGAGCAAACTGGCCCTGGGGTTTGAGTGGCACACCAGCCAGCAGGCAGCAAAACCACGTTGAGCGCCAGATGCAGCGCTTTGGCCTTGCTGCTGCCCGTACGGAGCTAGGTACGACACCCGGAATCTAGTTCAACAACAAAAGTGCTTATTATCTGTCGGCTCCCCAACGGCGACTGCCCGCTGGGCAGAGAGAGGGGCTTTAGGGGCGCGTGAAGCCCCTCGATATGTTTGCGTGTGTCGTGCAAGTAGCGTCAAATGCGCGAGTGCACGAGACCCGCGTCTCGAGCGGCCCTTGGAAGCGAATGGCGCCGCAGCACTGATTTGAGCGGCCCTAGGAAGCGAATGGCGGCGGAGTACCCGCTCGTAGCACGTGTCTCGCGCGGTTCCACAACAATGGTTGGCGGTACTTGTAAAAAACGCCTTTATCAAGGGGCTTTAGGGGCGCGGGGCTTTCAGCGCCCCCACTCCGCTTGAGCGCGCGAGCGCCCCCACAACACTTTATCGAAGTTTTCATCATATTGGATGCGAGTGAAAATTTCGACAAGGCAATTTCCAAGGTAATAGCATTCGAAGCAGTCATTTGTTTTTTACGCAGCGGAGATGGGCTTTTTATGTTGGCCGGAGCAAATCACGTACACCATGCAACGTTTTTTTTTGTTTTTGTTTTTTTTTGCGGTTTCTGAACAGCACAAGAGACCGTCGATGCACGTAGCTGCTTCCGAGCGATCACCCTCCACTGCGCCGAGTCGTCTGCTGCCCAATGCCACTCTGGCAATTTTTTGTTTTATTTACGTTCTTACGTAGCTCGCAAATTAGCCCAAACTATTGTAAAATGTTCCTTTATTATGTCAAAAACTATAGTGGTTTCGTGCACCCCCAAAACATTGAAGAAAAACCGATTTTCTCAAGTTCCCCATGCATCTGTGAACGGAGTTGGAACCTCCGAGCGTTCGCCTCTAGTTGCCAAGGGATGGCGTTCTAGATTCTGCTACTTTGCTCCAAAAGAGCTATACAGTACCTTAGTAGCAAGCACTATCACAATACGCGTGTTTCGGTTAAGAGGCCTCATCAGCACAAGCCTGCAAGTGCGTATGTACATTGTTGAAATAAAGGCGGTGACACTGTGTTCCTACTTTCTCTGCGAGTCATTGTTGCGTGTCCGAAAATGAATGCAACAGCTGCTGAGCCTTCACCAAAAGAGATAATAATATTGTTGTAAATATGCATGTTTTTCGTTTTGAGTCACTTCTGAGTTGCATAATAGTGTGCCCCATATTCGCAACGTATTGTTTTTAACTTTTAAAATGCCGGTTTCGGTAGTTAGGACCAGAGTGTCGAACCGAAATTTTTATCGGTTCGGTTCCGGTTCGGGTTCATGGCTTTCGGTTAGGTTCCGGTTCAGTTCCGGGGAGCAAAAAATAACGGTTCAAACCGGTTCGAACCGGTTCGAACCGGTTTGAACCGCTAAATTGAGAATATATTTTTCGCGTTGTTCTGTCAATATACACTATTTACGCCGTGAAACGATTTACTATATAGTTTCTTCGATCGTCCGTGCAATTTACTTTTGCTTTTAGGTGCCAAAAATATTAAATTCTGTTATTTAATTTCGACGCAAGAGTAGAAACAAATCTACAGGGTGTCACAAAAGAAAATTTACACGGTCTTTTTTACCGCAAAAATAAACTAGGCATCGTCGAACGCTTATTCTCCGCCCAAAGGTAGAGCTAGAGGTCACAACCAGATGCCAAAGTTTCAGCCCGATCCGATAACTTAATCAAAAGTTATAAATGATTTTCTCAAAATTTCAATGGGAAAGTGGAGCCCATTTTTGCCCGTTTTCGGTCATAGAGCCACCATGTGTTCGAAAACTCTGTCGGCCGCCATTTTCCCATTTTCCCAAAGTCCCTTATAACTTTTGATCAAGTTATCGGATCGGGCTGAAACTTTGGCACCTGTTTGTGACCTCTAGCGCTACGTTTGGGCGGAGAATGAGCGTTGGGCGATGCCTAGTTTATTTTTGTGGTAAAAAAGACCGTGTAAATTTTCTTTTGTGACACCCTGTACATTAACATACATAACGTCGTGTTCATACGACTCCACATCCCTTTGTTTACCAGTAACATATATTTTACCTGAATCAAAATGTTTAAGTACAAGAGTAAAGAGTTGAGCCATGGTTGGTACATACCTCTAAGTAGATCAGCTTCTAATTTAGAACTATACTGTATTTTATTGTGCTTTCTTCGTGTTTAAGTAAAATTCTAAAGTTCAAGCTTATCTATTTACATGGTATAAAATGTTGTCGCAAAGTGTGGTAGGTCGCCTAAAATACCCGTGATTGGTACAACTTTGTGTCGCAGTGTTAAAAATGAAATCGTGATTGTGTCCTCGAACTAAGGAATGCATTACATCACATAAAATTATGAAATGAGCACCTCGTGCTCATGCTAATTATGAAATAAGGTTTACGAAATACACTTCACAATATATATGTATATGATGATGACACAACTGAACTAACAGCAATTAAATTTTCAGAATGTAACAAAAGTTTTAAATAATTCTTTTCAGTCTATTTTTTATAGAAACACCGAGCGGCAATCCAAATGCTTGTTGTTCTAACCAAACATTCTTTACACTCAGCACCGCATGCATGCCACTAATCATGCAGCAAGAAGTAATCACAATTGTTCACTCTAATCTATACGCACCTTCGCACTCAGATCGAATCTGGCCCAAAATAGCGCTTATCCAAGTGAACATTTTCTTATGCAGAATAAGTGGCATAGCCTGGCTGTTGATGTTTGTTCTTGACAAGATGCCGGTCAATTTAATTTGCAAATGAGCATCACTTTTGCTAAGTGATGATTTTAACTCGATAGCGTTAAGGAGCTCATGTCGCAGAAAAGCCGATGTCGGTGGCGCGACAGGAAAATCCTGATTGGTCGATAGGTTCATGACGTCAGAGCTGCATACCCTCGCGCAAGAATTTCGAGCTACCCACAATGCTCACGTGAAACGTGACATCACGCGTGGAATGAGTGTAATTAAAACATGGCATGTAATGCGAAATAAAGGTCGCCGTATGTCTCGAATGATTTCACTTTCGAAAGCAATTATTTTGCCTTAAAGAAATAAATTAAGAATTTTTGCGGGATTCGAACTCACGACTTTTTAGTTGCGAGTCAGACGCTTTTCGCTAGGAACGGCGCGAGCGCCTGGCACGACAAAAACGTGCTTTTTGGTAAGAGCGTTTTTGCAAGCAAAGAAGTTTCCGGGGTCACGCTTGTTGGTCTGCGCCAAAGATGCAGGGAAGAGGAACCTTTACAACACACTATGTTTTTAAAACTCCCCCGCTCGCCCCCTCCCCCCCCCCCTACACACACACCCACGAACTTCTTTACACAGCGGAGCTGTTAAGTGCTAGTTTCCCCAGTGTCGTGTCCGTCAGCAAACAAATGATGACACTAAGCTCTGGACAGCTACCGCCATCTATTAAGGACGACGGCAACCAGATAACCGGCTTGCCGGTTGTCTGGTTGCCGCCGTCGCGCATAGATGGCGGCAACCTCTCCAGCCTTTCCACTCTGGCTTGCCGGCTTGCGGCCGGCCATTACTTCATTTACACCATAGTACAGCTTCGCTAGTGTTCCTTCTTCACCAGAGTGGAAAGGCTAAAAGTATTCCTGAGGAATTGCCTCCTCCATTGGTGTGTGTTAATTTGACAATTTTATTTGACACTTGTTAACCGCAACCCTTCATTGCTTTTATTTTGCACCCCGTGAAGTTTATATGGGTCATAAAACGACATCGGGTTGGAATGTTCATGACTTTTCCGAGACGTACTGGTCCTCTGGCCCAAGTATGCTCGCACAGGCCTCCACTAATTCAGAAGCTTCTTTGTGGCGGTGAAATTGCGAGGATTAAATGAGACTATTTCTTTTAGTCTTGCCTTCCCAAAGATTGATGTCGCAATTGTAGGGTCAAAACCACCCGCCTGACGACAGTCGAGCGCGGCTCATGGATTGGACAGGAGGACTGCGTGAGCACCGTACATCGGCTCGTAACAATCAATGCCTCGGTGGACACTTGGGTAGTGGCTCTTGTCCAACCACTGCGGTGATGAGAATAGCCGAACTCTAACAGTGCCTGGAGCTGAGCATGCGTTTCCTTCCTTAAAACGCCAGCGCGAGGGTATGATTAACGTTGGCGGCATAAGATAGGCACCAGGCCACATGGCCGCTTCTGGCTCTGAGTTGAGGGGATGAACGATGCTCATATTTCTCGAATTTTTCGGCGACTGCCATTGCATAGAAAAAAATAGCAAAACCAAGTTCAAGCAGTTATTAACGTTAGGGAGCGATCCTGAGTAGTATTTAGTAATGTATAGAAATGTTTTTATAGCTCCTTTAAGCAAAGTACAGAGGAAGTCGAAACTTGGGCAATAACTGAAGAACGACGCTCGTGTGAGACTTACAGCGACTGCCAACGTTCGGCTGTCTCTCTGAGGTCACTAAAATATCCTTTTTTTTAGTATTCCTTCCGTACACACGTGTAGTTCTATGTCACGTCATATTAATAAGTCGCATTCAGTAATTTCAGTACTTCTATTCTCACTGACATCTTTCGGATGCAGTTCAGCAACAGCGAAAAAATATTTGGGTGCCTCAATAACGTAAAATGGGTCTTGCAACATTTCTCCTTCTACTTTCAATACATAGTGTTAAGAAATAACCCCTAACGTTGATAGCTTGCGGAAACATCCATTAGGTTTTCCCCTAATAGCAGATGCAGAAAAAATAAAGGAAAGAAACAGCTGTCGATATCTCCTCAACTATCTCCTCCTTAAACAAGCGGCCACGTGATCTGATACCGCCAGTGTTCATCACAGTCATGCTCTAGGCGGCTAGGGTTTGGAAAGCAAAAGCTTGGGCTGAGCTTCAGATATTGTTAGAGCTGGGCTATTATCATCTTTAATTGAACACGAGCCGTTACCCGAATGTTTGGCGGTGCTGATTGTCATGAACCCGAGCACTCCACTGGGGGTTATGAAAATCGCTTACGTCACGGTGCCACGTGACTCTCGGTGCGAAATCGTGATGTCATGTTACGTCATGCTGTGAACAAGGTTAATACATTTAGTAACTTCCTTAAATTAAATCTAGTTGACGCAGTGAGTCACGTGACGTCACGAGGTCACGTGACAACGTGAGATATGATTAATCATAGTGCCATGAAAACCCACAACTTACCATACTTTTCAATTCTGTATATGACGATTTTATCCATAGATAGAAATACAGCCGCCAATTTTTTATTCCCATATGTTCATTTTGTGATAATAACAAAAAAGAAAAAAAAAAGAAATATTACCTTAACCGTTTTGAACCGGTTACAGTTATATTTTTTTTTTTTTTGGTTCGGTTCCGGTTCAGTTCCAAGAAGGCGGCGAAGATTTCGGTTCGGTTCAGTTCCGGTTCGGCTAAAAATAGCGGTTCTGTTCCGGTTTTCGGTTCGGTTCGGTTCCGGTTCGACACCCTGGTTAGGACACACAGTCGTTTAAGAAGGTAGGAAGAGTTAGAAATGTCGGATGTGCAACGTCGAGGCGTGATAGTTCTGTTTATAGTTTTATGCGGATTGATGGAAATCTGCAAAATTCAAATTAAAAAATGTTGTTTTGTTCTGGCACAAACTACTTGTGAAGCAAAAACAGGATTGCTATCTAGGCAAAGTAAGTCAATGTTGTAACCACCTTGTTGCATCACTGGAAAGATAAAACGAAAACTATGTTATTCAGAAAAAACCACACGTTCGCAGTGGATTGCGTCACTTCCTGGTCGATCTTCTGTTCTTGGGCCAAAAAAATATTGAAGAGAACCACACACACAAAGGTTGATAAACAAACAGCTACCATGTCGCCCTCTCCACACCTCATTGTAAGCGCTGGTACACTCTTAGAAAAAAGGATATCTATAGTCCTCCCTGAAGGGAGGAACGATCTTGTAACCTATGTTCCTTTAGAAGGGAAAAAATTTTCGTGCTTAAAGCAGAGTAGCAAAGTTCTTCTGTCACCTGCATCTCGTTATGTCGGTCCCGAATCGAGCAAATCGACCTCAAAAAGGGTTAACGAGGACGCTACGTCTCTTGTACGGGACGAGAGGAGTAGCAAATACGAGCGTAACACAATCTTTCCGCGATCTGTGTTTATTTCCGAAGCCAGCTTCCCCCTACAGGCAAAGAGACTTCCGTTTCGAAAGCGGTTACTCTGTCTTCTTGTCGTCAGCACTGCGATGTTAAACGGAGACAACCAATACCCATATACTTTGCGCACTTTACGTCTTACCTTTGCTATTCCTCGAGTCACAATTCCTTCGTCAACCACACATTACGGAGGAATCGTAAGCCGATTCGCGAAACCAAAAGCCACTTTCAAAAGAACAAACTCGAAGCCGTTGTTGCACGGTAACCGGGAATCATCGCGTAGCGTGAAAGAAGGTTAAATCGCTCGTAATCAGAGGGCAGGGTCAAGCATGGCCCCCAAGATCCCGAAGCGCGCTAACGCTTCTCCGGCCGTCCATTCGTGCGGAGAGGGCGTAACCGAAAAAAAAGAAGGAGGCGGCGTGTCTCCGCGGGGACGCGCTTCCAACCCAGTCATCGACAGCATGGCGCGAGGCTGAAGAGTTCAAGAAAAAGTCTTGTTACGTCGAGTTACTGCATCTTATACTTACAATTTTTTGTGTATTGTGGTAGAACGGTGAAAAGCTGCTCTGGGGACGTAGATAGAAAATTGGTGATGCTTATTTAATTATTTAATTTTAGATATTCATCTGGACATGTTGCGGCTAGCGCTACCAGCGCGCCTTTTTATATATTTGATTGCAATCTGTAGCTCGTATAAAAAAAAAAAAAGCTCCGTATATAAGCAGAATGTTAGTATTTCCCTAATAAAAAATATTCATGCTGCAATATATATATATATATATATATATAGATATATTTACCTTCGCACGCTGTTTGGCGTAGCTTTTTGAGCCTCACAAGTCCGTGTTGTACTTTCAATATTTATTACGCAATTTTTGCGGGTCGTATTGCGGTGTTTGCTTCTACTAGAAGTACCTTTAAGCCGGGGTCACACTGCTTATACATTATACAAAAGACAGTCTGCAGATATCAGTGACCACTCAGGACCGGATTAAGGTAGGGGCTAAGGGGGCTGCAGCCCCGGGCCCCCGACTCTCTGGGGGCCCCCATGCAGCTCGTAGAAGGAAAAAAAAAAGCCGAAATTTAAAAATGTTTTGGAAAGCGATGTTATTTTGCCGCAGCATTTGAGAAGAGGGAACGCGCACTTCGCGTAGCACACCCCTGTCCCTGTACAAAGCCGGCCCTTTAGGTGGGTGACCGGCCCCTGAGGGTGCTTGTCCGCTATCTTTTGAAAGCGGCTTCGAGCAAACGAAGAAAGCACGGGAGGGGCCCCACGATCTGGGATTTTCGCTCCTCTTTTATTTTTTTTATCAGGAAGGGAAATGTCATAAACAACTCCCCCTTCACCCTACTCGGGCTCGTGTCTCGTGCACGAAAACACGTGTTTTTGAGCAGCGCTTACACTTTGAAAGTGTGGCTTTTGACGCTGCTGGGGAAGAGAACAAAGCTGCATGCCGCCTCCGCGGTGGTCTTGCCGGAGTGCTCCCTAGTTTAAAGCAGACGGGAATGGTAAGTCTTTTTATTTTAAGGCTATTTCGGAGCGTTAGTTTTACGAACAATGGTGGCCCTCTAGGCAAGTGCACGATTGTTTATGCCGAAGGATGCACTCATGATTCCACTTCGCGAGAAGCTGAGTCCGGGTGGCGCGGAGTAATTCCTTTTCGATACACGACTTTTTAGGGAAGCGACAGTTTTGTCCGTAACAGTGAGCTTGAAAGCCCTGCCTATGACAAGGCTTTAGAGATACCATCAGCCCCCAAGAAAAAAAACAGCACATGGTAGTAATTTTCAGGATTCCCAGAAATAAAAGAAGAAAGGGAACTCTTCGAACAGCCTATGAATGACGGTCTTATATTTACTGGACTTTACGTTTCAGTTGCAGATTGGCCGATTTTGTTGAACCAGAGAGTGAAAGTAGAAGGTAGCCAATCATATCACTTCGTTCGTCTGCACCAACCATATTTTAGCGTTTTGTGCTAAGTTACGAAAACTCGCTATATGATGAGGCCTTGTTTTTCCGAAGGACAAATCCTTCCAAGTCGGAGTCCAAATGTCAGGTCGCAAGTATCTGAGTGGAGCTGCTAAACGAAAAACGAAGTTCGAAAGGGAACAAAGTCAGAAAACGTTGCCAACCCTATTGGAAAAACGTACAAGAACCAAACCTGCTGCTTGTAGAGTTCTGGTATGGCACCACCATAATTTCTTTGTGTTATGGATGCAGCTAGTTTGGTTTGGCGTTCTGCATAACTGGAGATACCGGCACCGCTATGGCTCCGGGTCTGTCTATATTGGCAGCCACGTTGTTTGCCGCAATGATTCGGTGTGGCTGGTATGATTTTGCGTCCGATGACGTAGGCGACTGCCGTCTTTCCAACAAAAACGCTTATACCACAGGACCACCGGTATAACCAAATCATACATGCAGAAAGACGACCGCCATCTTCCAACAAAAACGTCCATCGTTCACCACCGCTATCGTTACATACACCATACATGTCGAAAAAGAATATAAGCCACGTTTACACGAATGCGACTTAGTCGCATTGAATCCAGTTGCCGCATTCAATATGCGGTCATGTAAACGGCATAATGCGCAAAGCGCATCGCATTTTGAAACGGGGAGGATTATCGGAAGGCGCTCGCTGCGGGAGCGAGTGAACAGCTGAGAACATGGCGGCGGCCAACCGCGTCGGCGGCGCGGAGAGCGGTCCCGCAATTTTTTTCCCGAGAACGCAAGCTTTTATTGCGATCATAAGTAAGCGGTATATAGCGGAGCTGCTCGGTGAGGGCGGCCCCGTCCAAACCTTTCCGAAGTACGACTTGCGCGTCCGAAGGGTTCACAAAGGCTTCGGTGCAAGCACAAATGACACCGAGAGCTCCGAGCACTGTAGAGCACTGCATGGTAGCGCAGAACGAGCAGCCCCTACCTCGGTGCAGTTCCTGGCTCCGCAAGAGCCTCTCGGACTCGGGGTCCGGTTGGTCCGGTCGCGATCGGCGAGGTCTAGCGCGGCGAAACGCGGAGGCTTCCTGAAAGCGTGCACACACACGTCGCCTCTCGTTCAGAGTGAACCGGCGGCCCGGCCTGGAGTCCTAAACGCCTTCCGTCTCCCAAATTCTTCCACAGCACCGAAGACAGCGGGCACGATCTTTACGTTCACTGAATGCGTCGAAAGGCCTCCACGTGCGATGCACCGGAAAACGTGGTGCGGCTGGTGCCGGAACGGAACTGCATAACTTCGAGCTTTGAGTCAACGTGCACGGCAACACACCGATCGTGACACCAAGCCGCGGATACCGCATCGCCGGTCGACAGCGGCAAACGGCCCGTTGCTCGTATCGTGGGCCGTGACTCGTACTCGGCCAACTTGGCGTCTTTTCGTGGCCCCTCGCGTCGTCGCAACCAGCCACAAACCCGACAAACCCACCAGCTGGAAACCGTAGCGACCGTAGCCTGCGTTGGAGAAAAGCGAAACCGAAACTTAAAGCTTCCGCCCAGTGGCTTCCGCTGCCGCGGCTTTTTTAACTTCGCGGCTTCCACTTCCGGTCGTCGCGGAGATGGCGAAGATAGAGCGGTGTGGGGGGTCGTTGGCTCGTTTACGGTTACGGGGCAGATGGTTTGCGGTCCGTTTCTACTGCGTCTCTGGCTCTCAACTGGACGGCGCCTCTCATAGTTCAACCAGGAGTGGTCAGCCTGCGTCAGGCCGGCTCGACTCGTCCGATCGCCGGACCGCAGGCGACTCCCAAGTACGGCCGTGAGGCCTAGGATCCGAAGGCCTAGGATCCGTGAAGCGGTAAGCGAATCTCGTCCCGTTTTCGTTCTACTTTTAAATTACGTTAGGTGCGCTACAGTATAAGCATGCGTGCCCAGTGTTCGTGACAATTTTGAACTAGAATAATTGTGCTTCATTGCGGTCATTTGCCGAAAATGTAAATCGAGCAATGAACGAGGAGCCATGCTTGAAAACGGTGTATGTAACGATGTTAACTTCTACCTGGGCGGCTAAAAAAAAAAAAAGTCAAGACTGGTTACGGTTGGATGCGAGGCTGGTCCCAATGCAATGGTAAGCACTTAGAGCGCCTTTCTGAACGGCATGTTAGCAATATAGCGATCAACGAGACAAGCGGCGGCGAGAAGCTACGAGAGCCGGCGCCGAGCGCCGAAGATTTCTCACTCTCGCTGCTTGCGCCACTCGGTTCTTGGGCTTCTAGGAAACGTCGCGCTCATCGCCTTGGTCGCTCGCACCAATCGCTTTCATAATGTGTGTCTCGTCGCGTGGCTGACTGCCGTGTTTATTCGAATATAAGTCGACCTTTTTTTTTTTTTTTTTTTTTTTTTTACTTGGAAATTGTGACTAAAGAATTTCGACACCTACATTCGCGACCAAATTTTGCGACCCTACCGGAGGCATGAAGCTATCGAGTCACCGAGCCGGCGTTGCCGTAGAGCCGCGCCGCTTCTTGTTTCAAAAAGCTTTTGGTAACCGAAATGGCTCGCCGCCCGCGGTGGCCCGTGCCGCTATCGCGCGCACCCTTCGGGCGTCGGATTTCGACATCGCGCTTCTAGCGTTCCCCTTGCTGGGCAACGGGTAAGGAGAGGAACGCGATGCGCCATGCACTTTACCCTCCATCCTCGCAAACGCGCACAAAAAAAAAAAAAAAAGTTATTTTTGTTAGTTGCTTGAGGCGGCTCGGCTCGCGTGTTGCTCATGGCGACACGGCGGCTTTGCTTGCGTCTTTGTAGTTTGTCTTCCGTCGCTTCGCACCTTTTTTCGTTTCTTGTCGTCATTTTACAACGGTGTCAGTGAAGTATTGCTGCGAATTTGCGAGGATGTCTACCCAGCTGACGAAGCTTCGGACGATGATAACATGTCCAGAAGTTCTGACGGTGATGAAGTTTTTGGCATCGCCCCGTGATTTAGCTGAGAGTGATGTAAATAGAGGTTTTTTTCTTTCTTTTGCCCAAAATTTCCCCTGTTCTTAAAAATAAAAAAAAAAGGTCGACCTATATTTGAATTTTTTTTTGTTTTTTTTTGTTGGTGGATCCGATAAATAGGGTTCGACCTATTTTCGAGTAAATAGGGTAACTTTAATTTTTATTTTGGGTTACGTCGGACGCAACTCGAATGCTTGACAGTTACGTTGGGCGTAACTTTAATTTTTATTTCGGGTTCCGTCGGACGTAACGTTAGACACTCCGTTACACTTAAGGAAAATAGGGGCTGCTGGTTCATCATATAAACCAACCATTTGTGTTTAGTTAAAATGCATCACTGACCTCAAAAAAAAAAAAAAACTGCTATCCTAGAGTTTATGCTATAGGAATGTAGCGCTTCAGATAAATTTGTTAATTTTTACTTTTAGTCCCTGCCCCCTCCAGATACAACATCTGGCCTAAAGCAGTGTTCCGGATCTCCTTCCAAGACCTCAGGCGGGTCGTCATTCAATCCATGAGTCGGCCGCGTCTCATGGGCGTGTTGCTGGTGCTTACTGGATGGTGTTACCAAGGGAAAAGTGGTCATGCTTGGGAAAGGCAAGTATGGCCGCCGTAAGTATACATATTGTCTTTACCTTTGCTCGAATCCACTTTTAAGAAATGCACAGTTCGCATGTGTGCATCTCTCCATGTTTCCACAGTCGGCTGTTTTTTGTTTTTTTTTTAGTGCTCCAACTCTGTCAGCGCTAGTTTCTCTAGATCATGCAAATGGGATGCAACACTAAACCACATATGCTCTCGCAACAAACAGTGCTGTGCAGAAGCACAGTGGAATTTACTCTAGCTTGATAATGCAGCACAAAATAGTTGACTCCAAGTATAGCTACTTTTGTGACTCCGTTTAACCAAAAGCTCTGCCGAAACAAACTTGCCGCCTTATAGGTAGTGCAAAAGAACCTCGCGTGCCTAACCTGGAGAAGGGCATTTTTTTTTCATATGTCAATTTTTTCTTAAATTAATACCTTCAGCCTCCTTGAAATGTTAACATCATGTGACACACGGAAGAACAGTAAACTCTTTAATGTTGGCGAACCTTTAATTTTCGCGGCCTTTAATTTTGCAGAATTCAGTGGCTGCGATTATGTCCTCTGTGACCGATTTGAGAAGAAATAGGGGCCACGAAGATAAGGGGGTTTTACTGTACATCGGAGGAAAGAGGAAGTCACTTATGTTTGTATGCAGGAGTAAAACCGACAACAACAATCATGGTGTCGACACTTTGTAAGCCTATCTATGTCTATTGAATGATATCAATTTTGTTTTAGTTCGTTAAACATTGTTGCCTGTACATTGTGGGATGTCGTCTTCAACACGAGCAGTGGTTTTCTTCTCAAGCAGGCAGCATGGACGCGTGCCGCAGCACAACATAGTTCATTTGCAGGTGGTACCGCAGGTTGAAGGATGGTTGGCACAATATGGGGGAATCACAATTCAATGTTCTACCTCGGGCGTAGACAAGATTTGCTCATTCTAAATCATTTTGTCTAAAAATCTGGGATTTGCGATGAATGTACCCGCATGGTTGGAAGGGCCAGACAAGCCTTGTGAGCGCTTCATTTTCTAGCGTCTCAGTCCTGAACCCACTTACGCACCACATGTGTAGATGTTCCGATAGGTGGGAGCACTTATTTGGAAAATGGTGAATGGCAACTGTTACCTTTATCAGACTTCTGTATTATGGTCAAACTTGGACTGCATATTTGCAATACTTTTTCTCACTTAAAAATATGTCATACTAAAATATGTAGAATAGCCGATGACAAAAAGAGAAGGGCTGGGCGTCCTCCAGCACGTGCTTGTGCTTTTCACCCCACTTTGGACAGATGTGCTTGCTCCAGGCTCATGAGGCGCTGAAACGTCATCGAAGGTGGCAGACGGGCTGATGGTGGAACAACTGAGACTTCTCCCTGCCTTTCTCATGCTGTCATTGAGCGTGTACCTCTATACTCTAACTTAGCTTAACCTGCACAGAGCTGAGGAGAATAGGCTTGGCGAGTGCCCTTACTGCATATGCATTTGTACAGCTGAGGCACTTTCTGAATCAAGAACATTGTGTATCTTACCTTCAAAAACAGATCATTTTGGGGGTGCAAAAGGAATTGTAAGGCATATCTTTGTTTGTATTGTCCTATTACGCATCGCAGGCACGTAGCCAGGGGGAGGCTTATGAGGCCCGCCCCCCCCCCCCCCGATATCTTCCATTTTGCATGGGTCCTCCTCTCCACCCTCCCCCACATACAGCATTTTGTTATGAGTGGGTCCCCCCTGAAACAAAATCCTGGCTACGTGCCTGACGCATCGACTCCAACTTAATGCGGAGTCGCCCCACCCTGTTGATAAATTTAATGCCTGCCAGGTAATTTGTTTTGCATTCAGTTAATATATCAGTATTCAGTTAGGTATCCCAAGTCATTAGTTGTTGAGATGCAGTCTCTCTGCAAGTCAGTCATGTTTAACATTCATAAAACTGCTTGTCAAATAATGGCACTGTCGAGGACATGTACTCGGCTCAAGCAATCGCTGTGCACAAGCTGGTCGTGTGGATGCAGACAGCAAACGTCCCGGTTGAAACGTCCTTCCTCGCAATGTAGCTCAAGACTAGGTCAGGGCCCCACTCACAGACGTCTATACTTTGCATCTCTTTAAGCTGGACCACTTTTGACACTACAAGCTATTGCAGCAAAAACAGTGTGAGACATGATTATAAACTCGACGTACCATGGCATCCAACTAGAAGGTCACATGGCTTGCAGCTTCTGCCGTGGTTAACTTTAAACTGAGATAGTTTGGAATAATGCTCCCAGTTTTTAGTGTTGCCCGGCACGGTTAACAGTTTGGTGATATAGTGCTGCATTGTAAAATCTGCATTCGTGACTGTATCACCTTATGAATGCATACTAGCTATTAAACTCTCCATTCTGCGGAGAAATGAAATGCACTTTGCTTCCAATTGCAGCTACTTCTGGAACTTCATGGTATGAAGCACCTTATGGCTGCAAGCTCTGACCGATCTTGTTCTCTGGTCTGCGCAGGCCCATTGCAGGGAGTCTCTCCGAGAGCCTCACCAGAGGTTCCTGCCCGTGGTCGTTCTAAATTTTTTTGTTATAGGTATGCATCCTTTCTGTCTTTCCCTAATGTACTCAGGCGTTTTCTTTTCATTGTCGCAGATTTGCCTCAAAATTGGTTCAGCACAAAAATGGATGCTGTACAACTGTATCCCGCATATTTTGTTCAAGATAGGTTTGCTTTGCGAAAGTTAGATTTTTTTTTTATGAAGGTTAGTCTTTTTTGTTTTTATTCACAAATTGATTTGAGTTTCCATGGGCAACACTAAAACGTTATGCCAAGGGCAAGGACAGGTTCATTGCTCTAACTTGTTCTCAACTGATTGCAAGAAATTTTGTTAATGTCGTGAAACCTCTTTCCAGCACTTGCTTTGCAGCATGGAAACAAATTATACATGGGACATACTCTTCTTTAGACTGCTTGTTCATTCTGCAGGTCTGCCTTCTATAGATGTCGTGCTACTGGAGAGCAGGCGAATTCGATTGTTGGTTTTGCCATTGCTTTTTTTTTTAGCCGTTGTCTTAATAGTTCTTGTAAATTTAAAAATTTTCCTAAAAAGCAAGTCGGCAAGAATATCTATTTTGACTAGTTAGCTGAAAATAATGATCTAGTACCCTTTAGTCAGTAAAATAAATAGTGTGTGCCGCTGTTAGTGTCAAGTAGAGATGCACGCTTTTTAGGCATTTTGCGCAGAGTGGTACCCATTTTTATTGGTTAGCCTCTTGGTGCGCCAACTAAACTCTTTCTATCCAGACACCTGCCCTTTGCTTTTATTTGGCAGGCTCTGGCAATAAATTAATATAGTGTTATTCCTCGGTGGCTTAAAAACCTAAAGAAAGAAGTTTCTCCATGTTTAAACGCAAACTTTTATAAAGGCAAAAATGAATTAAGCCAGTAGCAGACGACACATAGCCTCAGCAGTGCTCCGCGCCAACAGCGTTGCGTCAAAATAGCGGTCGTCTCCTTTTTGCTGCCTTCTCTCTCTTTCCTTCGCCGCTCTTCTCCCTTTCCTCCTCTCCGGCACCTTTGTCACCACACCCACTGGCTAAACTCTCCCACTATACGGCTCTGCATTGCAGTTGTAGTTTTTTTTTATAGTCTTTAGAGTTAAATGTGAATATTTGACAGAAATCTCCCAGGTTGGGGTGAAAGAGGGTTAAATCAATGCATTTGATCATTCGCCTTAAATCAGTACCCATCATTTCAAGGCTTGTGTGGCCTTGTCCTGGGGTGTGTCTATGACTGTGGCTGTGAAGGAGCAGTTTTTTAATAGGTACAAGTATAAAGTATAAAAACAAAAGGATCTATATGCTGATCATGAAAGAATATGCTAGCCATTCTAATGTAGCTCTGCCAAGTACTTGATTGTGATTCGTTTTTATTTCCAGCTACTTGGTTGCCTCAAGATCTGGAGATCCTAGTGGCCACAAGCTTGGAGTCAATCTTCTTCTGTGGTCCGGCCAGGACCATGGGGGAGGTAATCCCAGCAACAAGAGCATCACAGTATCTCCCTGCCTGTGACTTTCGATTAGCACCACGACAAGGGAGTCCTCATGCCACCAAGTTTTAGGTACGCTACTCGAAATAAGCATTCTTACCTATTCATGAAGTGAAACAGCAAAAGCACTACTAAGCCTAAAATGCAAAAAACATTTAAATCTCGGGTTGGATGGAGTTCCAATTACAAAAAGGCGTCTGCAGACATGATTCACATGTGAACTTAAAGCCCACGGATGTAGGTTCGACGGAGTCACAGAAATAACTTCCCGCAGATGGCTTCGCTAGTGCCATACCCAAACAAATTCTTAAAATAATCATTGTGTTACGTTGGTGTCATTAATCTTATGTACCTACCCCACCCAGCAGTCGGCAGATGTTAAATATAAAAAAAATGGGAACTTGCACATTGTCAGCTGTGCAAAGATAATATATTGAATGGAGCATAGCACGTTCAACTTAAGAAATCAATTTAGTGCAGGCCTAGGTTTAAGCTTCACATATTTGTTATTGCCCTTCATAATGAAGTAAAAACTTCTTATGTTGTGGCCCACTACAGGCTTTCTATTAGTGTTAAAAAGTGTTATGGCAGTTTAAACAGCTCGCTCCAAATATTTTTTTGAAATGCATAGGTTTATGGAAATTATTATGTGCATGTTTGCAGACAGTCATGGTGAGACCAATCTTTAGTGCCAAGTGTTCCACTTATTCAGAGTTGGTGAGTCTGTAAATATTGTAGGTCCGCAAATTAAATTTTTATGGTATGCAATGGGCACAATCATCCGTAATGACTAGCTCTACCTAGGGGAACTTTATACGTTTATTACGGCAAGATGGTTTCACAAAATTAAGTATTTAGTTTATTCAACTCCTGCATTAACCTTATCTCTAGAAACTTTTTATATTCTTTACGATGCTGAGTTAGGATTCTGGAAGTAGTTTTTCTAGAACTACGCTAGACATTTCCAGTTCATAATTTTTCTCGCAAAGAATTCGAGAGAGCCAAACCCTGTAATATACGGATGGAACTCTCAGAATGATACGACTGGCAGTTTGAAACATTCGGCACTGTAACAGTAACAATGACATGTCACTGGCCTATGTAATGCTCATTGTCGCAGATCAAACTGCTTTTTCCGTCTGCACTCATTTTCAGTGGACTCATTCAGCGAACTCGCACCCGAGACTGCAGCGCTGGGTTCTGCGAAGTAATTTGCATGAATATAGATGCAATAGGTTTCTTTGAGTGTGCGTCTAACACATATTCTTCATATTGAATCTGCTACTGTATTCATGATCATGTCCTTAATTGTATCCACATTCCAGCTCATTTTTATTTTGACATTTGAGTTTTCTTCAGTACTTTTCTCAACATCTGTGCTTGTTGAGCCGTACTCAAGTCCATTAATCTTGTCTTTCACTATTACATTAATATATAAAACTGTTGATGCCGAGTGAGAATTCAAGGTCCCGAATCTGTCGTGCGAGTTAAATAATTAAGAACCAATAAAAATCTCTACAAAGGAAATTTCGTTAAAGGAGGCTGTATAAGCATTAAAATAGCACATGCCATGCTGAAAAAAAAATACAAATTCTTGTTAGGTATGCAAGGATGACACTGCTGTTTCTGATGTGTCACAAAAAAAAATCAGTGCCATACAGTGTTCCTTATGGAAGTACAAACTGTCGAATTCAAAGCCCAGAAGGTTTATTCAAGAATGTTCCTCAATACAAATGTATTTAGAGATCTGAGCCACTGACTCATACATGACTATGTGGCGAACATTCATTTTCATGTGCATTATAGTTTACAAGGTCTAGTCTGCATTGATTTATTGCATTCATGCTGAAACTGGGAGGGGTTCTCTGGGTATGAATAAAGATATAAACATTTCTTGAAATCAAAACATTTGAGAACGGACAAAAGGAAGGATCTGAGAACGGTATCTTAGATTCTCTTCTCTTTTTCTTATCTCTAATTTTCACCTTATTTCACCTGATGCATTTAGTTTTTTTAGCGCAGCTCTTAGCGCCCGTTTCCGCGTTTCGCGGCGTCGCCCTCGGCGTAACCGCCCAGCTAAACTTGGCAGGAAATTGAATTAATGTTGCGGTCATGTGACGTTAATATTTCCGCTAAGTCTAGCTGAAAAACTGAATTTTTTATTGATGACATGACACGGTCATGCAATGTCATTTTCCCCGCTACTTTTAGCGGGAAAACTGCATTTGTGTTGAGGTCATGTGACATCAATTTCCGCGCTAAATTTTGTGGAAAACTTAACCCGCTAAATTTAGTGGGCAAATTTTCCCGCTAAATTCAGGGAAATTTTTCGCTAAATGGGAGGGAGCAGAAGAGTAGGAGGGTTAGGGGGTGAGGGGTCATACCCTCCCATCCTCCTCTTCAAGATCTTTGCTCTAATTTCACATTACAAAGAATTGTAAACGTCTCATATTTCATCTCATGTTTATTCAACTTTTATATTGCAGGTGCGCTTGCAGCACAAATCTGGGTTGTGCTGATCCTCTTCGCACAAGTTAGGAACTCCTGAGTGGCAAGAGTGGGAGTTTGGTCTGACAGCTCAAGGGACACCATTGTTCAGTATTGAATTTTTAATTATCTTCTTTTGAGCAAAGTTAAGCTTTGCTGCTTGCAGTTCTTCTAAAAATAAATACCTGCAACCAAATTTACCATGTCACGACATTTTGCCTCTGCTCTTAGTGCTCCTGGTGAGCCTCGGATAAGAGCTTACTGGTGTGCAAACATCATGCTTGTTTGAAACCACTCACTGATGTAGACTCGCTGACATCCAGCATTCCAATGAAACGCTGGATGTCCACAGGTCTTTCTTGAACAATGCAAGCGGGAAAGGAACCATACAATCGTATCGTATTGGTGGACATTCTAGAGTGTTTTTTTGTATGTTTTACAGATTTTTTTAAAAATGCCGTAAAAGCTACATTTATGCGGTCTGTGCACGTGAGTTATATGGCCAGGGCGGCATAGTATAAAAGGCTAATTTGTAATGATCAGTCAGCTTATTACAGAGATGTGCCAGTCTTCTTTCAGAAAACTAGATGGAGGTTCATTCTAGCATAGTTTTATCTCGCGAATCTGAATATCCCGTTCGTTTTCCACAAAGATATAACTAAACGTGAGAAAACAAAAAAACATCCTACCAATAGTGACATCGTAAGAAGACCTTTCGGCCGCCAAGCATGTCGCTTAAGAGCCGCGCGTCCAATCTCAAGTTTTCTAGGTATATTCTCCCGCATTGGCACCAGTCGTGACACATTTTTTCTGCCCTTTTAAAAAATAGCACGTGCGTGCATAGCTTTGATAGGTGCTGAAGATGCATGAGCAAAGATTGCGAAAGCCACTTTTGTGACGTCGCTCTCCAGGGAAGTGCTTTCACAGCGCTTTAAAAATGACTCTATGCAGCCTCGATTCATAAAATTACCAAATAATTTTGATATTTGAGATTCTGGAGGTCATATGAAGAAGATTTAAAGTGTTTTCTCAAATACAAAACCGCTTCAGCCTCTCTCTAAGTACAGTATGTTCCTGAAATTTTTAATCAGTGAAAATAGACCCATGGTTCCAATTAGAAACTTGCTAAGCATCATCAAAACACACTAAATCAACTTTCTTTGTGAAGATATAAAACAAGAGCAGCATTTTATGGCGTTCTAAAAAAATGGTCAATTTGGACGCGTTTCCAGACTTTGGTTTCTTACCAGAGCGCATCTTTGCACCTGCGGTCCTGCTGCCCGGTGGCCGCAGTGCGAAGACGCCCCCTCGCCTCCCTCGTAGGATGGAGGGAAGCAAGGCGCACGTGCGTTGCGTGTCTAAGGGGGAACAGGACCTTGGGCACAGAGATGAGCTCTGATAAGAAACTGAAACCTAGAAACTCGTCCAAATAAAGCGTTTTTACAGAACGCGTAAAAGGCTACCCCTGCATTATATCCTTCTAAAAAGAGTTGATTTTGTGGTTTTCAATGACTCAGCAAGCTTCTAATTGAAACCATATTTTCATTTTCACTAATTAAAAAGTTAATTAACAAATTGTATTTAATTATCTGACTGATTGTTACGATTAGGTCCCTATACTACGTACGCCTGGCCGTATAACTCGCCTGCACAAACCGCATTAATTTAGCTTTCACGACCTTTCCAAACATATATGTAAAGCTTAAAACTAAATCGCCCTGTACAACAGTGAAAAGGCGAAACCAGCATGTTGGAGCCATATGGCTCCACCGTGCTGGTATCGCCTTTTCGCTGGTATAGGTTGTCCCATATTACGTTATGTATGTATGGTTCCACATGGTTCCGCCATATTCCACTACGCTGGTATAGGATGTCCCATAATAAGACACGCTTGTATGGTTCCGCCTACCTGTATCATTCCGCCTTAATCCACTATACTGGATCTGCGTTGCGCTTGCATAGGATGTCCCATATTACGGTTACGCTTGTATGAGCCTTTTCCGTCATCTTTCCGTCATCGAAATTTTCCAACAGGGAAAGCTGACTAAATATTTAGCTAGTTGCCCTAAGACATCTTCGAATGAGCCTCTACCATCGCGATCACCAAAACTAAAAGCTGACTCCCAAGTGCAGCAATCCACCGATCATGCCAAAGAAACTGGTGAAGAAGCTGATCCACCTCCTCTGCCCTGCCCCCTTCCTGTGACGCGTGAGCCTCTGCTACCACGGACCAACCAGAAACCCGCCACCACAGACACGGGAAATTGTCTCAAGGTCCAGGAGCCCTTCCAACAGCGTGCTGAACAGTGTTCCACAGGCGTCGGAGACTGTCTGCGGGCAACTGTACTGGAGCCGGTCGCTGTCCATGGAAGCGAGGATGTCGCAAGAACAGTTGCGTCACCGCCCAGCGATTCTGACGAGTGCGTGGATTTGACTCCGCAACCTCTCGAGGTAGGATCCATCAGCGTTGAAAGCGATCCAGCTAAGTGGCCTGATACTGTGCCTGACAAATTTCGAACCGCGTGTATTGAGAGAGGACCGCAGTACTTTTAAAATCGATCGGAATATTACCCCACTTCAGAGAGACAGTACAAGAGCCAGAAACGATATCTGTCCCCTCTACTTTTTGTGAGGAAGGCCGCTAACGGGGAGGTATTTGAGCGACACTGGCTCTTGTACTCTCAGTCCAACGGGTCTGTGTATTGTTTCATGTGCAAGCTGTTCGCCGCATCAAACAGTCCTTTTGCGACGGATGGGTTTTGTGATTAGAAAAAGGCTGAAGAAAAGGCAAGAGCCCACGAAGACAGCATTGTCCATCGAAATGCTGTTGTTGCGTGGCTAGCTCGCTCTACTGCTCGTGCAACTATTGACAAAGAGTTATTTCAACACTTTGTAACCCAACGCGCCTAGTGGAAAGAAGTACTGAAGCGCGTCGTGGCAGTTATTAGATTGCTGACTGAGCTAGGCCTGGCATTTAGGGGCAGCGAAGAAGCGTTCGGTTCTCCTAGAAATGGGAATTTCTTAGGGATCCTTGAAGTGATCGCGGAATTTGACCCCTTTCTCAGCGATCACATCGCTCGCTATGGCAACAAGGGAAAAGGTCACCCGTCGTATCTCTCGAAGTCTATTTGTGACGAGTTTGTTGATTTGATGGCGCAGACCGTAAGGAAACGAGTTGTCGAGGAGGTACAACGTGTCAAATATTACTCACTGATTGTGGATTCTACTCCCGACATTTCCCATGTTGACCAGTTGTCTGTTGTACTTCGGTACTGTTTGCTGGGTAATGTTCACAAGAGGTTCATTGGATTGGTTCCAATTGAATCGCACACTGGACAGTACCTGGCAGCCAAAGTACTATCCCTTCTTGATACGAACGGCATTTCAATTCGTAACTGCAGGGGTCAGTCCTATGACAATGCCAGCAACATGGCAGGGAAGTATAACGGTCTCCAAGCCCAGATAAAAGAGAAAAACGAACTCGCTCTTTATGTTCCATGCTCGGGTCACTCTTTAAACCTAGTAGGAACTCGGAGTGTTGACTGTTGTATGGAGGCAGTGAAGTTTTTTATCCTTACTCAGAAGTTGTACGTATTTTTTTCTGCCTCCCCAAAGCGCTGGAGATCATTTATCAGCAGTCTAGAACAGAGAGGAAAGCTATCTGTCCTGAAAAGCCTATCTCACACGAGATGGTCAAGGCACGCTGATTCGTGCAAAGAAATTGTAAACAACTTCAGCCGTATTAAAAATTGTCTGCAGACTATGATGAGCGCCAAAGAAGAGACCTGCGACACTCGCATTGAAGCGCAATCTCTTCTCAAGAAGCTGTCTAAGCTCGAAACGGCGTTTATGGCAACGTTTTGGAACGAGATCCTGGAGCGTTTTGACAAGACCAGTGTCGCGCTTCAGAGACCTGGTTTAGACCTATCAACGGCTGTTGACCTGCTGAACTCCCTTGACCGGTTCGTGAGTTCTCTCCGGCCTGAATTTGAAGCTTTCGATGAGAAGGCAATGGCACTAAGCGTAGAGCAGTGTTACCAAGGTAAACTCACTCGAGACACCTCCAGGCAACTCACGGCAGTGGAGGAGGATGCGAGGGCACATGGTAGCAGAAGGTTCGAGGCAGACACGTTTTACGTTATTCTCGATAACCTGAGCTCAGCGCTGAGGACTCGGAAAGCCGCGTATACCGATCTCTGTGAAAAATTTCAGTTTTTAAAACTTCTTAGGGAAACTGGAAGCGGAGACGAACTAAGAGAGCAAGCTGAAAGGCTCGCTAAAACCTACAAGGAGGATCTTGAGTCGACCTTTTCTACTGAAGTCGTTCAGTTCTCGCACTATCTGAAGAGTTGCGTTTTACAGGACACAAGTGCACGAAGACTTTTACAACTTCTGCACAAACGAGACATTGTAAGCGTTTTCCCCAATGTTTCCACCGCCATCAGAATATACCTGTGTATTCCTGTATCGAATTGCGAGAGCGAACGGTCATTTTCGAAGTTGTGCTTGATTAAGAATTGCCTTCGTTCCCCTCTCAGCGAGGAAAAGTTGAATTCTCCAGCTATCTTGTCTATCGAAAGGGATATATTGCGGCAGCTATCTTTCGACGAGACAATATCTGAATTTTCAAGCTTGAAGAGCCGCAAGATGCCGTTTTGAATGTAAAGTTAGTTCGCATTCAGATTTTTGCTAGTTATGTTAATAATTGTTGTATTTAAGACACCCGTGACAAACACTGCTGTTTATTCCCTCTTTCATTTTATTGCACGGAGACATGTAAAACGGTCCAACATGATGGCCCTTTGCGTTCCTCTGCAACGTAGGGAAACTGACAAATCACAGATATCATTGCATTGTGTGTAATATGCGATATGTACGCATTGTATAGCTAAAATCTGCATTGTAAATATTGTTAATACTTGTATATTTGCGGTACCTTTTTGCACTTTCATTCAATTTCGAACGTGATTGTTTGAATAAAATATGTTTATCATGGAAAAGGTTTTGTTCTGCACTTCGGTCTATGCCTACGTGGCAGAGAGATCATTGTTGACAATCGAAACTCGACAAGTTATCCCTTAGACGATAATCAAACGCGAGCTGTAATGAATGTGTCGATGACACTGAAAAATAGACTACTTTCTATTGATCAAAAACTAAAGAAGACTGCAGTATTTCCCAGGTTCATTGCCTTAACCAGACCGCATCATCATCATCATCGTCGCCATCATCATCATCCTCATTAGGGCCCCTGAAGCGTCCTTAGTTCAGGGCCCCGAAGTGCCTTAATCTGGCTCTGAGTCCACGATATCCGTGGTTCAACTGCTGCGTGCCAAGTGCCTAATTGAACTTGTTGCGTTGCGGCATTCGAAGCTCAGATCTCGTGGTGACTCGAGTTTGAATTTGTTTGCAGACTGTCTTTTGTAGGATGTACAAGCAGCGTGACCCCAGCTTTGGGAAAAACCTATGGTGGTGAAGTACAACCACCTCGCAATGATTTCGCCATTTTTTTTATAAACTTCGTGATAATTGTTGGTAGACATTGAAAAGGTGAGGCGTTATCTTGTAAACGTCTAGTTTCTGGCACATGTAGCACAGACCACCGTATCCCGTAATGCACTTTGTGGTGTAACTTAATTGATATGCAAGCAAACCAATGGGATCTCAAGAAAAAGAACTCTGGTTTATCCGCTATTCATTTCCGACAGCCGACGCAGCTCGACCTGAAGCTAAATTTCACGGGCCAGCTACGCATTATTTTAGCCCAGTATGAATAACTCAGAAATGGCGCGGCATGGCAGCTCGCTTGCAACTGCTACACATAAGTTGATTACGATACCCAATAGTAAATACTGTAAGCTTTCTTTTTGGCTGGTATTATTAGTTCGACCAATCTGCAAGCCTAGGCAGCTTGTTAAGGAAAATCACCAAACCTTCCTGTACTGCGACTAAACACGCGCGGAAAGGACGGAAAAACAAAAATGACAAGCAGAAGTAAACAAAACCCCGTGTCACAGTTGGAAAGGAAGGGAGACATTGCGATGGGTTTGTACAAAAGACGAGCAAAGTTCTAAATTAGCCACTTTCGCCGCGCACAACCTAAAAAAAAGAAAAACAGCAATGTCGTTTATTGCGGTGGTTTGCGAGAAATTGTTCAGGAAAAGTACCCCTCCGGGGAACCTCTTCACCCCTATTGGGGATGCAAGCACTCGTGCGCGTGTGTATGTTCGTGCGCGTGTGTATGCGTATTGGCGCGTGTATATTCGTGATTGTGGTGAGAAGCGATTGTATAAGGGCGGCGGCGCCGCCGGAAACAGAAAGGAACGCCGCGCCGCTAGTCCTCTCGAAGAGCATTCGCTGCACACACCGAACCACCCAAAAACATATACCCACATACACATGCTTCAGCATCTGTCTATCCCCCACTGTGTTCCCTCTCTTAGCCCCCGAACACAATACCAAAAAAAAAGTGAAAGCCGTTTACAACTCCCTGTAACGCCGAATTAGAGCGCAGCTCTTGAGGAGGAGGAGGGAAGGGTACTGGGGGGGGGGGGGGTGAAGTGACCTGGGGGTCACGTGACCTTGGGGGTCACGTGACTTTGGGGGGTCACGTGAAGATGCCGATGATGTCATCAGTGACGTCACTGATGACGTCATCAGTGATGATGACGATGACGATGCGGATGTCGGTGACGTCATCAGTGACGTCACTGATGACGTCATCCTTGATGATGACGATGACGATGCGGATGACGGTGACGTCATCAGTGACGTCACTGATGACGTCATCAGTGATGATGACGATGACGATGCGGATGCCGGTGAGGTCATCAGTGACGTCACTGATGACGTCATCAGTGATGATGACGATGCGGATGCCGGTGACGTCATCAGTGACGATGACGTCATCGGGGAGGTCACGTGACCTCGGCAGGGGTGTCACGTGACTTCGGGGGGTCACGTGACCTCGGGGGGAGGGGGGTCACGTGACCTCGGGGGGGGGGGGGGTGGTCACGTGACCTTACGGTGATCTTGGGGGTCACGTGACCTTGGGATGACCTTGGGGGTCACGTGACCTTGGGGTGACCTTGGTTACGCCGACGCCGACGGCGACGGCAACGGCGACGCCGCTCAAGCCGGGAACGGGCCCCTAAGAGCTGCGCTCTAAAAAGTGAAAGCCGTTTACAACTCCCTGTAACACCGAATTAGAGCGCAGCTTTTGAGGAGGAGGAGGGAAGGGTACTGGGGGGGGGGGTCAAGTGACCTTGGGGGGGTCACTTGACGATGCCGATGATGCCATCAGTGACGTCAGTGATGACGTCATCAGTGACGATGACGATGCAGATTCCGATGACGTCATCAGTGACGTCACTGATGACGTTGTTGCAGAGCCAACAGCTGTTACAACCACACGGCTTGTAGAAAACACCCGAGTGAACGTTGTTCTAGATTAAACAACCGAGGCTCCACTGCGCCGGGCGCAGTGCCGGTGAGCGCGCCAGCTCACGCTACCGCGTGGCCTCGGGAGCCGCGCGAAATAACAGAATATATGCCTTTTGTCAAAGCTCTGAGCTGGACGTCCCTTTTTCTTCTCCGGCGCTTTCGAACACACCGCCGACAAATTGGTGACCCGGACGTCCGACTACAATGAACCAGAGCGCCGGCAACTCCACCGACGACGCAGGCTTGACCACCACCGTCCAGCTCCGCCTTCCAGTCTTTTGGGCGAAAAATCCACGGGCCTGGTTTTCCCAAGTGGAAGCACAGTTCCACTTGCGGCACATCACCACCCAGTTGTCACGCTACTATCATGTCGTGTCGGCCCTCCCCCCAGAACTGGCTGATGAGCTTGACGACATACTGGCAATGCCACCTCCTGACGACGCTTTCGACCACCTCAAGCGCACAATCCTCGCCAGAAAGACGGAGTCCGAGACATCGCGGCTTCAGCAGCTCTTGAACACTGAAGAGCTGGGCGACCGTAGACCATCCCAGCTGCTTCACCGCATGCGGCAACTGCTGGGTGAGCAAGCATCTGACGCAAACAATCCCATTTTACGGGAATTGTTCCTCCATCGCTTGCCCCAAGGGATGCGCATGGCCCTCGCCCCAGCTGCAGACTTAAGTCTTGACCGCCTCGCAGAGATGGCCGATCGCGTCGCCGAATACGCTACACCTAGCTTGTCGAGCGTCGTGGACACTTCACACCAGTGCTCCTCCACCCGAGCCCTCGAAGCTCGCATTGACGCTTTAACAGCAAGCGTCGCGGCCCTTAGCACGAGAAGCAGACCGCGTGAACCAAGAAGGCGCAGATCATCTCGACGTCGCAGTTCATCGCAACGACGAGAAGGCGATACCTGTTGGTACCACCAGACATTCGGCAGCAGGGCACGCAAGTGCGAACAACCATGCAACTGGCAGGAAAACGCTCCGGCCCGTCACTAGAGGCGGCAAGTGACCAAGGCCCAACAGCAAGCCGTCTGTTTTTCATCACAGAACGCATTTCAGGCCGCCGCTTCTTGGTCGACACCGGAGCTGAAATGTCCGTCCTTCCTCCAACACTAGCGGAAAGACGACACCCACAGCCCGGATCACACCTCGTTGCGGCAAACGGATCCAATATTCCAACATACGGAATGCGCTCGGTGACCCTAGATTTGGGATTACGCCGAGTCTTCCGATGGATCTTTGTCATAGCCGATGTGACCTACCCACTCTTAGGTTCTGACTTCCTTTCCCACTTTGATTTGGATGTCAGTATGCACCACCGTCGCCTGACTGACAACAGAACTCGCCTTGCGGTCAATGGAGCCTTCACCAACTTAACTTCAATTGGCATTCGAAACATCCTGCCGGCTTCCAGTTTTGCCGATATTCTAAAAGAATTTCCAGAGATCACGAAGACGTCTAACATATCAGAGATACCACCACACGGAGTGACACATCATATCGTCACGTCTGGCCCACCCACTTTTGCTCGCCCTCGTCGTCTATCGGGCGAACGCCTCCGCGTAGCCCGACTAGAGTTCGAGCACATGCAGGAGCTCGGCATCATCCGGCCATCAAAGAGTTCCTGGGCCACACCCCTCCACATGGTCCCCAAGAAAGATCCGGGAGACTGGAGGCCGTGTGGGGACTACCGAGCGCTGAACAATCAAACACAGCCCGATCGGTACCCCTTGCCACATATCCACGACTTCACACAGCACCTGGATGGCACATCTATCTACAGCAAGATAGACTTGGTGAAGGCGTATCACCACATCCCAATAGAACCTGCGGATATACCGAAGACGGCAATCACCACCCCCTTCGGCCTCTTTGAGTATGTCCGTATGCCCTTCGGGTTGCGCAACTCCGCGCAAACCTTTCAGAGGTTCATCCACGAAGTCCTTCATGGACTTCCTTTCATCTTCGCCTACGTGGATGACCTCTTGATTGCGAGCGCATCACCTGAAGAGCACAACGAACATCTACGCCTTACCTTCGAGCGACTCCGCCTATACGGACTGACCATCAATGTGGCAAAATGTACCTTTGGGGCAACGGCTTTGGAATTTCTCGGACACCACATCACACCTGCTGGCATCGAACCTCTCCAGTCCAAGGTACAAGTGATCCGAGATTTCCCCCAACCAAAATCTTTGAGGAAGCTGCGAGAGTTTCTTGGACTCATAAACTTTCATCGGAGATTTATTCCACATTGCGCACAAGCTATAAAACCTCTGACAGACTTGCTACGTGGCCAACAGAAACCCTCCACGGAAATACCATGGTCAGACAACGCACTAAAGGCTTTCACCGCTGTAAAAAATGCCCTTGCCGACGCCACACTTTTGGTGCACCCTCGAAATGATGCTCCAACGCGCATCATGGTTGATGCTTCGGAAGTTGCAGTAGGAGCAGTGTTGCAACAACAAAACAACAATGAGTGGCTCCCACTGGCATTTTTCTCTCAGAAACTCACCCCGGCGGAGACACGCTATAGCACGTTCGGACGCGAACTATTTGCAGTTTACGCAACAGTTCGCCACTTCCAGTACTTCTTGGAAGGCCGAGTGTTTCACGTGATGACTGACCACAAGCCTCTCACCTACTCATTCGCCGGAAACCACAACTCTTATTCTGCAAGAGAAATTCGCCACCTTGCTTATATTGCAGAATATACTACAGATCTACGCCATGTCGCCGGTATTGCCAACACGCCAGCAGACGCACTATCTCGCATTGGAAATGTATCCCCGTGTCCCGTTGTCAATTTTTCAGAATTGGCCTTGGCCCAACAGGAAGACGCCGAACTGCAAAAGCTACGCACGTCATCAACATCACTCAAGCTGCAGTTCATTACATTGCCACTCGCCACTTGTGAGATTATTTGCGACATGTCGACTTGCACACCCAGACCCTACATCCCTCCGAAATTTCGTCAGGCCATTTTCCACGCTCTGCATGACCTCAGTCATCCGGGAATTCGGGCCACACAACGCCTAGTTACATCAAGATACATCTGGCCCCGGATCAACGCAGACATCCGTCTGTGGGCGAAGACTTGCTGCAAATGCCAGCGCTCGAAGGTGTCTCGACACACAAAGACACCGCTCCACCCATTTCGACCGCCGGATGCCAGATTCGATCATGTACATATAGACGTCGTGGGCCCGCTACCATCATCCAACGGATTTCGCTACATCTTGACATGTGTAGACAGATTTACGCGATGGCCTGAAGCTGTTCCACTCGCGGACATCACAGCAGAGACCGTTGCCCACACATTCATCACCACCTGGATCTCACGGTTCGGTTGTCCATCTATCATCACGACCGACCGTGGCCGACAATTTGAATGCGCGTTTTTCAAGGCCCTCACCAACATCTTGGGCGCGCGCCACATACACACGACATCGTACCATCCTGCCGCAAATGGTATGGTTGAGCGCCTACATCGCCAACTGAAGACAGCACTCATGACTAGAGAAGATCGAAACCATTGGGTGAACCATCTTCCTCTCGTTCTCCTTGGAATTCGCGGCACCTTCAAGACGGACTTAACTTGCACCTCAGCCGAACTGGTTTACGGCACTACACTTCGATTACCAGGAGATTTCTTTACGTGTACACCATCCGCACAGCCTGACATGCCTTCATACCTTGAAGAGATGAGAAAATTCTTCACTTCTCTACGGCCGGTCTCACCAAGACAACAAACACAGAGACAGATTTTCATAAGTGAAGATCTGGACACGTGCACTCACGTATTCGTGAGACGGGATACAGTACGCGCACCTCTCATTCCCCCGTACGACGGACCATTCGAAGTCATTTCACGCACCGACAAAACTTGTACGCTCAACATCAATGGTCGTCATGACGTTGTCACACTCGATCGAGTGAAACCCGCTTACTTGGACTCTTCTCTGACGGACCCTGTTCTCCTGCACCATCCATCAGCCGTTACACCTACTCAAGCAAAAGCCTCCGTCAAATCACCGACTCCCCAAAGGACCGTGACGTGGGCCACAACCACACCGGTTGTTCCACGACACTAGGGGGGGGGGGGGATTCTGTAGCAGAGCCAACAGCTGCCACAACCACACGGCTTGTAGAAAACACCCGAGTGAACGTTGTTCTAGATTAAACAACCGAGGCTCCACTGCGCCGGGCGCAGTGCCGGTGAGCGCGCCAGCTCACGCTACCGCGTGGCCTCGGGAGCCGCGCGAAATAACAGAATATATGCCTTTTGTCAAAGCTCTGAGCTGGACGTCCCTTTTTCTTCTCCGGCGCTTTCGAACACACCGCCGACAACGTCATTCGTGATGACGATGACGATGCGGATGCCGGTAACGTCATCAGTGACGTCACTGATGACGTCATCAGTGATGATGGCGATGACGATGCGGATGCCGGGGACGTCATCAGTGATGATGACGATGAGGATGCCGGTGACGTCATCAGTGACGTCACTGGTGACGTCATCAGTGATGATGATGACGATGCGGATGCCGGTGACGTCATCAGTGACGATGACGTCATCGGGGAGGTCACGTGACCTCGGCAGGGGGTCACGTGACCCTGGGGTCACGTGACTTCGGGGAGGGGGTTCACGTGACCTTGAAAAAGGGGGTCACGTGACCTCGGGGGGGGTCACTTGACCTTGAGGTGACCTTGGGATGACCTTGGGGGGGTCACGTGACCTTGGGGTGACCTTGGTTACGCCGACGCCGCTCAAGCCGGGAACGGGCCCCTAAGAGCTGCGCTCTAAAACAAGCCGTTAAAAACAAAAAAAGTAATGGCCGGGTTGTCTTGCTTTGGCCCCCCCCCCCCCCTTGCAGACATGAATGCAAGGCCCGTACCCGGCCCGGGCCCTTCATGAATGTTGACCTGAAGCCCGAGCTCGGCCCGAGGGCCGGGCCGGCCCGTGGCCCGCGGTCTGGCCCGTACAAGTGCAGATCTCTACCTGCGACGCTGACGGCTCGCCCTCTGTTATGACTGGGCAGACAACGCCGCCTCGCGGCGAGCGACAGAGTTAGCGCAATTACACTCTTCTGCTGGGGAGCGACTCGAATGGGACGGCCGGAGAAGCCTTCGCGCGCGCGCTTCTGGATCTCGGAGGCCATGAATCAAGCATGGTAATTGCAAGTAGCTAGGCTAGGCGGCGCTAGGTACCGCCCAAATAATGTTCTACAAAAGATAATTTAATTTGCTCAAGGCACCATTGCGGTTCAGGATCTTTGAGAACCTTTATTACACACAGATGTAGACGAATTATGTATACTAAAAGCATCAGCTGAACACATATTGAGCATATATATATACACGGCACATACCGACACCAAACAACAGCACAGTAACTCGATCACCACTTCCGAGCACTGCGTTTCCGTCTTTTATACTGGTCGTTTTGAACCAACGAGGTAGAGGGGCTTAGAGTTATAAACCGGAAGTTCGGAGGTGACACCCCCGGTTGCCGCCATGTTGTACGCAAAAGGGACAACTCGTCACGTGACGTCACAAGAGCCGTTGACGTCATCGATAAGATGGTAGCGCCCAGAGCTGGCGGATGCGAATTTGCTCGGTGCGCGGTAGCCGTGATGTGCAGCTGCTTTAGGACGACTTCGGGCTTCTTCGTGCTCGCTGATGCAGGTATAATGTGAAAATATGAAGGAATGAGACTTGATACCTTTTTTGCGCAAGATCGCTCTGGATCATCTCGATATTAACGCCTGTGAGACAGCGTCAGCCGTATCGCCGTACCGGTGCTCGGATTACCGGATGTGTTCGAGGACCGATGGAACTTTGAGTGCTTTTAGCATGAAATTTTCGCATTCTCTTAGCTTTGTTCAAACGTTGGAATGTCTGAAAATCGATGCGAAATGTATGCGTCGGACGTAGGCCCTGGGGGACTTTGTTTCAGCCCTATTTATTTATTTATTTATTTATTTATACATACCCTCAATGGGTCAGTACAAGTGGTTTTGAAGGGCTAGTCGGAAATGCTTGGAGTCGGGAATGGTAACTATGGCGTCCGGGAGGTCATTCCAGTCCACAACTGCTGCAGGGATGAGGGAATGCAGGTGTGCTTCACTTGATGACTCGGGACGGGCGATCTTGCATGAATGGTCCAGTCTTGATGATATGTAGGTGGGCGGGTTTAGAAGAGATATTTCCAAGAAAGGTGTGTAGAAGACTTTATGAAGAAGAGAAAGACAGGAAATTCGACGGCGGGAGGAAAGTAGAGGAAGGTTAAGACGGAGACTTCATTGATGATACACTTGAGGTACGAGAATTGTCATTAAAAATAATGCGAGCAGCACGGTTCTGAACGGATTCAATGGAGTCTGTTAAATTTTTCTGATGAGGATGCCAGATGGAGGACGCATATTCTAATTTAGGCCTAACAATAATGGTGTACAAAATACGTTTTAGGTTTTCAGGTGAGGATCTAAAGTTTCGGCGAATGTAGCCTAGAGAGCGGTTTGGTGAGGATATAATTGTTCTAATATGAGTATTTCATGATAGATTAGGTGTGAGATTCAAGCCTAAGTATTTGTATTGGTTAGTATAGTCAATGGGGACAGTGTTCAAAAGAAATACAGGATAGGTAATTGACAATGAACGAGAAAAGCACATGCATTGATATTTGTTAGGATTTAAGGACATGCGCCATGTGTTACACCATTCAGAAATTTTAGAAATGTCGTCTTGAAGCGTTACAGTATCATCTCCAGAGGTTATCTTACGGTAGATTACACAATCATCGGCAAAAAGCCGAACAGTGGAAGAGATGTTGAGAGGAAGATCATTAGTATATATTAGGAAGAGTAATGGGCCGAGTACTGTCCCCTGGGGGACACCAGAAGAAACAGAGCACTGGGAGGATTTGGTGTGGTTAGCATAAACAAACTGACGACGTTGAAGAAGGTGTGATTCGATCCATTTTAGTTAGGTGGTGACTGCGTAATCACAGGTGACTGCATAATCACAGGTGACTGCATAATCACAGCAACTTCTAGCCAGGAAGCTCCTGCCATCTTTACGCTTTGTACTAATCAACAATTTTACGATATAACTTCAGGCATAAAATATTCGCATTTTTCTAGCTTCGTTTGAACGTTGGAATGTCTGAGATTCGAAGCGAAAGGTACACGTCGCGTTAAGGCTTAGGGGGAGTGGTTTCAGCCCTGCGTCACCGAATAACCATAGCAAGTTCTAGCGAGGGAGCTTCTGCGATCTTTAACCTTCCGTGCTAATCGACGATTCTACATTCAATCGCAATACTTTTTTGAAGTGAAAAGCTGGCGTTTGCTTAATTAAATTGCACGTGAGCTCTCACAAAGCATTTGAACCAATCATTCGGAAAAAAAGGTTTATTACCTATGTTCATAAAAGAATTCATTTGTCACCTTGTAACTCAGAACACAGCAAGTCTTCAAATTTTTGATTGATCAGTGTACAAAATGCTACATCCGATGTCCCTTAGAAATTAGTATTAGTAAGCTCTTTAGCTTGCCGATCGGTATCAATAGTCCACAGTAACCTACATGTCTATGATCATACTCCTTGTAGATGGTTCGCTTCCTCGTTTATCTCTCAGAACGTAACAGACACACGTTTCCTACAGTCGATATACGAATCGGAAGTTCTCCGTGTATTCATGGGATTGAATAAGAGCGAACGCCATGGCATAGACGATATCCAAATAAAGCCCGTTAAATTCCTAATCGATGTGGTGGCCGCACTTTTGATATAAATATATTTAACTTAGAATTTTCGAGTGGCAAATTTCCATATAGCATAAAACTCGCGAAACCTTCAGTTTTGCATAAGTGTGGAGACAAACATTTAGTTACAAATTATAGACCCATCTCTATTTTGCCAGTATTTTCTAAAGTGCTGGGAATATTATATGCCATTGTTTAGACCAGTGGTTCT
Organism: Ixodes scapularis; assembly: GCF_016920785.2. NCBI lineage: Eukaryota > Metazoa > Arthropoda > Arachnida > Ixodida > Ixodidae > Ixodes > Ixodes scapularis. Next base: position 26,401,566 of record NW_024609836.1, read on the forward strand.
CAACCATCGATGTTTCGCGGACCCCTTATGGATCGGCGGAGATGATGGAGGACTCCTTTCATGGTGAATGGAGGGAAAAGTACAGGCTAATTATGATAGTGATCTAATAAATGAATCTAACTAAGGGCTAGTGTGAAGTGGACTTCTCTTATTGACATATGCACGAGAAAACTAACCCGGAAATTTGAACGTTTCTTCTCAATCGCAGAAAAGACAAGTTTTATTTCGGGGCTTGACTGATGAGGCTGGGCTTCGCGGACCCCTAGAGTGCCTTCGCGGACCCCCTTTTGAGAACCACTAGTTTAGACAAGTTATTTACATAGCATTTGGTGCTAACTGACTTACAGAACGGATTTCACAAAAAAAAAAAAAAGTCAACGGAATGCGCTTTGATATCACAGAAATAAATAATATGAGATATTATAGAACGCCAACAGTTGACATTAGAAATATTTATTGAACATCCTGGGAAGGAACAGCGTCACAAAAACTTGGACAAGGCTAAAGAAATCCACACGAGAGGACGGCGCTGAACTAACTGTTGTTTCATACAGAAAAAAGGAAGGATGAAAACACGAAGCATCTTAATCAGAAAAAATAAACATCACACAAGCGCCAACCAAGCAGCATATTATGTCAAGATAGGCCAAATCAGTGGCTACGATTGCCCGTCATAGTCGATCGAAGGTAACCGAATTCTTTTTCAGATAAAGCCACTGACGGTTCGCTGGCGCGTCTCCCGTTAGGTTCAGAGATAAAAAAGGCCTCGATAATTTAAACTTGTCACTCTGTCTCTGTTTTTATTCAAAACAGTGACTTCACCAAAATTAGGCTGGCACTTGCAGTTCCTGCAGTGTAAAAATAGCAACTCCCCAACAGTGGCCCTGAGTGAATACAAATGTTCTCTAAGTTTCATTTGGACAGCGGCCTGTCTGTCCAAGGTGCACATTGCCACACGACAAGGGGCTCTTATAAACCACGCCAGGCACACAAGCCTCAAACGGCACTACGTGCTGTTTGGTGCATTTCCTCTTCGACCGCTCTTCGGCGGAAGCACCGACTTCTTCTCATATCTTACCCGTTTTCTCAGGGGCAGAAAACCCCATCGAGACACCATAGCGACCTCCGACTTGCTTAAGTTTATGGGATACCCGTTGAAGGTAAGGCCCGACCAGCATTCTTTTTTCTTTTTTTCGAAACCTTTGACATTTCGAAAGCGTTTGACTGTCTTAACCATTCAACGCTCCTTGATAAACTTTCGTGTTATTGTACACGCGGCAGGTCTTTGATACTCATTCACTCATGTTTAAAAAAAACTGAGTTTTTTTGTATGTTTTTACAGCTTAGAACTTTGTCTGCCTTAACGGGCGACGAGTCTCCCAGCTGTAGATGAGCAATTTAGTCAGTGCAGTACAACCGCTAGCCTGAGGTACTTAACGTGCACCACGCAGTAGTGATACACGACCGCACGCCGGTACGATGCTCATCCAGATCGAAACGGGCAGGGGTGGGGCTCGAACCCAGGATCCCTGGGTTCCGCAGCGCGAGCTTTCACTCCACGTGCTCCGAGCTGGTGTGCGCGACTTTAGTGTGCGCTAGCCCACTCGGCCACCGATACTTTTTTTTTTTCTTTATTGCAAGATTTCGACAGTGAACAAAGATTCACAATGCACGATACATTTTACTTGAACATGTACAATAATATATTGACAACGTTAGTGAAGACGACGATAAAACGTCCCCTGTAAGGTTTGGAGAGGCGGTGAGAATTGTTAAAATTCTCTGATCATCGACAGCTTCAAAAGGCAGGCAACCACTCCAGTTCCGGACATACTTTTTCGTACACAGCCGCCATCAAGTTTACATTTGCAATGAAATATTACCGTACGAGACGGCCATCCAGATCCGCATGACGAACTGCCATCCTACATCTCCAAATAGCATGCATGCCCAGTAAAACTTGGAGGTCATATGGGAAAGGCGTTCCTTCCCCAGACAAGAAACGTAATCCACGAGCCCTGAGCGGTAGGTCTCTTTTGAGAGTGCGTTGGAGCACGTCCCAGAACAGGATAGCATTCCAGCAGTCCAGGAACATGTGCTGCACGGTCTCCAGTTTCTAGCACAAAAAACAATCCTCGCCCCATGGTACAAACATGCCTTTTTTTTGCTAACCAAGTCTTTACTGGTAGTGTGTTGGTATGTACTTTAAAATAAAAGGTTTTCACAGATCCGGGAACTAACATTCTTTTCACGCGGGAAAGTACATCACGGTCAGTACTGTCCCCTTCACTCATATTTAGAACATCGTAAGCAATGCGTCTCAGTGAATGAACATGTTTCCTCTTTGCAACTCTTGAAGTTTGGTGTGCCCTAGGGCAGCATACTCGGTCCTCTGTTTTTTTATATGTATGTGAACGATCTAGTCAATATTTGCAACCAATCACGTTTTCCCGTGCAAATTCAGACGACACGACTGTATTTGTCTGCGTTAAATATGGACGAACTCATAACTAGGCAAACTTAGTTTTAGAAAAGTTTCTTTCGTGGTCATCCATTAATAATCTTAAAATCAACACTGTAAAATCTAAAGCAATTGCTTTTAGAAATGTAAGTAAGCACGTTACAAGATATTATAATCAAAAGATCGGTACCGACCACATTGAAATAATCAAACAGCACAATGTGCTACGTGTAACTTTTTTTAGAACATATGCAATGGGATAATTATGTAAAATACCTAGCTACAGGAACCGGCAAACTTATTCAGCATTTAAAAAAAAAAAAAAGGTTGCACTCCTAAGTAGGACATTTCAATATTTTTTTTATTTTAATATTTTTTTAAGAAAAGCAATTTAAGCGCAATAGAATGTCATCAAGTACACATGTATTCAATCACACCTACACAACACTCATGCCAGTTGGCGCTGCTCTCGCTGCGCCATGCCGAGCTGAGATGTCAACAAGAAATAGAGTTGTATTATTTTGAAACATGCGAAACATCATTATTTCTACCATCAACACAATCGTAGCCGCTCCGCAACATAAGTAGTAGACTATGAGAAACTGTGTGGCATCGTAGGGCTTTAGGGAGACTTGTACATCCCCAAAACGAGAAAAGTACCAATACATGATGCTCATTCTGCGGGGTAGCAAACCAGTCTCGAACATTCTCGCCACCAGATGGCCGTAACTCTTTGTGAGCGGCAAGTCCTTTCGCACCGATGTGCTAGCGTACAACTGGTGGATTGTGTCTTTCCCAGCAGTAAGCGTGTAGCCGTGCTTCGCTATGAAGTATTCGTGGTTCTCATGCGAGAGGAACACGTGACTACCTCCGAGAACCTTCTCCATGCAGCCCTCGTCTGTGTCGCTCACTGTGGAATCTTTGTTGGACGATCGCCTGCGAGCGGCCGCCATGGCACCGATGATGCCCTGCTTGTCGTCTGTCTGCAGCAGAAGACGTTCGAAGTAGGTGCCCTTTGCCACACACGGTAGCACTTTCCCAGATGCGAGCCTGGGATAGAGCTTCTCTATGGTGTCGTCTGCGTGCCAGACATATCCGGAACTCAGGCTGGACGTCAACAGGCTCTGGAAGTAGGCGGCAAGCGAGAATGCTCCAGCCATCCAGCAAAAGAGCACGATGCGTCCAGCCAGAACACGTTGGAACCGTTCCGGTATTGGGTACGAGAAGAGCCTTGCCGTTGAGACAAGAACCAGCACCACGTCTTGGATGCCACTGAGGAGCCCCTTTCCCGAGCAGTAGTTGATGAGACAGAAGCCTAGTGCGCAGGTAACCATCGATAGGAACAGAATTGTGAAGAGGGCCATCGGTGCTTCTCGGATAAACGCACCCGCACGGCTTGAAGGCTTACGAACCGTGTAGAAGACAGTCCTCCCGTAGCAGTAGAAGAGTGGAAAGTGGAGCAGTCGCCAGCGGTTTGCGTCGGGCACAACACGGTCGACCACAATGTCTATCCTTCGCTTCACCATATTTGCAATCAAATTCTCGTTTTTCACCTTTACTGTTCTGAAATGAACACCAAGGAACAACAAACCATCTAATATAACTTTAGCTTCCCGGATCTCACACTTAGGAAGCAGACACCCAAGCACGAAGCTCTGGTTCCTAAGTAGCTGCCAGGTTTGGGTGGCCGGAAAGCTGTGCTCCGGCACGGCTGAATTCATCAGGCTGTTTTCGCCGCTGTTTGTGCAGTTCCATACTAAGCCCTGTTTAATGTCGAGGCTTTCTGCATTCACCAAAGGGTTGTAAACAAATTGGCCGTGGTATCCACGAGCCCGGACGCAAGATAACCGATTTGTCTCAGAAAGAATAAACAAAGTGGAAACAATGTCGTCGGAAGAGAGTAACCACCATAGGCTATTGTTCCATAAGGACTCAGAAATAACGGCCACCTTCTTTTTGTTGTCGGCAGTGCTGTAACGGAGGTGTTCGAGGTACACTGACCAGGAGCCGCACCAGTACCTTGCTCTGAAAATGGTGCCGATCCTGCGCCGGAAGAGAAAGCTGTTCATGTTTCCACTTGCGCAGAGAACGTCGATGTCTGTGTCATTCTGGAGCAGAAGATTCACATCGTTTTTTGTTGAGCTCAGCGGTGCAACGGGCATTGAGACAACAGACAAGGCTATGAGAAGGCATGCAAGCATCTTTGACAGGCGTCTTTGGCAGCCGAGAACTAAACCACAGAGCAGAGCGAAGAAGTCTGAGAAATCTCCAATCAAATCGAGAGCCTTGAGGGTTCTTTCAGATTTTTATTTAGGGTTCGGATTTACGCAGGCTGTCATCTCTCCCCATGAAAGCAAATAATGCCACGATTCAAGGGGGCGGAATTTCGATCCTTTGAAAATGAGAAAGCGCGATCGATGCTTACTGCTTCTTCTGGCAGCGGCTTCTTTTATTGATAAATGTCCTCCATGCAGATAGCACAGATATTGGTGATGTCTTCAGACAGAATATCGTAATATTTATTATATGAAATAAAAAAAAAAAGGAAACGTTCAAGGAAAGTACAACGGAGAGGCGTCACGGGAAATGAGACACGTGGAATTCAGACAGTAAATACCTGGGTCATTTTTCTGCCCGACGCTTTCTTGATTTAGATGCTTGACCGCGTCACTGAGGCACACACCTATATTTTCCAATCGCTCGCGTTTCTTGGTCACCGATCAATTCTTTGCACAGCACGCACTATATTTCCCTCCACCACCATCAACATTTAGCCCCGTGTATACAGAGTTTTAACTTTGGTCCAAACATTGTTTCTTGCGTACCAAAGCTAAGTGTTATAAAACTCTACTTAACAAAAACAGAAAGCATGTATCGGTGAACTACTGTCCAGTGAGAAATGGTTTTCGCCTGGAGCAGATTTGCGTCGCTTTTTTGTCGTGGCCAGGTCCGAGTCCCGGTGTTGAAGTTGATTCCGTTGCCGATCGAAAACCGGGCACCACGACGTTAAGCGCGGCTAGGCCCGTTCCGAGTCAAAAGTCGACTGTTGGTTCTGGAAGGCCAGAAAGCTCCAGTCGCAATTCACATGCATCATGCAAAAGTAAAAGATGAAGAAACACGGCGTCTGCTGCAGACATAATGACAAAATTATATGCGGACGTTCCTCAGGCATGTTTGAACAATTTTTGCTTCACGCATGTATGCTTCCATCATGTCTGCAGACAGTTCTTTTTTTTTTTGCATGAGCAATGTCATACGAGCAAGCAATGCAGCACATACAGTGTTGGCAGACCGCCTTATCTTAATGTATTAGCAGCGTGACGGTAGCCTTAGATTTCCACGCGAGCGGTTATGAAATTAACTCCGCGATTGAAGGTTAGAGCCCCACGCAGATAGCAGAAACACATGATCGCCTGTTTGTTTCGTATTATTTTTTTCTCATGAGCGAAAAGCTGTCATTAACCTTCCACTGATGTACGTCTCATTCATATGGCCTCGTTAATATGAGTACCCCGCTTTAAAGATACCATTTTCAGGGACGAACAGTGCAGATACGTATATTTCTGTATCGTTAATTTAGAGAGCTCATTCTATGGACATTTTTTTTTTGAAGGGCGGAGGGGGGGGGGGGGGGTCGGAGGTGTCTGTATTAATGACAGATAACTGTACTAGCAAACTATGGTGCCTGGAGCGCGTCTTCGACTGGCGTATTGAGAGTCCTGTCCCGCCCCTACACAAAAAGCGCTCTCGAAATAAGGTAGTATCTTCACGGAAGGTTCCGTGTCATGCTGTCGGATGCTGTTTTCCCGGCAGTTGATTGTAGAAGTTATACTAAACAGGGACGAGCGTACACAAGTGGCGCTCTGTCGTCACTGCATTCTAGCTTGTGGCTGCTGCCATGCACATTAATGGACCTATTATTCCGTTAAGCAATTACCTTTCGGTTAATGCTCTCCAACACGTCAACAGGAGTATTATATTGTAGAGCCATGGCCACGGCATGACGTGTTCCAATATTCAATTTTTCTTCATACTTCTGAAAACTAGAATAAACAGCCGCTGAAAGAAACATTTGTTCTCTAAAGGAGCACTGAAAGGCCAAAATCATTATTTCTTATTATCCCCAACGATTGAAAACGATGTTTGGTACTCTGAATTCCAAACTTGGGACTCAGTATTTGTGAAGTAAGAAAACTATTTTCCAAAGCCGAATTTGAAGTTCCTACGCCATCCGCGCCAGTCCTGTGACGTCAAAGATTGAGTCGTCCTGCAACTCGGGTTTCTCTCACGCCTCCGAACCGTCCCGATCCTAAGTGTCCTGTTCGCCCGCGTCCCCCAATCGACCGCTCTTTGTGTGTGCCGCCTATTGCTGTGAGCAGATGACGCTTCAATTTCGAGTATGAAGTTCTTTTAGGGTCCTTTCAGCGATCTCAAATTCTTTCAAACGGTGTGAGGTTGAAAAGAGCGCGCAGTGGACTTTTGCGAGCGACGTGAGGGGCCACGTCGCGCCGGTTGTGCGTGAAAGGCTGCCACGGCGGAGTCACTACCGAAACTACGGTACACAGACACCAAACCCAGTAGCTCTGACCGCTTGACGATTTCCTTTTTGAGGTCTGAGAGGTCGTCGGACACCTAAAAATGAGAACTTCGTCCGATTTCCCGACTCACCGATCATCCTCAGTACTACATGTGCCGAGAGCCGCCATGTTTTCCAAGGGAGGATAAAAAAACAGGAGGCGACATCTCTGCGGACTCCGATTATCGGTGGCTCAAAAAGAATGGCTGTTCGCAATTGCGTTAGGAAACACGTTTTACGAATGTGGTTATTAAATATTACAAAAATGTCGCTTACCAAGCTTCTAAATTGTATACTTGATTAGGTTCCAAATGAAAAAAAGCGAGGAGGTGAGAAGAGGGAGAGAAGCTCGTCAAAAATAAATAAACGCGCGGGGGCGTGCAAATATTTTTTTTCGCCTCATATTTTTTTTTCTATGATTACAATTTGCATCGTTTTAGACAAGAAAAATACGACCTTTGGGGTGTCAGTGCCACTTTAAACTCATCCCCGAACTGTAAAGAAAACACTTCGAAGTTGAGTGAATAGTAGCTTTGTTTATCGTGTGTTTTTCTTTCTTTCTTTTTACTTTTTGTTTCTTCTATATATCTATGACATGCTGTCTTATTACAATTTGGATTGTTTTTCATTTTAGCCATGTATTTACTAGCGTATTGTTGTTTATGCACCATTTGTGTACCTGAACAAGAATATGCAGTATAAATGAATGAATGAATTATTTTATTAGCATTTTAATAAAATAATTTTTCTGTTGTCTATCACCCGCCAAGTGGTAATATCTCCTCCTTTCCTGAGTATCTCGACGTATATTTTAAGTTTCTTGGTGAAAACCAATTGACTGTCTGTTTTGGAGGTGATTTTAACATAGACATGCTTGCGTTGTCCTCACATGAAACTGAACTGCTGACTTTATACCAGTCGTACGGACTCTTCAACGTTATATCCCAGCCTACTCGCATTACACCCCGAAATACGGCGGTGTTGGATTTATTTTCAACAAATATTTCAGAATCGGACGTAATTGCTGGAGTGGTTGGGGAAAGTATTATTGACCACCTTCCAATATATATGCTTGCAAATGTAGACTACAGCTCCAAAAAAATATGTGATTAGATTTATTTTAGGAATATAAGCGCTAAAAACCTTGATCCTTTTGAACAACAGATAAGTTCCGAAGTCTGGAGTGCGGTGCTGTCTAGCGTGTCTGCTGACGAAGCATTCAATTTTTTTCTTGAAAGGTTTAAAATTATATATGACCGCTGCTTTCCTTATGAATTGCATAGGGTTCCTCGAAAGTCTCGTAAACCCTGGGTTACACCCGAAATAAAAAAAAAGGATAAATAAGAAATATAATCTGTACCACAGATTCGTGCACACTAACGATGTTAACATCTTGGTTGCATTTAAGAAACTTAGAAATCAATTAACAAAAACTTTAAGGGAGGCTAAACGCGTGTATTTCAATAATTTATTTAAAGATGGCGAGATATCCGAGGTTGTATGGAAAAAAGTAAATGAGCTAATAAAACAAGGGTGGCATGCGGATAAAGTAACGGAAATAAAAATCGAAGGCATCGTTGTAAAAGGGGCAGCTTTGGCCAAAAAGTTCAGTGATCATTTTGCTACACTTTTCCAGAGTGTAGACTGTGCGGATGCCGTTAGGTATGTCCAGAAGGTTTCACATAGTATGTTTCTGTTTTGAACTGACGAACATGAAGTATTTTATGTTTTCGAAAGCTTAAAAAATAGTAAGAGCTCCGTTATATATGATTTTCAAATTAAACCTATAAAGCATGTTTTGCGGTGGATTGTTCCTTGTTTAACATATATTTTTAATCTAGCAATCAAAAACGGAACATTTCCGCAAAAGATGCAGGTAGCAAAGGTATCTGTGCTATATAAAGCTGGAGATAAAAACAACCTCGAAAATTATAGACCGATTTGTGTCTTGCCGATATTTTCAAAAGCTCTAGAAAAAATAATACATCACATGCGGTATAGTTTCTGCGAAAAGGTTTCTATTTTAACGCCCTGTCAATACGGATTTAGGAGGGGTTTCTCTACCGAACTTGCCTTGTTAAAACAAAAGGAATTAATTTTAAACAATATTGAAAAAAGTTATTAACACTCAGAGTTTTCATAGATTTTTCAAAGGCGTTCGACTGCATTAATCATGACACGTTACTTCAAAAGCTGCATATCTATGGCATTCGTGGCGTTGCTTTAGATATGATTAGAAGTTATCTTAGTTATCGGTACCAGTGTGTTGAAATAAATAAAAAACAATCGGATCTTAGGAAACAGACTGCCGGCGTACGGCAAGGGAGCATTTCGGGACCACTTCTTTTTAATCTATACATAAATGACATCGTAAATATTGATCAAAATGTGAGTCTCATAATTAACGCTGATGATACCAGTACATTCTTTTCAGGTGATGATACTGAGCAGATTATAAGTGCCGCAAATATTTTTTTGGAAAAGTTAAATGCCTGGACAAATTCAAATTCCTTAAAAATAAATGGCAGTAAGACAAAAGCCTTAGATCACGAAATACAATCTGTTTCTATACGTCCATTCTTTCTCTTGGAACACACTGTATAGATATAGTTGAAAGCTTAAACGTTCTCGGAATTATATTTAATCAATACATGTCATGGGACGAAACTGTACAACAGACATGTCAAAAATTATCAAGAATTGTAGGTATTATGTCCAAATATCGCCACATCCTCCCGATTTCGGTTATGCTCCTTATATATAATTCCCTCTTCTACTCAAAATATAAAAATTGCTTCTTGGTATGGGGGAATACGACCACTACGAGCATAAAACTGCTACATACTTTACAAAAAAAAGTGGTTCGTATTATATGTAATACTGAGTATAGTAGTCATACTAGTGCATTATTTATTAAATTGACTATTGTACACTCTGGTTTATAATTTATAATAATCAGTATTATTATAAACTTTTTCTTGCATTGAAAAGATCTTTTTGCCAAAAAGAAAATATATTCATATCTATTTCCAACCTTAGGATGAGGGAGGTTACCTATGAAACTAGGTCTGCAGAACATGGTTAGTGCCGCACTCCAGAACGAACTACGGAAATCAGACATTGAAATATATAGTACCTCGTTTTTTAAATCGCCTGAGTGAGTTGAATGTAAAAGTTTTGAATGAAACCATAAAAAATGTACGTTTCATGTTTGTGAGAGAGTGCCCCTGGAATTTGTAAACTTGGCTAAATCGATTACTTTTCCCCCTTCCCCCTCCCCCATCTAATATTGTTTATTTTTGTGCTACAAGTTTGATGGTGAAAAAAACATTTGTATGTATATGCTATCCTCTTTCGCTGCTGTGGGGAGGCAGAGGTTCGTCAAGCAACAACTGAGTTGCTTTTTTCTGTCTCCCCTCTCCAAATGGAGAGAAATAAAGAGTTTGAGTTTGAATTAATCAATAAAAAAATTAATACGGTTAATCAGTAGATTTCAATATTTATTTAAGATTCCTAACTTATTTTTTTTTATATTCTTGACCTAACGGGGCTATAGATGTTAAAGCGGCCCTCCAATGATTTTTAGACAGGTTTGAAATTTACGCTGAAACTTAGTTAAAAACGTAGAAACACCGAGGAGAATTGATTTTTTTTAATATATTTTGCATTATTTTGGGAGTTATAAGCGAATTTACTTGAGACAAAAACAGGCAAAACATCCCCGCTCCGTGACATGTTAGGGAATATTCAACGATCGGAGGGATGGAGTGGCTGCCGCACCGAGGACGTGTTCGCATCGTCTTCAAAGCCCCTTGCATCGTCCTGTACTAGTGGGTCAATAGTTTTGTAATTAGCAGCCGCACACTGTCGCCGCGAAGCGCCGTGAACGCACGCGCGGGCATGGGTTAGCGCGCTTCGAGTGATACACGCGCCGTCCGAATCCGAAATTTAAGTTCCCGCGCGTTGGCGAGCAGCCAGTCCGGCGTGAGCGTCGTTGCTAGGGGGTCTATCGCCTGCGCCGTAAAAGGAGCCAGTGACCAAAGAGCCCGGTGCACATACAGAACTGGCCCTCTCCTCCCCTCCCCTCTCCCTCTTTTACAACACCTACACACACACGCGCCGTAAAAGTTAGTGATGGACCGAATCTGCCGAACTTCAGATTCGGGAAAGTTTCGCACATGCCGAAATTTTGGAAGAAAGTTCGGCAAAGATTCGGCAAAAATTTGGCAAATGTCTGCGCACGCGCACGAAAGCGATGGGGTCATAGATCGCAAATAGATGCCGCGCGGTCGCGCGGTTACCATTGCACAGTTTAGTACAACCAGCGGTTACGGCGAGGTGTGGAGCAGGCGACACGGTAACTGTGCGTTTGTGAGCTTTTGCGAGTGTGGTTCTCTTCATTACTTTCTGCCTCAAGAACAGAAGATTGACCAGTAATTTACGCAGTCCACTGCGCAAGTGACAAAGGATGCGGTGCTTTCTAGATAACGTGATTTTCATTTGACCTTTCCATTGATGCAATGAGATGGTTGAAATATTGACTGAACTCTGCACAATTACGCTCAGTGTGCCTAGCCCACTGCCGCCAAACGGGGCAGACTCACGAGAGCTTGCCAGGATCTATGGGATGCAGCTGGCATCCTCGTTATAATGTGATACATGTTTTTTCCCATCTTTGCCTGCCTTTTTTACGTACTTTCTGCACTGTGTGTATTCCGTACATTCATTTGTCTGTTTTGTTTTTCATATGTGGTGGCGGGATGGCAGCAGACACGTACAAGCTACTCGAAAAAAGGAATTAAGATAAGTTACCAAGTATTAGCCTCAAAAGTAATTTGAGTGGAGTAGAAATTACTGAAATGGAAAGTAATTCAGTAAATTACTAAATTTCGTAAAAAGGAGCAAATTTCTTCTGAAGTTGGTTTTATCTTTTTATATGCTAACAAGGAAGTACTACATAGGTTTCGATGGGTTAGCGAAATTCTGCGAGCCGAATATAAAGCGGCTTCTGTTTTCATAGAAACGCTTTAATATCTGGTTCTGCTTCTGCATGCCTAATTGCTGTGCATTTTTTGGTCAAGCATGTACTGCGGATGTATCATTTCATCTTTGAGGTTTAGCACTGCCTGAGCTTAATTTTGCAGAGAGTGTTTGATTGCTTACGATGTTGGGTAAAGTATGTCTAAAAACTACTTGGAAGTACAAAGTTATTCAAGTAAAGTAGAAAGTAAGACGGGTGCAATGCACTTGAAGTGAAGTACTATAAATACGATGTACTTCCAAAGTAAAGTAGAACCACTTTTTAACACACTCTTTCAGAATGTCCTTTCATTCCCTATACCGCGTTTTTTTTTTTTTTACATGCCGGTGTGCATAGCTTCTGGGGAAATCGGAGGTACATCAGTTGTTTTTTTTTTTTTGAAAAGGCGGCAAAATTAAAGGTGCATCAGATTTTTTTTTTTAAATTGCGGCAATTAATACGCCATAGAGTAATTGATTTATTCTCGCTGACGAACAATTTAACACAATCAACTTATAGGGCACTTATTTGTCTCGGTCTTATAGCCGCCATTTCTTCACTCAGAGAAATGATTAGTACGTCTCGAAAGACAGCACAAACTATACAGGAGCACCAGATCAACTTAAGAGCTGGAGCTGCACTTTGTTACCTCCTTTGAGTGAGGATGTAGTGTGTATACCTCCTGTAGTCGGCAAGGATTCCTACATTGGGGAGAAGTGAGAACAAGCAATTTCTTCAAACGCGTCAAGTCTCCTTGAGCTTCGGGACACAGAGAGACGCCAGTCTTCGGCGCTAATCCCACAGTTACTCGGCCTCTCTTGCGTCGTGTCTGTTCGTTCCTCGCGCTTTAGAACAGTGTTTTTGCAATGGGGGGCTGGTTAAAATTTTGGGGGGTTTCGGACTATCCAAATTGCTTTCTTCCTCAACTCCCCCGCCTTTTCTACGCCACATGCTTCCCCCTCTGCAAATATCAGCTGATCTTATAACATCGTATCTCTGTTGATAAGCAAAACAGTCAATCAGAAAAGTAGTTAAACTACTAATTACCAAAATAGAAATGTAATTTAAAGTTCCTAAACTAGTCAGAAAAGTAGTTAAACTACAGCAACTTGAGTAAAGTAGTTGAACTACGCACAAGTCTGGCTGACAGGCGCTGTACGTAAGGGTTTCACCCATCTGCCTAGCCCCGCACACCACCACATGGACACCTTCCAGTATATGCAAATAAAATTATTATTTTTATTATTATTATTATTATTATAACAATCCTGTTTTTGGATCACAAGTAGTTTGTGCTAAAATAGAATAATATTGCTTTTTAGTTCGCGTTATTTAGTGATTTTCATGTATCTTCATAAAACTAAACACAGAACTATCATGCCCTCGACGTTGTAGATCCGACATTCCTAACTCTCCCCATCTTCCTAAACGTCCGTGTGTGTCCTAACACCAGGAACCGGAATTTTAAAGGTTAAAAACGGCACGTTGCGAATATGGAACGCACACTTTCATGCAAAGCTGACGTCAAGTGACTCAAATCGAAAAACATGCAATTTACAATATTGTTATCTCTTCTGGTGAAGGCTCCAGCAACCGTTGCATTCGTTTTCGCGCAGGAAACGGCGACTCCCAGAGAAAGTAAGAACACAGTGATTGCCTTAATTTTAACAATGTAAACACACTTGCAGGCGTGCGCTGATGAAGCCTCAAAATCGAAACTCTCGTAGCGTGATTCGTGACTGCGCCGGCAACCCAACCTCGTTGTCAAGCCACTTTCTGCAAGCAAACACTAAAATTGCCAGTAAGGATACAAAAGCGACATCGATACAATTATCTTGTAGAACATCACCTTATTTAGTCATAACTGTGTCAGTAGGCACTACATGTTGTATTTATGTTAAGAAAGAAAAACTTTTTGTGAGAAAAGAATAAATGTCAATGTTAAGTCTGGTAGCAGCGTACTTTTGCCGAATCATTGCCAAATCTTTAGAAAAGTTCGCCAAAAGTTGCGCCGAATTTTCGATTCGGCAAAAGTTCGGCCCATCACTAGCATACCTCGGCAAACCTCACTCATGAGGGCCCTCACTCACCCTCACTCACCCTCATCTTCACAGGTGAGGTGAGGGTGAGTGAGTTTCTGAACCAGGAAAATTCATGAGTGTGAGGGTGAGTGAGGGTGAGTGAGGGCCGTGAGGGCCATGAGGGCGGTGAGGGCCGTGAGGGCTGTGAGGGCAGTGAGGGCCGTGAGGGCGGTGAGGGCCGTGAGGGCCGTGAGGGCCGTGAGGGCGGTGAGGGCGGTGAGGGCCGTGAGGGCCGTGAGGGCCGTGAGGGCCGTGAGTGCCTGAGGGGCGTGAGGGCGGTGAGTGGCGTGAGGGCCATGATTGGCATGAGTGGCGTGAAGGCCATGAGTGCGTGAGGGGCGTGAGGGCGGTGGGTGGCGTGAGCGCGATGAGTGGCGTGAGGGCGGTGAGTGGCGTGAGGGGCGTGAGGGGCGGTGAGTGGCGTGAGGGCCGTGAGGGCGATGAGGGCCGTGAGGGCGGTGAGTGGCGTGAGGGCCGTGAGGGGCGGTGAGGGCCGTGAGGGCGGTGAGTAGCGTGAGGGCGGTGAGGGCCGTGAGGGCGGTGAGGGCTATGAGTGCGGTGATGGCCGTGAGGGCGGTGAGGGCGGTGAGGGCCGTGAGGGCGGTGAGTGGCGTGAGGGCGGTGAGTGGCGTGAGGGCCATGAGTGAGTGAGGGGCGTGAGGGCCGTGAGGGCGGGGAGGGCCGTGAGGGGCGTGAGGGCCGTGAGGGCCGTGAGGGCGGTGAGTGCGTGAGGGCCGTGAGGTTCAGCGAGGGTGAGTGAAGGGCTGAAGGTGAGTGTGACTGTGAGGGTGAGGATGAGTGAGGGGCTGAAGGTGAGTGTAGCTGTGAGGGTGAGGGTGAGTGAGGGGCTTAGGTGAGTGTGGCTGTGAAGGTGAGGGTGAGTGAGGGCGATCTAAAATGCCGACCTCTGATCACTAGTAGTAATGCGACCCCGGGGGGGGAGGGGAGGTTTGGTTTGCCCCCCTACTAAAAAACAAGTCGGCACGCCACTGCCGGAAGGGTAGGGGGTAGACCTCAAGGTAGGTAGCATTGAGGTCTGCCCACGATCCGTCCATGAGAGCCAATCAGAGCTCGGTGTTCTGAGGTCACCGCAACCATCTGCAAAAGAAGCAGACGAACTTGCGCCCCGCATAGGGCGATCTCGTCTGCCAGTTTCACTACGCCGCAACTGCCGCAAAGCATTAGTGGAACTTTACTTCTTTCTCTATCTTTCTGCTCGGCAAGCTCAGCTGCGCTACGCCGAGCTGCCATGCTTCGCAATTCAAGAGACGCCGCAGCGCTGTGCGTTTGAAGTTGTTCATCTTCCCTCCGTCCGTCGCTATGGGCGTTTCACGTGCTGCGTCCATGAGTGCAACGAGAACAGCACCCGGCACAATGGCGTGGGATGTCACAGCTTCCCGAAGAACCGACAGCTGAGAGCAAAAAATGGGTCTCCAAGATTCGCTGTGCAGGCATTAAGGGACGGTAAGTGAGACTTCCAGCTATAAATCTAATTTTGCTTGTCCGCTCGATCGCTCCGTCCCTTCGCTGGAGCGGCGTAGAAAGATTGAGCGGCCGAGAAAAATCGAGCACTCGTGGTGAAGGCTAAGATTAATGCCTCGTGCTCGTTCATGAACGTTCTTGAGCTTCGAAATTTCGCGGTTGTCTTGGGTTGGGGTATAACTCGCTGGTTATACTCGTGGGCGTGGGGCGGCGGGATATCGTATTTCTATTGTGTAAGAGAACAAGCGGCATTATTAGGGCTAAATGCCACGCTCGGGCACCCGTTCGTGAACCCGCGAGCTCAACGAGGCATATATGACATACTGGCTTCGAATTGTGCATTGATTAGTAGTCGTGTTTACTTCTTTCCCCTGTCCCCACAAAATTCTAAAACTGTCGGCAACTGTATACGCCAGCAACAATCTTGTTCGAACTAACCGTTGCTTATTTTTTAAGATTTCTCTCACTAAATACACAGGACTTTGACGGGATGCACACGTTATCCCTTACAAAAATGAACGATGAGTTTCAATGGGGTTTCTAATGTGTTTTTATAGAGTCAAAGGAAACTTAAAAGAAACTCAACGTTAAATGAGTTTTATCATTACAAAACTAATATTTATTATTTTGAATTTACTCCTTACAAATTCAAATGAGTGTTATCATTACCCACTCAATATCTATACTTTTGAGTTTACTCATTACAAATTCAAGTGAGGGTTATCGTTACCCAATCAATATAAATTCTTTTGAGTTTACTCATTTCACATTGAAATGAGTGTTATCACTAGGAACACCATCCATTATTTTGAGTTTACTCATTACAAATTGCAATGAGTTTTATCGTTACCGACTCAATATTCATTCTTTTGAGTTTACTCATTACAAATTCCAACGAGTTTTACCAGTCAATATCCATTATTTTTGAGTTTATAAATGTACTGATTACTCATGCAAATGAGTATTATCATTAAGAATGCAATTTCCGTTCTTTTGAGTTTGTCCATAGACACTCAAGTGAGTTCTACCATTAGGCACCCAATAGACATCAGCTGATCCACAGCGGAGGAATCCGATAAAGGCAAAGGTGAAGACAATCATGAATGCAGATTGCCTGCTATTCAGAAGACATCCTCCTCAAATAAAGTCATGTTCAAAATTGCAATCCAATAACTTTTCATATTTATTAACCATTTATTAACCCTTCTATGAAATCAAAACATATTCAATTATTCCCATTCTAAACTAGCGCACTCTCTCGGGCGATCAAAATGACAGAGCGATAGACATAATGACTCAATATAGAGCGTCTGCTCCCAACCTTCCCTAGGCGCGCAATCCATTAAAATATAAAATATATCCTGCCTCAACCCCGCCCCCTCCTCCATTCGCATTTGGCTAGACCAGAAGCCTTACCATCTCAGCGCATAAGCAGTAACATATTGAAATTGACTCTGAAATTTACTTTCTCAGGCAATACAGATAATTTTAACAAATTTAAAACTACTGGAAAAAAAAGAAGAAACAAGCCAGCAGTTGCTTTGTGACACTCCGCTAGATCAGTCACGACACCCCTGGGGTTCGCGCCTCACGGTTTGGGAAGCACTGCTGTTTAATACTACAAATACAGAGTGCTGCTTAGAACATTTTTCAAAACATTTATAAGTAGCAGCTGTTGACCTAACACCGCGCAAAATTTAAACCAACTCTCACACAATCTCACAGAAACATAATCCCAAGCTTCCACAGAATAAAAACCAGTAAGAACAAGACGAAATACACTCTAGGTTGATTAATTAACTCTGAGCTGTCATTTTGTTTTAATTTAATACACATAAAAACAAAAGAGGAATAGGAATGCCAATAGGCATACCTTTTGGTCTAATAGGAGGTTGGACTGCTCCCATAGGGACTTTATCGGAGTCGGACCTTTAGAAATTTTTATCAGCCAAACGAAATATTTTGTTGGCCAAATAGGAATGCCTAGGCCAATTGTGCATGTATATTTGAGCAGTAGGAACCAATTAGACATATGTCTGTCAGAACGATGTAAGTGCATATTGGATCGGATCAATGGGAATATATTTCTGTGCTTATGGAAAGTTGTGTTTGGACGAAGCTGATATATTTGTCAGACATCCAACTGAGGTAAAAATAGTCCCTGTCAGAAATACACCGGCCCATTTGATGCATGTGTTATGTAGCCTGGGCTGTATGATGCAAATATATGTTGCACGTCCAAAGAATGTGTTACTAGGATTCCAGCATGCATAAAAGTACATTAGTCAAGTTAATTATGCGACAGTGTTACGCTTATTTTTCAATATTTTCGGATGGCAAAAATGGGTTCGGCCCAGGTTACATAACACACCATCGTTGTACATCAATGGGGTTATGAATGTTCGAACAGTTTCGTAGCTCGAAATTAATTCTAGAATCAAACACTGAGATACAGTCACAATTTAAAGGAAAATATCCTATTGCAATGCTTGCTTTTCTGAAGGAATTTTAGGACCATACTCTTAATAAAACTTAGCAGCATGGTGCGGCAAAATAATTTATTTATTTATTTATTGTACCCTCAGGGCCCGAGGGCATTACAGAGGGTAGTGGGTTACAAAGTAAAATAACTAAAAAACAAAATGACAACCTAAGAATAGAAACACGAACATAAGAAATTTTAACTTAGAAAAGTGGTTAAACAACGCTTAAACATGGTAGCATCTGTTACAGACACAACTGACGATGGAAGGTGGTTCCACGTGATTGTTGTTTTGGGGATGAATGAATTATAAAAAGTAGTGGTTTTACAAACAGGTAGACCGATTTTGTGTTGGTGATCGACGCGTGGCGAGACATATGAGGGAGGGGTTAGTAATTTTTGATGCAAGGAAGAATCGTGATGATAAATTTTATGAAACAGACAAAGACGGGATAACTCACGACGTGAAGAAAGGTTAGGTAGGTTTAAAAACGTTTTCATGGATGTTACGCTTGCAATGAAGCGAACAGATCTATTTTGAATAGCTTCGACTGCTGTTGTAAGTAAGTCAGTACCGGGATCCCATATAGGGGAGGCGTATTCCAATTTTGAGCGGACAAGGGTTTTGTATAGTAGTAGCTTGAGAGATACAGGAACAGATGGAAAATTACGTTTGAGAAAGCCAAGCATGCGGTTAGCATTGTTAGTTATGTAGCGAATATGAGGCTCCCAAGAAAGGTTCGATGAAATATGGATCCCCAAGTACTTATGCGATGATACACCTTCCAACAAAACACTGTTTAGATAGTAGAAAGTAGAGTGCGAGTTAAGACGAGAAACAGTCATTACTTTACATTTGTTAGTGTTGAGCTGCATGTTCCATTTGTTACACCAATTAGAAACACAATCAAGGTCAGACTGAAGGATAGCAACATCAGAGGTGTTGCTATCCTTCAGTAAAGAGCGCAATCATCTGCAAATAAGCTAATAGAGGACGAAACGCAGGAAGGTAAGTCGTTGATAAAAATAAGAAAGAGCAGGGGACCTAACACTGAGCCTTGAGGTACGCCTGATGTCACGGGAGCTGGACTTGAAGAGGTATTATTCACAGACACAAATTGAGATCGGTTATTTAGGAAAGCGCGAATCCATGAAAGTACATCCTGATCAATGTTAAGTTTGCTAAGCTTATGGAGTAGTAGATTATGTGACACCTTATCGAAAGCTTTGGCGAAATCAAGGAAAATACAATCCACCTGGGAACCATGATCAAGAATAAGGTGAAGGTCATGAGTGAAGGTGAGTAGCTGAGTTTCACACGAAAATGATTTACGGAAGCCATGTTGTGCAGGAGCAACGAATGAATTGGATTCTAGGTGTTGAACGAGATGAGAAAAAATAATATGCTCAAGAATTTTACACGGAATGCTTGTTATGGAAATGGGACGGTAATTGAGAGGAGAATGATACCGGTTTTATGCACGGGCACCACTTTACCCACCTTCCAATCGTCAGGTAAACAGCCTAGAGTAAGTGATTGCTCAAATAATTTAGACAGTATTATAGAAGAATACTCTTTTGTTCTTAGCAAAAATTTAGAATTAATTCCGTCAACTCCCGCGGAGCAGGATATTTTTAGCTGTTCAATTATCTTTATAATTCCACTTGTTTGAATTAAGATGGGATACATGGGCAGAAAAGCGCGTTGTTGAAGTTGAGGTAAAGTTGAAGAAATACAGTTTGAAAATGATTCAACAAAAGTAGAATTGAAAACATTTGCACATTCATCGGTGGAAACAGGTTCACCTGATAAAGTAAACAGAGACAGTGTGGTGTTTTTATTGCCGTTAATCGCCTTCCAAAACTGTTTGACGTTGTTGGTTAGTAGTGATGGCAGGGTGATAGAAAAATAAACTGACTTTGCATCCGCGATTGCACTTTTATAAGCATTGGCCGCCTCATGATACTCGAGCCATTTAACCTCCGAATTTGTTAACTTTGCTGCACGAAATTTGCGCTTCATTTTATTGGAAAGTCTTCTTAGAGTGTTATTGAACCAAGGGGAATTCGAAACAATTGGGATGTTACGTAGCGGTATATGGTTATTGGTTAGGAGCTCAACCTGCGTCTTAAACAATGTCCAATTTAATTCTAAAGAACGGTCAGAAAAGTGGTCTAAGTAATCGTTAAGAAAAAGGCCAAGGGCACCGTTAATAGAGTCATAGTCACCTCTACCATAGTCTCGTATTTTTTTAAGAGTTCGCTGTGCTGTTTTGGCTGGCACATCAAGTGAAAAATGTAGTAGCGAATGGTCGCTGAGAGCCGGCATGAAAGTAACAGAAGAAATAAGTTCAGGTGAAGTTGACAAAATGAGATCTAATACGTTTGCAGTTGTAGCAGTGATTCGAGTAGGAAGAGACACCAGCTGCAAAAAGCTGAAGTCATCACATAACTTTATAAAATCTTCCGCATCTGATGAGAAAGGGTTAGAGAAAATATGCGGGTGAGACCTTTTTTTTTTAGGATAATTGAAATCACCAAGGAGGAGTATAGGAGATGAAGGAAAGCGCACTATTATTTTGTTCAAAACATCATGAAGATTCGAAACAAAAGAAGGATTAGCTGATGGCGGACGATAACACACGGCTAAGATAACTTTTTGGAAGTTCAAACACAAGCAACAACAAACTATTTCTAAATCACTATTCAAACGCACACAGAAAGAATCAATGTGATCGGCAACTGCCAATAAAACGCCACCTCCATTTCGTGCACCCCTATCACAACGGTAGACATTAAAACGCTTATCACAACTAAATAATTCACAATTCCGAACATTCGATGACAGCCACGTTTCGGTTAAAGCTACTACGTCAGCGCTACAGGAATCAATAACTGAACACAATTCATCACGATGACGTAAAATACTCCTTATATTGCTAAAAAGTGCTGACACATTTTTGGAAAAAGGAATAGCACCCACGCCCCTTGCCACATGTTATGGTGAAGAAGACGCTTGATGTGTGTTACGAAGCATGTTAACGTTATCTCCTTCGCGCCTATCAGATGAGGGCGTTTGATGCAAGTTAAGGGGAGGCCTGTTGACGTTATCACCTTCACTCCTATCAGGACCAGCACCGAGATCAAACACTTCGTCAGACACTGAGTTATACATATAACACCTCTTGTTAATAAACAGTTTATTGTAGCGCAGTTGAAACACATTTTTAGAGGCTTTTCCAAACTCAGTTTTTTCCTAGCTTGGCGGGTTGCTGGCGAGAAATCTTCACAGATGTAAATGTCACTATCTTTCAACTTAAAACGCGACGAAAATACATAATTCTTGACTTTATTGGAGGAGAATTTCACTATTGTTGGGCGACAGCGATTGGCACTAAAAGCACCGATGCGGTGTGAGCGCTCAATGCAGTCTGGGGGCACCTGTAACTCAAGAGAGCCAGAAGCAAGCTCGAGAACTTTTCTTTCAGTAACGGACCAAGTTTCGGACGGAGAATCCGCCAAACCATAAATAATTTGATTATCCCTACGTGATCGATCTTCAAGGTCGTTTAGACGGTCATTCAAAGCGGCGTTGTCATAATTCATTTTTTCAGCGAGACATTTTACTGTGTTCAAATCTTGGTCAACCAATTCAAACGCAGATACTTTATTCTCGACAAGCGTAAGTCGATTACCGATGTCGTTAATTTTTCTTTCGATTGAACTCTGACTTTCTCTTATTTCTTTCACACTGTCTAGTAAACTGTTTTGCCCAACTTCAGATTTCAAAGATCGTTCATTCATATCCCTCACCAGCTGCATCAAATCCGCGAATTGTTTCGCTTGAACGTCGCTCATGGGGCCGGGATTAAGTTCAATGTCGCCCGAAAGTGCTAGTAACGAATTTACCACATCATAACACTCAATGACCGTAACACAAATAACACTTGGGCATGGAAACAGCAGAAGAACGACGTTATTCGTTCGTCTAGTATGTAACGACGGAGAGGAACCCACCTGTACAATGAAGCAGAACGGATTAGAAGACTGCATCCTCAGGCTGTCTCCATGCCCACTGACAGAACTGGCGACGTTCCACGGTTTTGAAGCCTCGTTGATTAGTGTCGATGTCGATCGGGTAGCTTCCTTGTGCCGGGTAAAGGCATACTGCGGCCAGTACGCGAGTACGCCAAAACGTACGTCGGATTTATCTTGAAAAACTGGAAATCCTTCCGTGGCCAGCGTTGTTGTGACGATGACTTGAGAAAACGGCGATGCCCAGACAGGCGCTGAACACAGGCAAAGCAGGATCTGTACAAAAAAGCAGAACGGATTAGAAGACTGCATCCTCAGGCTTTTTCCATGCCCACTGACAGAACTGGCGACGTTCCACGGTTTTGAAGCCTCGTTGATTAGTGTCGATGTCGATCGGGTAGCTTCCTTGTGCCGGGTAAAGGCATACTGCGGCCAGTACGCGAGTACGCCAAAACGTACGTCGGATTT
Source organism: Ixodes scapularis (assembly GCF_016920785.2). Lineage (NCBI taxonomy): Eukaryota > Metazoa > Arthropoda > Arachnida > Ixodida > Ixodidae > Ixodes > Ixodes scapularis. The sequence continues at coordinate 26,424,171 of NW_024609836.1, forward strand.
ATCTTGAAAAACTGGAAATCCTTCCGTGGCCAGCGTTGTTGTGACGATGACTTGAGAAAAAATTCTGTAAGCTGAGCCTAAATTAAAAGTAACCTCCACAAAAAATTAAAAAATAAATCTACTCCCTACTGCATTGCACCCGAAAGAAATAGCGCGTCGGTGCTAGTTCTGATTTACACATTTATTTCCTGTGCTTATAATAATAACTGTACTCACCCTCTTTTAGTCCTGAGTTTCTAAAGACGTATTCACGGCGCCCCTCTATCGCGATTTGGTCAGTTTCGGTTTCGGTATTGTAACTTTGACTGGTTTCGGTTTCGTATTGTAAGGACCGCGTATTCGGCGCCCCATCGGTAGCCAACCATTTCGTCGTTTACCTTGAGACTGTTTTTTTTTTTTTGAAGAGCAGAAGTAACAGCAAAAACAGACAGGTCTCAGGTCCACCAGTTAGCCTGTACTTTGACTCTTTTCCATCGGTAGCGTCGTAGCTACACCAGTTTTTTGTGTTTTTTTCTTTTTCCGGCATAGTTTTTGACCGTTGCGTTGGTAATTGCCGTGCGTTGTGTGTCGCGGGATGGAAATGCCTTTAGACATGAAAATGTGCTCATTTAATCAAGTTTGTTTATCTGTAAAGTTTCCTCTTGTGATGATTATGTTCAAGAAGAGCGCGGAAGACCGACGACGCGACAGAACGAGCAACTCAACGCAGTTGGTAAGCATGCTTCTTTGTTTGCATTGTACGCGTTGAACGAGAAGTGAACATTAGGGAGTTTTAGAATAACGTCGTGGCTGCTGTGCATGCGCAGACCCAAAACAAGCATTCGTACTCGAGCTTTGGGGCCCGTTATTTCTCGATAATAGCGTGGGTACCGCAAAAGGCGGCGCCCACGACATCTCCGTTGATCGCGTCTTCGACGCCGTCGCCCGCTCGAGAACTGCGTGAGTCGCACTCGGCGACCGCGGTCGGTATGGTCGAAGCGCATTGAAAACGCCACGGATCGCTGGATTCACAGTTCGAAGCTATCGAAGCGATTGTACTTACGATCGCGGCAGACATGTAAACATGCCTGGGTTGTGGATTGTCTGGGCTTCGTAAGTACAACAGAGCAGCTTGGCAGTGACAAAAACAAAACATGCGGCATTGAGTATAAAACAACTATAAACATGTTCCTCTGGACGTAAACCTCGTTTAATGTTCAAGATATAACGTTCTAACTTCCAAATGAAAGCTGTCGCGACATCTTGGTGGCGTTTTAAGCGCGAGATGCTCGTGTTTTGGGGTTCCCGGCAGAGAAACGCTATTCTAAAACTCTTCGCCGCAATCCTCACTATTTGGCCGTCTGTAACGCGCGGTAAAATAGCGCTCGGTATTCTAAAACTCCCTATTTCCTCGGCACACGTTTGCTCGTTAAGCTAGATTTTTTTTAACTAGTTGGGTTTGCTTTATCTGTCCTTATGTTTGGATCTGTGCGTAGCGTAATGAAAAGTTGCCTCTCATACTGTGTATGGTCCGAGAAAGTGTAGCTTATGTCAACAGAGCACTTATTGAATTCCTAATGCTACTTTCAGTCCGTTGCTTTAGAACATGTCTTATTGGTCTAGCAGTGTACTGATGTAATTCAACTATAAATTGATTACAATGATCATACTTCATTACATTTCAGAACTTAGACTTCCTTGGAATTCGGTTCATGCAGAACCAATATTCCTTTGCAGACAAAATGGTTGAAGAGGATAGCCATCTTTTGTTTTGGAGTTATGGAAGCGGACTGGATTGTACTGTTAGGAAAAACTTCGGTCCCCTGACTTTCTAGAATTGAACTGGGTTTACATTTGTCGGTTAGAATTTTCGATAAGGCAGTTGTTCCTTTTCGCCTCTTTTTTTTTTTCTCTTTCATTTTGCAACTGTGATGTGATCAAGCCAAAGGCCGCAGTTATTCCCAAATGAAGCAGCAGCAGTGGGTTCCCAGTTTGCATCACTTCAATTCATTTCAAGGCATGCCACGAAATGAGTGCCCCTGTTCATACACCGTTGCAGGGATGGGCAGTATTACAAATACAAGTATTTGAATTACGTATTTCAAATACTTTGTGTATTTTGCATTTGTATTTAATTACAAATTGGGGAATGTATTTGACGTGTGTATTTAAACACTAAAACGTGGGTATTTCAAATACAATTGTAATTAAATACAATTTGTGGGTGAAAATACATCCCTCAAATTTATTGTCATTGTCCAGAGCAGGAAGAAAACTACGTTTTGCACCGAATGCAGCTTCTCTCAATCAAGCACAATCGTTTCGTTACAGTGCTAGTCCAGGGCAAGAATAGTGACGAAATCGACGTTCACGGGCAGACTGGCTAAATAAGTGCCTGTGACAACTTGTGAAGCTCTCCAGCCTGATTTCCATTAATATTTTCACATGGAACATTTTAAATGCGTGGGTCGTCCAGATTTTCGTAACTGGTGCGAGTTGCAAAAGTAAAAAAAATCTCTGGCTAGTGCTGCACGTCTTGGTCGTCTCGGTTCTTTGTTGGTCTATTCCAAAATGTAATCGACAAAAAAAAAAGAAGAAAAAGCTGCTTGAAGCTCTGTACTTTTTTCACCAATTACGTCCAAGCTGATTACATTTTTTTGTGATTATATTTTTATTACGTTACTAGAGCCTCGCACACTAACTCCCGAGTGTGCGATGCAAAATTAAAATGAGATGCCCAGACACCCGTTACAGGTGCCTTAAAGTCGCTGACGCAGATTTTGAGGAAAGTATTTGGAAAAGTATTTGGAGGAGACCAAATATATTTGGTTGTATTTGTATCTTGTACTTAAATACTTTTTTTGGAAATGTAATAAGATTTGTAATTAAATACATTTTTGACAAAGTACTTTGTATTTGTATTTCGATACATATTTGCATGTATTTTGCGCATCTCTGCACCGTTGGTAGCGGGACTGACTTCAAAATGCAGTTCGACACAGTGTTTGAGCGGGCGGTATGGGACTTCTGTTGAACGACCTATGCGGTTGTCACAGGTTCGTGGTTGGTCAACCCGAAACGCTCCAAATCCCACTTCCTTCTTCTCGTCTTCCTCTTCCCATTGGTTTGAAGCTCGGCCGGCATTATGCTCTGTTTCATACTTGGCGTGCAACGCTGTCAAAGCTACTGGCGCGAGTGCGTGGCTTCATCTATGGTTTTGTTTGCGCGAAAAGGTGTGCAAATGATCAACGAGATCAAGCCCCACGCTCGCGCCAGTAGCTTTGACAGCGTTGCACCCTAAGTATGAAAGGGAGTATAGTCTCATCCGAGCTCATGCCTTCGGGGCTCAGGTAAACATGCGCGAGGATTTCAATTGACCCCCCCCCCCCCTCCCTCCCTCCCTCTCTCCCCCCAAGCCACCCTTAAACAGAACAAAATGAGAAAAAGGACAAAATTTGTGACATCGGTGTTCGAAAGACTGTCGACTTTTAATTACCCTGCCTGAAACTTTGCAAACATTTCAGTGTGGCTGCAGCTGTGAGGTTGAGGTGAATCCAATATTAAAACTGGACCCTGAAGCGACGCCTTCAGGATGCCGAAAATAATTATGGTAATTAACCCACTAGTATACTTCCTAAATATTTGGGCTGGGTGTTGATTAAAAAATTTTAAACGAGTTAATTTGTCACACAAATGTTCAGGTATAATATCTTGAAAAGAATAAAACTGCAGATGTTCCAAACTGGCTGGGGTAAAGCAGCCTTGCAGTGCACCTAGGTTTACACTAACACACTTTTGTGTAGCGTCCACAAGGTGTAGCTCTTACATTGAAGTTTTATAAGTTAGTTTCTTCAATGTTTGAAGTTTCAGCGTGCCAGCTGGGTAGTGTTTAATTGTTTTTTTATAGCGCAAGCAATATCTTAATCCTGGCGGCAGGAAGTTTCCGCTAGCAGTTGACATGGTTGGACAACGGTGTGCATGCTTGCTTTCTCTGAAGCGGCCAATGAAGCAAAATAACAGCATATGCGGATTGTCCATGCATTTAATTTTTTGTTTGTTGTTTGTTTCAGACTACATGTGCTCCCAGTACAAGGGGGTGGCCTTCCAGGCGCTGACGACCACCATGTCATCTCTGCTGTGCTGTCGAGGGAAATTTAAAGGGTAAATATTGCAGCTGCAGTTTTTTCTATTCTGTCCTTGCTACACTTCTTGCGAATTTCTCTGCATGCTTGGTCTTTTTGTTTTCATGGTACTGTAAACTTTTGTTATAGTCCGTTCCAATTAAAGAATAGCACAAGCCCCTCCCACAATTCCCTTTGCTCGCCATGATTGGCGTTGTCCCTCTCGGCTCTTCCTCTTTGTAGTGTTTGCTTATTAAAATGAGTGAAGGGCTTCGTGGGAGGGGCTTCTGCTATTTTAGAGTTTCAACAGAGTGTAGCGCGTCCTCGGTTAATTTAATCATTTCACAAAGTCCTAGCGGGCACCCATGCATTTTCATGGGCACCATATTTTGAACCGAGAAAATGACCCCACTACAAAATTAACCGGACCAAACTTTGTTTTTAAGATCAGACCGGAAAAAAGTAAACACCTGTCTTATAAACAGCGAGTAACAGAAATCCTGTGCTAGTCTCGCCACGTTGGGAAGCTAATGCTATAACCCTCATCCTGATTTCTTTAATGCTTGTTATGTTTGTTTTCACATCTGGTATTTTCACTGTTCTTTGGCCAAAAGTGAGTGGCAGGTCGCCATAGGTTTCCAGAAGAAGCGGTCGCATATGCAGAAATTTCTAGCAAGTTCGTAGCGCAGTGGCGCTTCGTCGCAACCGAGGAAAAACTCTACGGTATTGTTGGTGCAAAACATTAAGCCTTACTACTAGCAGCAACTTAATCGTGGATATGCTGCCCGTACAGCGTTTATTTAAGCTCTACTCCACACAAAATATTCCAGGGGCACTGAGGTATCCCTTTGTGGATTGAATGTGAAAGCATTGCCATTCCTAACGACACTTCTTTTTTTAGAGCGCAGCTCTTAGGGGCCCGTTCCCGGCTTGAGCGGCGTCGGCGTCGCCGTCGGCGTAACCAAGGTCATCCCAAGGTCACGTGGCCCCCAAGGTCATCCCAAGGTCACCCCAAAGTCACGTGACCCTCCTGAAGTCACATGACCCCCCGAGGTCACGTGACCCCCCTCCCCGAGGCCACGCGACCCCCCCCCCCGAAGTCACGTGACAACCCCAGGTCACGTGACCACCCCCAGGGTCACGTGACCCCCGCCGAGGTCACGTGACCTCGCCGATGACTTCATCGTCACTGATGACATCACCGGCATCCGCATCGTCATTGTCATCAGTGATGATGACGATGACGATGCGGATGGCGGTGAGGTCATCAGTGACGTAACTGATGACGTCATCAGTGATGATGACGATGACGATGCGGATGCCGGTGACGTCATCAGTGACGTCACTGGTGACGTCAGCAGTGATGATGACGATGACGATGCGGATGCCGGTGAGGTCATCAGTGACGTCACTGATGACGTCATCAGTGATGATGACGATGACAATGCAGATGCCGGTGACGTCATCAGTGACGTCACTCGTGACGTCAGCAGTGATGATGACGATGACGATGCGGATGCTGGTGAGGTCATCAGTGACGTCACTGATGACCTTATCAGTGATGATGACGATGACGATGCGGATGCCGGTGACGTCATCAGTGACGATGACGTCATTGGGGAGGTCACGTGACCTCGGCGGGGGTCACGCGACCCTAGGGTTGGTCACGTGACCTGGGGGTGTCACGTGACTTCTGGGGGCATCCGCATCGTCATCGTCATCATCAAAGATGTCGTCATCAGTGACGTCACTGATGACGTCACCGACATCAGCATCGTCATCATCGCTGATGACGTCATCGAAGTCCACATCGTCATCGTCACTGATGACGTCATCAGTGACGTCACTGATGACATCATCGGCATCGTCACGTGACCCCCCCCAGGTCACTTCACCAGCCCAGTACTCTTCCCTCCTCCTCCTGAAGAGCTGCGCTCCAATTCGGTGTTACAGGGAGTTGTAAACGGCTTTCACTTTTTTTTCTTTATTGTTAGGAATGGCAATGCTTTCGCATTCAATCAACGTGAGGCCTGAATGTGAAAGTGCCCTTCTAATATTTTTTCCATTACATCATATGGCGTAACACATCATGGTATGTCATGTCGTCACGTGAAGCGTGATGTCATCGAACCGAGGACATATTTTTATGACCCTATTTCGGGCACATCAAAGCCGACGCCGTCTTTTGCCGTAATGGGACAAGCTTCCTTTTGAGGTGAGAGTAATGCCGCATTCCGAAGCAGCTGAGATAGCACAGCAGCTAGCATGCCCGGCTCTCACACAGCAGCACCGGGTTCAAATCTCAGCCGTGGAAGCACATTTTATTCTTTCTTTTATTCCTCTGTTAACATTTGGTACCGCTCGGTTAACACCGCCGTGCGCCGGATTTTCCGCTCCATAGACCATATAAAGCTTTCGCATTAAAAAGGCACACCCAGTCAGGAATGTGCGCTTTCGTCTATTTAGAGTCGCACAGCTGCCCTCCAATTCGAAAATGACAACGGAAGTATGATGGGGCACTAGCGATCACCAAATCAGGTTCACGCCATTCATAGGTGAAGGATCCATTTGGGTGCACTGAAGATTTCTGTGGCATTTTCTTTCGTTGATTCATTGGCGCGTCTCGCCATTGATCGCAGTCCTGCACCTCGTTAGCTCTAACCGGCAGGATGTACAGCTCGGCAGACTCGTCGGCTGAATCCTCCGTGTGTAGTCCAGCGTTGTCCTTCTGCTGCTTCAAGTACGAATGCATGTGAACACTGCGCAAAACACATGCCTCTTGCCCACGCTTCTAACTTCATTGTTGGTCGCGGCGAAATAGCCAAGTGACGTGCGGCCATGTTTGCCCTAAGAAGTTTGTAAGACACTTTAAATGATGTCGTAACATTCCGTTGTAAGTCACACAAACGTTGCAATAATTATGTTTTGTTAATACGGATTTCTTCTCGGGTTTTGTCATACGCAATTTTTTATCGTAAGTTTGCTTTTGAATTCGGCGACTGATGTCTCGATCCTTCCAATAATTCAAACTTTGTGTATTGCATCGATTGTGAAAGCTGCAGTTGACACACACCCATTCGGAGCCTAGCTTTATGATCCGCATAGAACCCTTTTAACGTTTCCTTCCTGTCCGTTGTGATTAAAAATACTACTTCAAAATAGTATACAAACACAAAAAAGAAGTACACAGGGACAAGGAGTGGACATAAAACACTGGCGCCGGTGTTTACCAGCACTTATTGTCCATGTGTTTTTTCCGGCGCTTGTCTACGATCATGGACCAATTGACCCGAATCACTATATTAAATCTTCGGGATGCTTATAAGTCATAGCTTCTCTATGTTCAAATTTGGCAAACTCCATAAGCGACAACATCTGCTCGCGTATCTTTGGTAGACCTTGTCAAAAGCCAAAATAGAAGACTGCAATGCGGCGGCAGAAACAGTGAGCGATTGATTCTCGCTGACTCAAGGGCAAAATATTCTTTTACACCACGGTGCCCCTGACAATGTTATTAGTGCCACTCATTAAACTATCAAAGTAGTTTGTAAAGTAAGTGCCTGGGTGAGCAAACATGTAAAAATTTTAATGTGACTTTCCGCATTTAAGGCTGGTTCACACATACTGTGCACCACTAACCCATCCATGTTACGGCAACGAGTCACTGTATACTTCCATGGCTTGTATCGTGTGTTCTGAGTTGCTACCTTTCATAAAGGACTAATGTCCCGGTTTGTAATACTGATTCAGCGCTGAGGTAGTGCTGCGCTGTGAGCAGGATACCTTGCTCGGGCATTGAAGTTTAGATAAACAGATCAATGTGTAACTGTGCATCTCTTTTCTTAATAGGTTACCAGTAAAAGGTCTCCCGTGGACACGAAGGCAGTACAAGGTCCCCCATGGACACGAAGGCAGTGTACCATATACTCAAATTTTGCATTTTTTATAAACCAGTTATTACTCCTTTTCACGGTTTTATGCAGGCATTTTCTAAACCTTGCATGGGTATATAGGCAAACATAAAAGTGGCACTTGCACTCACTTTCCCCTTCCCTCAAAACAGCGGTTACATCCGGACCAGATGTCATGCAACCTATTGCCGTCTTCCCTCTTAGAGCCCTCTATCTAGAAACCCATGCTAGGAGTATAATTTCGAATACAATTCATTTGAAAGTCTAGATACACTGCTTTGAGTCTCTGTTGAAAATCAGAGGTTTTTATCTACCAAGTTGCAATTCAGGTTTTGATAGGCCATCTCATTAGGGATATTCCCACTCGTCAGAATATACGTAATGAAATAGCACGTCAAGACCTCAAGTACAACGCGATAGGAAAAAACATTTGATTTTCAACAAATACTCAAAGCAGTGTTTCTAGACTTTCAAATGAAATGTAATAGAAATTCTTATGAGGTGGCACGCAAAACCTTAATTGAAACGCGGTGGGCAATAGTTTTCGTAAACTCCGTAGGGACCCGTCACAAGAAATCAAATGTTTTTCAACACAGACTCGAAATGGTGTCAATAGACTTTCAAATTATATTGATATGAAATACATTAGAAACTTTACGCGGTAGCACGTCGAAACTTCAGTTGGAACGCGGTGGTCAATAGTTTTCGTAAATTCCTTACGGATTCGTTACAAAACTCATTTGAATTTCTATTGAGACTCGAAAAGATACGATGAGTAGACTCCATAAACTTTCAAATGAAATTCATTAAAAATTTTTGTAAGGGTAGTTTCAATTACCTACAAGTTTAATATAACGAGATTCCACTCATCAGTTTAGCCTACAGAAGAGACCAAGTTCACTTTTCTGAATGCATAGTGCGAAAAGATATTCAATAAACATGGTGTTTGTTGTGGTAATATGTGTGAATTTCAGCCTAGTCGCTTCTTCAGGGAGTCGTGTTCAAAGCTTATGTTTATCCACAGGCCTCTTCGATGAATCAGAAGTTCCATCACACCTTCCTCCCTCCTTCCCGGTGCTTCCCATTAAATACACTTGGGTTTACCTAAAAAATAAATATAATTATTTTGAGTAATGTCTTCTAATAAACACGTTCATTGAGTAGAATATTCCTTCTTTAAAAACGCAGCTCTTAGGCGACCGTTTCCGGCTTGAGCGGCGTCGCCGTCGCCGTCGCCGTCGGCGTAACCCCGCGCGTTGCATTAAAGAAATAATGCAAGCGGGCGTAACCGAGCGTTGCATTATGGGAAAATGTTCCCGCCAAATTTAACGGAAAAATTTCCCCGCAAAATTTAGCAGAAAATTTTTCGCTTCTTTTCTCCGCTAAATTTAGCGGAAATTTGTTGCTAAATGGGAGGGGAGCAGGAGACGAGGAGGGGATAATACGGCGGGGGGGGGGGGGGAGGGCATATCCCTTCCTCTGTACCCTCCCCTCCTCCTCCTCAAGAGCTGCGCTCTAATTCGGCATTAAGGCTGGTTCAGACATCTGCAACGAGCGCGTTATCTACGACTGCGTCCGCTGCAACCGGAACGACCGCTCTGCACCGCGCGTACACACAGCTGCAACCACTGAAACAAGCGCAGCGGGTCTTCAGCACGGCGACCGCTTCTACGCCGCCGTCAGCTGTTTCAGCGGTGCCTCTAAAAAGGGGACGCATTGCCACTCAATGCCGTAACAAAATTTAGCGACACTTTTTTATAGCCTAAATCTTTATTATTGTTATTATTCCTTTTTTTTTTCATGATAGGCTTGCAGGGTACAGTGGATGAAAAAAAGAATAGAAAAAGATGCAGTACGCCGTCTTGGACGATCACGACTCTAATACACGACTTTACCAATTGTGCAAATCTCGCCACACGCCTTTTCTACGATTAAAAGAGACGATGAAATCTTAGCAGCGATATAGCAACGTAGAAATATGATTTCGTGATCAGATAGACGTTGCCAGAGTTAAGGATCGCTAACACTAATCACTTTTCTCCGGTGATGAAAACGCGTGAAAATTCGCATCCTTTATACGGTACGCGGCGGTGATATTTTGAACTTGAGCACGCGCATGAAATGCGCCAAATAAGAAATCCGGGCGATGTTCGAGGACACAAATGCTTAGAAAGCACCACTGTAGTCGAGGTAAACAAACACGACGGCACGGGCGTTTCTGCTGTCTTGAGAGTGACTCCGCGACATCGCCGCACGCATAGGTGGATCTTCCCTTCTAGTACGTGCTGGGTCATCATAGCGACACAGAACGAAAATTCATAGTCAGGGATAGCGTTCTTGCGCGGAACGATGAGTATTCACCACGCTGTCCACGTCGACGATCACCACCGGCGCCATGTTTGCAGATAGAATTAGCCGGCCCACGACCGGCACGACCGGGATGCAACCCGCGCGACCAGCTCTCCTCGACCGGTGATTGGTCTGTCGTTTTGGTTGTTTCGGTTTCCAACGCAGCGGGGAAAGTTGGGCTCGCTCCAACTCCTTGCGTCATGAACGACACGTGCGTGCGCCCCTCCGTCGCTATGGCAACGGATGGTTGCAGACCCTTGCAACGGTCGTTTCGGTTATTCCAGTCGTTGCAGTCGCTAAAGACGCATGTGTGTTAACGCCTCTTCGGTATTCTGTGTGAAGTACCCCGAGTTACAGACGATGGGTAACTCTGTGAGAACGTTCGAGTGTTATGGTTTGATGAGCTCGTGTTGTTCGAAGAATGGAAAGCTACTTTTATTCTCGATAGAAGGATGCCACGATAGAGCCTTGAAAGGCTTGGAGCGCTTGTAGCCAGAATGAACGAGATTGGATAACTCAGTGACTAGAAATGGCGAATAGATCATGTAAGAGGCAAGCCGAAACGTCCATCAGAACGAAAGATGCGCTTGAGCCTGAATGTTGAACGAGTTTGAATTTCCAACGAGACGGAAGGTCCAGCCAAGTCCGGGTGCCCAAGAGGTCGGAAAATCCGACCGGACAGGAAACTCAACCTGGCCCGAATGTTTCACGTGCCTGAATATTCAGCTAGTCTGAATGCCCAATTTTGAATCTTTGTCGTAAGGGATCTTTCGACCTGTTAAAAACTGTTGACGAATTTATTTCTGCGGGCTTTATATTTCTTGAATTTTTCGAAGTGTTTCTTTCGGGATGCCATGATGTTGTTGCAAGGGAGAGGAGTTATAACTGTCCTATAGATAGCAAAGTAAAAAAAAAATACAATAATAATATAGTACTCTTGACAATTTAGTTCTTTATATCATTCGGAAGCTCAGTATGTGAACTCTGATTACACTGAACGCAGTATGAGAGATTTAGCGCATACACGACATAAGCACATTTTTCCTGGTGATGTAAAATTACACTGATCACCAAAATTTACGATTCCGTTTGTGCCCAGGATAGTTGTATTTGAACATTGTAGTAGTACCTCAGAGTGTTTAATTTTAGTGAAATAACTGAAAACCCGACTCTCGCTTGTGTACGTCTGTTTGAAATATTAATAATTGTACAAGGTATTAAAAGTGAGCATATGGCAGCCCGTCACTGGAATGCTAAACTGCTCAAATATTAACGAAACCTATCGTTTTCGGGAAGGCATAAAATTAATACTAGGGCTTCGAACCGCTCATACGTGCAGTCTCAAATATTTTCGTAATGCTTGCAAATTTCAAGATAGTTGCAAACCTTGATAGTCTGGATTTGATTTTTGCAATGTTGCGGTCATTATTTTTGTGCAATTTTTAGCGGAATCATAAAAAGTCTGGGAATTTATCGTTAGAGGTGTATTGAAGCCCTAGGAAGGTAAAAATGTCAGGATGTTCAGCATTTTGTCATTTATCCCGTGGCTTTTCGCACGACAGTTTTTAGGAATAAAAATAAAGATAACGTTTAAACTATATTTATTAACAAAACACGTCATTACTTCCACAATATAGTTTTGACAAAAAGGAGCGGTAGGAGTGAATTCCTTCTGCTGCGGTCTAAAATCAGTGCCGTCCACGTATTGGAAGTGTACAGATTTTATATATAGATGTTTGTTTGGCTATTTTATATGTGAAAAAATAATGGGCCCAGGGCCCATGAAGCTTCAAATATCTTATAAACTGGGTCACATCAATTGATCGTTGTATTTGACTTTTGCAATCGGGTTTAAAAATAATTTTCCAGAACATTTTAATTAGGCTTTCGAAACACTATTTTGGATAGTTTGGATATCATAAAATGAATGATCTATGGTATCACGGCTTACGCAGAAGTTGATGAAGAGCGTGAGAAACATTTCAGCCTTATCCAGAGACAAATAAATGATGTATAGAAAATTTTCTGCTAACAACGTTACTTTTACTTGTTGCTAATCTTTGTGTTGTAATGAATATATTAGGAAATACCTGTATATAAAAAAGGTATTTGCTCTCGGTATTTATTTTATTATTATAGGTACAATTGCTTGTTACTTGCAAAGAGCTTTGTGACCATTTAGTTTCAACTTTAGACCCGCGTCCGCTTGCATATCTTTAACGCCGTTCGAAGCTGTGCACGTGCGCTTTTCACTTCCGAAAATCCACAAAAGGTTGTCCGCGGGTATAGTGTATATATCTGATTATAATTCCTATGTCATTTATAAATTTGTTTCGGTACATATGCGTGATTGTCGAACATTTAATCCCGTCTAGAATTCGTCCACTTTCAAATTGATTTCAAGATTGCCATTGCAAGTAGACCGTTTTTTATTTGTCTAAACGAATAAAATGATATCAAGTCATGTCCGGCAGGTCCTACTGCTGATATATAGGAAATACTTTATTTGATGTCTATTTTTGTTATATTTGATAAATATGGATGAGACCATATGCGCTTTACAACGGTATACAACCTCGTTGATTTTCTTTGTTATATTTCTCAAGCTCTCACACAGCATTCACGAATGTATTACTAAAACAAAATCTTAAAAGCTCAGACAAACCCAGGCCCCACACAAACGATGCACAAAACCGATGAACTTTTTGCACATTGATTTGCCTACACGGAACAGCTTTCATCGAATACCAGACAGTGCAAAAAAATACCGCATTGCTAATAAACGTTCTGTACGGCAGAGGCACGTATCCGGCCAGCCATTCTGGGATTTCGGCCCTCAATCTGCTCAGGTGAGTGTCTTCCAGTCCTGTCCTCAGCTGCTCTGTACCCAGCCCAACCCCAAGATAGTTGGAGATTAGGGTGGACCACACGATGCCCAAGAAATGTTCTGGCTTGGATGCCCCCAACACCAGCCAGGCTCCAACAGGCTTTTTTGGGTTCGTTTCAACTCCAGAAACGTCCCTAAATTGCCTTAAACGTTCTTTCGCCCGCATTATATCTTTCTGAGCATGGCCAATGAGGGTGATGTCGTCTGCGTAAGCTAGCAGCCGTGCTGACATTCACCCAGGCTTGCACCCTTTTTGATGCGGTAATTCAAGATTGCCTTACGCATCGGTTCTAGATATATAGCAATGAGTGTGGGCGACGTTAGGCATCCTTGGCGTACCGACAACTCCAAGGGAATAAAGCGTGACTTGCGTCCATTGATTAGTATCCGAGTGCTTACGTTCCTGTAACATATTTTAATAGCATTGAGCAGAAATTCTCTGGTTCCGCAGTGCTCTAATATTGAAAGTAAAAAGGAGAGACACACTTTATAAAACGCTTTTTTTTTTTTAAACCTAGTTGTAGGACAGCCATAGGACGTCCCATCGCTTCTGCCGTTTCCGCTATAATCCTCAATGTATGCAGTTTAGTGAATATCAACCTATTTTTAAAACCATACGCCTTATTATTTCCAAGTAATGGAATGCAACTTCCAGGCGTTTTGATATAATTTTTGCTAGAACCTTATAATCCGTTGTCAAAAGGCTTATTGATCGAATGTCTTCGCTGCTTCTGACTGACCTTTCGCTTTTCCGTTTTGGAATTAGTATCGTTGGTCGCCTGTCGCATTGAAGGTGGGAGAAGGTTTCGTTTGCCAGAATAGAATTTAAAGCAAAATGTTTTTGCGCATTTTTTATTTCACAGAATAAAATACATGAAACACATCGGATCGAGTAATTTACCGGAAGTTAGAGTATGTATGGGTGCCTACGGCTGCCATGTCTGGCTCTGGGGCCTGCTCCTTGCTTCTGCTTGTGGTGACCTGTGGCTGCTTCGTAGCTGCCTGCTGATGCCTGCGGCCACCCATGGCTGCTCGTGGCTGCTCGCCGCTATTCACAACTGACTTAAGTCCAGCAGTTGCTAGCTGCTACGACACTGCAGCCACTGTACTTACGAAATAGGAGCGAAATAAGCCCCTTGCCCATCCTGCCGATCCCCCAAAGTTGTGGCGAACAGGGGGCTTCAGGACAAACATGGCCGAACCCTCATCCTTAAGGATCTCTTCGCCACTGGCCCTCCTTGACATTTCCGTAGGCATATTTGCTATCTACGCAGCTTTGTGACATGTAGATTGAGTCCTCCCTGAGGAAGTTGTGGAGGAAGCAGGTCGTTATTACAACATAGTCTGCATTTTCTGGCTGCAAGTTGATAGTGCGGAGGAAAATTTGGAACCTGGAGGCCATGACTCCAAAAGTGTTAACCACACAGCCCGTGTAGAAATGAAACATTTAATGTAATGTACGATAAAAGATACTCCTTGTGTGAATCGGCTTACCTTGCTCGGCTTAGACGGTAATTGAAGATTATTTTCTCTTCGTCTTGGTTTTTCCCCGGTATTGCCGCAGAAAGTCCGGGCGGAGTGTAAACACCTCGTCCCCGCTGAATACATGTGGCGCCACAGTCGACGTGTTTAGGAGGTGCTATTGAGAGGGCAGGCCGCGACGACGTTGTTCGAGGCACTTCCCGAACCCCGAGGCACAGAGTGTACCGACATTACTTTGTCGTCCATAGGCTCCGACGTCAACGGACACAAACCTTAGGTCGCTGTCAACGAAAGGCACCAGTACAATAGAGTATGTGCCCTGTAACAACAATTCACCACGTACAAAGCATTAGTTCGAGCACATAAACAACGTCCGAATCGAAACAGTACCTTGTAGCTGTAGTACATGCTGCCAGAATGTGGTGGTGCCTGGATCTGGAGATGCTTCCCATCCACTTCGCCTACACAGTGGGGGAAGTTCCACTTCTGCTCGAAACCTTTGGCCACTTCTTGCCACATCTGAGTTGTTGGCATCTGCAATACATATTTGCAATTTACCAACCAGAAATTGACCCTATTCAAAGCGTGCACTATCTAAACTCCGGTTCATCATAACCTGGCCAATGCTGAAAGGTACAGCACCAAGTAGCATACATTGTTATGTTGGAATGTCAGGTTACGTCAGAATCATGGCCGCCACAACTACGTCATCGAGCTCGGCGAAGGAGAAACTGAAAGAAATAGTCTGCTTTTATCCTTTTAATTACAATGCAACAACAAAGTTACCCGGATTCGTAACATTGCGTTCTAGTATGCTTGGGTCTCGCTAGTGACAGTGTCGTTGTGAAAAGGGACAAATATTCTAACCCAATATGTTGCATAACCCCTTTAGTGTCAATGACCACCAACTATAGGCCGCTTGGAGGCCGCAGCATCTGGAAACAAAATTTAATTTCACAGGCTCTGTCTCTCTACTCTGCTGCTGCATTGAAGTGTAAACTCCCACCAATCCCTAGGTATGCTCGAACAGCTGGTATTCTATCCCCATCTTCCAGGTAGGGACATGAACCCTTTCGCTGAATGTCTCCCACTTACGACGCGGCACACTCATTGTATCTCATCTATCTTGAATATCAAAGCTACTCCAAAGGCCGAAATCAAATCTAAAAGCCACTGGAGCAGTCAATATGAAGATGACAATTCCAATCAGTATAAATATGTGCTTTTTAACAAATGGGAACTTGAGTTTAGGTATCACCAACCTGAGCGTCATGGCAAGCCTAGATCGAAAAGGCAGCGGCTCGCGCACCACATAAAGCCTCGTGAGGGGCTCCTCGACGAGCAAGTGCAACTCTTTAAACTTTTCGGGTGTCATCTTATAGTACGTTTTGAAGTACTCTTCATCGCCAGACATCAACAGGGGCATCTGCGCAGCAAAATTATAATGTCAGCAAACAAAAGTCAAACGAAAAACATCACCCACGTGGACTTCCCAGTCTTGAAGTTACCGCGGTGTAGGACGCCGACACCTGCTTCCGGTTTTCCCAAACGGGTCGCACCCAACACCCTCTCGGACTGGGCAGGGTCATAAGGGCTTTCTTCTTCTTCAAAAGACAATATTTATAAAGGAGTAGGTGCCTTTCGTACTCGGGATCTGCGGATTCCATGTCAAACCACAGCTACTACGCAGTTCGAAAAGCTTCTAGCCGTTCATTAACCACCTTTCATCCGTGACAGTTGCGTATTCAAAAAATAAATTACACCTGAAAGCTTTTGGTTCAATGCTTAATTATTAAACATTTCTAGTTACATATTCTATTCGTAAAACGTTTGCTTTTATTAAGACGTTTTTGTCGTATTTCATGCACAGTCAAACGCGTCGCGTCCGTGTCCGCTGCAAGTAACCCTCTGTAGAGGAGTCCGCCGCGCCGACAGAAATCGCGCTGTTGGAGTTTATAAAACAAAACATTGCGAGCGCACTCGCTGCGTTGGCTGTCGCATAAATTTTTTTCACAACAGTCGCAGCACGTGAAACAGCCTTTAGACGCTCGCGACACTCTGTTGTAATCTTCTGTTTCCTTTTGTTTTGGGCACAAATTCGCCCCATTAAACGTTTCAGTTTCCTCGGTTGTTCCTTGTTTGTCACTTCGTCATTCGTGACAAAATAGACAGATAAAATCTAAACGCTCCTTCACACAGACTCGTTTGCTTACGTTACGTTACGAAAAGTCACCGAGAAATCTGTGCTTTGTATTAAGCGTGGCTACCAATTCATAGAGATAGCCTGGCACACGACATTCGAAACACGAATGTTTCGGTGACGATAAGCTAGGACGGTGAGTTATGGTGGCAACCAAGGACACACAGCACTGTTTTCTTCCGTTACGTCTAAGTCAACGAAACATTCGTGTCTCGAATGTCGCGCGCCAGGCTACCTCATTGAATTGGCAGCCACGGTTAGCACGAAGCACATATCTCCCGGTGACTTTTTGTAACGTAACCTAAGGAACCCAGCCTGTGTGAACGACTGTAAAAACTGCGAGTTTACAAAAAGCAGGGAGCACAAGGTCTGCTAGAGTAAAAGTGAGAGTAAAAACACTTAGGTACAAGGACAGACAACAAAGTACTTTCAACTAGCCACCCATATTTACTGATGTCTCCTTCAGTAGGTACTATCTCCCTCCTAACTTTTGAACTTTAGAAACTAAAGAGGAAGGTACGGAAAAAAATATTACATTTTATACGCCCGAAAAAAGGACAACATCCCCAAATACACAAGAACATAAAAAAGTAAATAAGGAAAAAAAGTGAAAGCCATTTACAACTCCCTGTAACGCCGAATTGGAGCGCAGCTCCTGAGGAGGAGGAGGGAAGGGTACTGAGGGTCACGTGTTCTTGGGGGGAGGGGGGTTCACGTGACGTCGGGTGTGGTCACGTGACCTGGAGCAGGGGTCACGTGTCCTCGGGGGAGGGGGGTCCACGTGGGGGGTCACGTGACCTCGGGGAGGGGTCACGTGACTTCGAGGGGGGTCATGTGGCCCCCCAGAGAATTTGTTCCGCTAGATATAGCGGGGAAATTTACCCATAATGTACCGCTCGGTTACACCGACGGTGACGCCGACGCCAGGTCATATGACCTGGCGGGATCACGTGACCTGGGGGGGGTCACGTGACCTCACGGTTTCGCCGACGCCGACGGCGACGCCGCCCAAGCCAGAAACAAGCGCCGAAAAGCTGCGCTCTAAAAAAAAAAAAAAAAAGAAACGCTCACCAGTCACCTAGCTGTGTTTGGAGATTTATGTTTGTCCTTTGTCCCTCTTGTTCCCCTTCTCCCGGGATTATTTTCGTCATTCTTGTCCAGCTCGCATGCACCTTTGCATTTAATTGCATTATAATTATAAAAAACACCATTGACAAATTGAGATAGAGGGCCCTTCTACTAATTCAGCTCTGGCTTCAGGTAGTTCATCTCAACTCTGGACCTCCTAAGAGAAGGAGCAGCGATGTTGTGTTCGTCACCGGCTATCCTGTATGCTTCAATAAACTCTCGGTCGAGCTTGTTCTTGTGCCTTCCGATTATGCTGGTGTCCTGGAACAGAGCTTCATAGTTTTCGCACAGGCGTTTATGCACTACTATTGTATGAAAGGTGCCACTTAAAGCACGGGAAACCTCGAGGACGTGCTCTCGTAGGTGGGTGTTCAGGCAACGCTCTGTCTGGCCAATCTATCGGTCACCGCATGAAAAAGGGATGGAATATACCACCCCCTCTTCACAGGGAACGGTCTGATTGGAATGCTCAATGGAACATCCTTTGGGGGCTTCCTTGTTGTTCACTCGTCTGCAAAGTTGTTTTAGGCGCAATTTGCACGAGGAGACAATTGAAGTGTTCAAGCGCGCTGGAATTCCCTTCAGTCTTCTACAACAGCTCCTCTTGCGCATCAGGGCCTCTGCAAGAACTGTGAAGCCCGGTTCCAGGACACCAGCATAATTGGAAGACACAAGAACAAGCTGGGCCGAGAGATTATTGAAGTATACAGGATAGTCGGCGACGAACACAACATCGCTGCTCCTTCCATTGGGTGGTCCAGAGTTGAGATGAACTACCTGAAGCCAGAGCTGAATTAGTAGAAGGGCCCTCTATCTCAATTTGTCAATGGTGTTTTTTCTTTTTTTTTCCCTTCATTTCTTCTCTTTCTTTTTTTGGTATTCCTGTGTATTTCGGGATGTTGTCATTTCTCCGGGCGTATATAAATATATTATTTTTTTTTGTTTGTTTCAATACGTACTATCTCCCTCCAAGCTTTTTTTGAAAAGCTTGGAGGGAGATAGTACGTATTGAAGGAGACATCCATAAATGTACGTGTGTTGCTAGTTGAAAGAACTGTGTTCTGTCCTTTTCCCTAAGTGTTGTATTCTTTCTTTGACTCTTGCCCTTTCACCAACCCGCTCTTTGTTTGTTGTCACAAAGTCCGTTTTCCTTAAATTCTTTCGAACCAACCCCCCCCCCCCCCCCCCCTTCCTCCTGTTTACGCTGGCCCTCACCTTTCCGGTGGGGGCTATCTAGCCCCAACACTCAAGTTTCTCGTTGACGAAGAAGAATTCCAAACGATGAACAGGGAATCTGCCTGGCCAGAAGGCTGCATATTCAGGCGCTTTTTAAAGCGAAAGCATTAACTGCCCCATGGAGCGAAACCGGCGTTTTCTATAGCAGCGAAAAACGGCAACTAAATTGGCTGAGCGAAACGGCACGTGAAGTCACATTGGCCAAAAGCACAGCAATGCAGATGCTTCGTTACTGAAGCCGGTGGGGCGCTCAAGGTCAAAGCAGACACGCCGCAGAAATAAAACACAAAGAAAAGCAGAGCAACGCAGATGCATCGTCAAGGAAGCCGTGGAGCCGACGCGGACGCCGCGCCTGGGCAGTGGGGGAGGGTGATGTCACCGCCGGAGCGCCGTGTGAAAAAAGAAGACGTGGCGCGCTGTTTGTACGAATGCGCTGTGTGTAGGAATGCTTTCGCATTCCTACACGTAAGCAGTCTTAAGTGTCTTCGTTCAATGTTTTGTTAATTTCCTGGTTCTCGCGACTTCGAGCGTGCTGAAAGCAACGTCTGAGCTGGTGCTGTTGAAACGTGCATTGTTTTATTTTCTGCACTTTCACTAGCCTCATGGCAGAAAAACCATGAACTTCTATTGCCTTCTGAAGTAAAGCGATATACTGGAATAAGAAAAAAACTAAAGACGTTTACAACTCTCTGTAATTCCATTAGAGCGCAGCTCTTGAGCGGGAGGAGGGAAGGGTGCAGAGAAGAGGTTTGGGTACGCAAGGAAATTTAGAGCGAAATTGTGGGACGATTTCCCGGTAAATTTCGCCGCTAAATTATGCGGATTTCCCCGCAAAATCGGGCGGAAAAATTTTCTCGCTAAGTTTAGCGGAAAACATTGCCCGCTAAATTTGGCTGCAAAATGTCCCCGCTAAATTTAAGGGAAAAAACTGGCGGAATATATTCCGCGAACAAAAAAATGCCCACTAAATTTTGCGGAAAATTTTCCTCCAATTTTAGGCTCCCTGTGGCTTCACGAGGGCGACGTGACACGTGACGTCAAGTGTAACGCTATTATGGGAAACGTCCCATAATGCAACGCGCGGCGTAAAACGAAAGGGAGGTGTTTGTGTTCGTGTTAGACAGAATATTAGGTACGAAATACTCGATGCCTTTCGGTAAATTTTTGATAACTATAAAATCGTAACTGTGAAGCACGGATGCCAGCTGCTCGCTGTTTTTAATTTTTAAGGCAATGTGTAAACAAAGCACACGAAGAGTTTAAAAATATCTTTAAAACGATTTACGTCGCGTCCTTTTCGTATAAGACAGTTAGTGCTAAAAACGAATAAAACAACATGGGTCACCCAAATATTTTAACCGTGATAAAAAAAAAAAAAAGTTTGGACTCCAATCCAAGCTGCGAAGGTCGTTGGTCAGCGAAGCTGTGGTATCACCTGCAACGACTGCCTACTGCACTACACGAAATGCCGCCGCCGGACGCAGCACGCCGCCGCTGGTTGTATTGCGGCTTCTTTTCCCTTTGCCGCTCCTAGTATTCACGCTGCTCCTCGGGAGTCCTAACTATGCGTGGCCTATTCATCGCGGTGCCGCAACAACAATGAAATCAGTCGCTATACTCCGTTTCATCTTACGTTTAAGCGGAGGGGATGTTACGAGCCATCGGAGCCAATCGGAGGCCCTGTGAGTGTCACGTGACCTCAGAGAGGGGGCACAGCGACGCGAGAAAAGCCTATCACAGGCCACGTCCTCAGAACGGGATTGGCTAAGAGAGCTCGTAGCATCCGCTGCTTCCGGACGTAAGGTGAAACGGGGTATAGGCGGGTTCTTCTTTTATATATGAAAGGCTAGTGACGTCACTCCCCACGTCGCAAGCTGCCGTCACCCCGGCAGCTTGGGCAACAATAATCTTCACAGGGAACGTGTGAGGTGAGCGCTACGTGCTTTGCATTGTTTTCAGGAGCTCATCATAATTCATTATATTGTTAAGATGCTCGTTTTGTACTTAATCTTTATCGAAACGAATGTTGTGCGGTATGTTGTATGCGTGGTGTTTGTACTTTTCGCTTCAATCTTCTGAAGCCTTTGTTCCGTGAGAATGGCGACACGAAAACACACGCGGGGAGAAGGAACGTGCTTCGCATTGCTTACAGGTACCGTTATCATCCATTATGGAGTTTACATTTCACACGAAAGCTCCGAATGACGTCAACCCCATTCGGAGCAGCTGCAAACCTAATCTTTTGCGGAACGCATGGGAGGGTGTTCGTATTGCTCACACGCGCCTTATCATCCATCATGTGGCTTTGATACTTGTTTTGTGGTTTACTGTTTTTTTTATTGAAACAAGTACTGAGTTGTGTGCTGTATCCCTGACGTCAAGGGAGATATGCTGTTTTGCCTTCAATTGTTCGTTGGGAGTTTTCGGCTTACAACGCTAATGACACAAAAATTTCCTTGGCCGGTAGAGGTATACAGCTTCGCTGTAAAAGAATCGCTTATGTCAGTCCTACGGATATCAGCAGTGAAATTCCCAAGAAGCATCCAATGACTGCTTAGCAGTCGATAATTGAAATGTTTTATCGCAACAAACAAACAAAGAGACATTTCACTAACCTGCCCTCTAGCGCGCGGAATAAGCATGCTTACTCGTTTATCTCGCACAACGTAAGAGCCACATGTTTCCCACACTCGATAGACGAATTGGGAGTTCTCCATGTATTTATGGGATTGAATAAGAGCACACGCCATGACATCGACCAAATACAAGTAAAGCCCGCTATATTCGTAATCGATGTGGTGGCCCCAGTTTTGGTATATAAATTTTCGAAAATAAAATAACGTGAGATAGAGTAATTTGAGCCCTGGGGAAGTGTTAATGGCCATGGCGGCCTCTAGAAAAAAGGTGAAATTAAGTAATTAGTTTGCCAATTAACTAAAATGTTTTAACTAATTTTTTAAATTGTCACTTGAGGGCACTTAATGCATTTACAGGATTGAAGATCGGCCACAGTATGGTCTAGCCGTGTCGACCATTTTGGATTAAGAAAATTGCTAGTAGGCGCTTAGGGGTCGAGAAATGTCACTTTGGTAAATGAAATCAAACCGAAACTAAACAGGAAAGAGCGCCGGTAGAGTTATCGCTCCGCCCTTCTGGGCATGGGATTCGTCGTTATCACGGCCGGTTCCACTTGCTTAGGCGAGCCGGCCGCGATAATGACGAATCGCCTGCGCTGAAGGGCGGAGCGATAACTTTACCCGCACTCTTTCCTGTTTAGTTTCGGTTTGACACCATTCACCAAAGTGACATTTCTCGACCCCGTAGCGCCTACTAGGAATTGTTATATTCATATTTGACGAAACGTATTGACCATACTGTGGCCGATCTTCAATCGTCTAAATACATTATGTGCCCTCAAGTGAAAAATTAAAAAAGTTAATTAAAACATTTTAGTTACTTAGCTAACTAATTACCTAATATCACCTTTTTTCTATAGGCCGCCATGGCCACTAACACTTCCCCAGGGCTCAAATTACTCTATCTCACGTTCCCTTTTTTTTTTTTTGTTGAAAATTTGGTGCAGCTAAAAAAAAACACCCTGTATATATATTTAACTTAGC
The DNA here is from genome assembly GCF_016920785.2 of Ixodes scapularis. Lineage (NCBI taxonomy): Eukaryota > Metazoa > Arthropoda > Arachnida > Ixodida > Ixodidae > Ixodes > Ixodes scapularis. The sequence continues at coordinate 26,447,084 of NW_024609836.1, forward strand.
ATTTTCGAGTGCCAAATTTCTATATAGCATGAAACCCGCGAAGCTTTCAGTTCTGCACAAGTGTGGACACAAACATTTAGTTACAAATTAAAGAGCCATCTTTGCATTCCCAATATTTTCAGAAGTGCTGGGTAAATCATATTTCATCGTTTAGGCGAATTATTTACCTAGCATTCAGTGCTAGCTGACGTTCAGTTCGGGTTTCACAAGGAAAAGTCAACAGAATGCGCTTTGAAATCGCAAAAAGAAATAATATGACATATTATAGATAGTGAACAGCTGGTGAACAGCTGGGCTTTGCAAAGTGTTCGACTGTCTCAACCATTTAACGCTCCTTAGTAAACTTCCATGTTATGGTACACGTGGCATGCCTTTGATACCTATTCGCTCATATTTAGAAAATGGTAACCAATTCGTCTCACCGAATGATCATGTTTCTCGTTTGCAAGTCTTGAAGTTTGGTGTGCCCCAGGGCAACATATTTGGTCCTCTGTTGTTCAATGTATACGTAAACGATCTAGTCAATATTTGCAACCAATCACGTTTTCCCATGTATGCAGACGACACGAGTGTATGTCTGTCTGCTTCGAACAGGGACGAATTCACAACCAAGGCAAACTTAGTTTTAAAAAAGTTTATTTCAAGGTCATCAAATTATAGTCCTAAAATCAACACTGCAAAATCTAAAGCAATTGTTTTTCGACCTGTAAATAAGCACGTTACAAGAGTTATAATCAAAAGATCGGTACCGACCACATTGAAATAGTGAAACCGCACAAAGCGCTAGGTGTAATTTTTTTCCTTCAGAACATGTGCAATTGGATAATACATAGAATACATAGTTACGAAAACCGGCAACCTTATTCAACATTAAAAATAAAAAAATAAAAAAGATGACACTCCCAAGTAGGACATTTTAATTTTTTATGCAATTCAAGCAAATAGAATGTTATCGAGTGCACCTATATTTAATCATAGCTACACAATACTCATGCCTGTTGGCGCTGCTCTCGCTGCGCCACGCCTAGCTGAGATGTCAACAAGGAACAGTGTTTATATTATTTTAAAACATGCGAAAAATCATTAACTCTATTACCAAAACAATCGTAGCCGCTCCGCAACATAAGTAGTAAACCCTGCGAAACTGTGTGGCATCATAGGGCGCCAGGGAGACTTGCATATCCCTAATACGAGAACAGTTCCAATAGCGGAGGCTCATTCTGTTGGGCAGCAAACCAGTCTCGAACATTCTCGCCACCAGCTGGCCGTAAGAATTCCTCAGCGGCAAGTCCTTTCGCACCGGGGTGCTAGCGTACAACCCGTAGATTGTGTCCTTCCCAGAAGTCAGCCTGTTGCCGTGTTTTGCTATAAAGCATTGGTGCTTCTCATGCGAGATGAACACGTGACTACCTCCGAGAACCTTCTCCATGCAATCCTCGGTTGTGTCGCTCACGGTCGAAGCTTTGTTGGACGATCGTCTGCGAGCGGCCGCCATGGCACCGAGGATTCCCTGCTTGTCGTCTGACTGCCGCAGAAGGCGATCGTAGTAGGAGCCCTTTAACACACACGGTAGCACTTTCCCAGATGCGAGCCTGGAATAGAGCTTCTCTATGGTGTCGTCTGCTTCCCAGACATATCCGGAACTCAGGCTGGACGTCAACAGGCTCTGGAAGTAGACGGCAAGCGAGAATCCGCCAGCCATCCAGCAGAAGAGCATGATGCGTCCAGCCAGAACGCGTTGGAATCGTTCCGGTACGGGGTACGAGAAGAGCATCGCCGTTGAGACTAGAAAGAACACCACGTCTTGGATGCCATTGACGAGCCCCCTTCCCGAGCAGTAGTTGATGAGACAGAAGCCTAGTGCGCAGGTAACCATTGATAGGAACAGAATTGTGAAGAAGGCCATCGGTGCTTCTCGGATAAACGCACCTGCACGGAGTGAAGGCTTACGAACCGTGTAGAAGAGAACCCTTCCGTGGTCGAAGAAGCGTGGAAAATGGAGCAGTCGCCAGCGGTTTGCATCGGGCACAATATTGTGGAGCACAATGTCTATCCTACGCTTCACCATATCTGCAATGAAATGCTCCTGTTTCACCATTACTGTTCTGAAATGGGCACCGAGGAACAACAAAACATCTAATATAATTTTAGCTTCCGGGAGCTTGCACTTAGAATACAGACAACCAAGCACGAAGCTCTGGTTCCTAAGTAGCTGCCAGGTTTGGGTGGCGGGGAAACTCTGCTCCGGCACGGCTGAATTCATCAGGCTGTTGTCGCCGCTGTTTGTGCGGTTCCATACTAAGCCCTGTTTAATGTCGAAAAGGCTTTCTGCATTAATCATTGGATTATGAACAAGTTGTCTGGGGTATCCAGGAGCCCGAACGCATGATAAACGATTTGTCTCAGAAAGAATAAACCAAGTGGAAGGAACGTCGTCGGAAGAGAGTAACCACGATAGGCTATCGTTCCATAAGGACTCAGAAATAACGGCCACCGTCTTTTTGTTGTCGGCAGTACTGCATCGGAGGTGCTCGAGGTACAACGACCGGAACCGCACCAGTACCTTGCTCTGAAGATGGTGCCTATACTGCGCCGGAAGAGAAAGCTGTTCATGCTTCCAGTTGTGCAGAGAACGTCAGTGTCTGTGTCATTCTGGAGCAGAAGATGCACATCGTTTTTTGTGGAATTCAACAGTGCAGCGGGCATAAAGACAAGGAACAAGGCTATGAGAGGACGTGCAAGCATCTTCAACAGGCGTCTTTGGCAGCGGTGAACTAAACCACAGAGCAGGGCGGAGGCGTCTCACAAATCTTCAAGCGCAGTGAGAGCCTTGAGGATTCTTCCAGATTTTTATTTAGGGTTTGGATTTCCGGGGATTGTCAACTCTCCCCATGAAAGCAAATAATGCCACGATTGAAGAGGGCGGAATTTCGACCCTTTGAAAATGAGAAAGCGCGATCGATGTTTAATGCATCTTCTGGCACAGCGGCTTCCTTTATTGATAAATGTCCTCCATGCAGATAGCACCCGTACTGGTGATGTCCTCAGACAGAATATCTTAATATTTATTATATGAAAGAAAAGAAAAAAGGAAACGTTCAAGGAAGGTACAATGGAGAGGCGTTACGGGAAATGAGACACGTGGAATAGAGATAGTAAATACCTGGGCCATTTTTCTGCCCGAAGCTTTCTTGATCTGGACGCTTGACCGCGTCACTGAAAGGCACACACCTATATTTGCCAATCGCTCGCGCTTCTTGATCGCCGATCAATTCTATGCACGGCATGCCCTACATTTCCCTCCACCACCATCAACATTTAGCCCCGTGTAGAGTTTTAACTTCGGTCAAAATATTGTTTCGCGTGTATTAAAGCTAAGTGTTATAAAGCTCAACTTAACAAAAACACAAAGCATCTATCGGTGAACTACAGTCCAGTGAGAAATGGTTTTCGCCTGGAGCAGATTTGCGTCGCTTTTTTCTCGTGGCCGGGTCCGAGTCCCGGTGTTGAAGTTGGTTCCGTGGCCGATCAAAAACGGGACATCACGACGTGAAGTGCGGCTAAGCACGTTCCGAGTCAAACGTCAAGTTTTTGTTCTGGAAAGCAGAAAGCTCCAGACGCACTTCTCATACATTATGAAAAAATATGACATAAGGAAACACGGCGTCTGCTGCGGACATAATGAGCATGTTGGAACCATTTTTGCACTCTAAAAAAAAGGGAGGAGAAAGGGAGGAAAACAACGATGTTCCTCCCTGTCGCCAACGGAAGGGAGGAAATTGCCCTTGTTCCTCCCTTTCACCGATCCACATGCAGCGCGACCTAGTTGCGCTTGAAAAAGGGACGAAAATTCCTCCTCTAAATTCGTGGCGGCAGCGGCGGTCGAACCGCCGCTGCCACCGCAAACATGTTTAATGACGGTGACGTCAACTTGAGCGCTTGGTAGCTTGGTTGCCGTCACCCACGCGAGAAACGTATACTCTTGAAATAAAGCGTACGTACCATACAGCGAAAGGTAATCCGTGAGGCGTTTATTTCAGTTCTGTATAAAACAGAACAGCATATCCAGTCGATAGGAACGAGCACTGCGTTGCGGCGAGCGACTCCGTCCGACACACGCTGTAGTCCGTCCACATCGGAAAAACGACCGGCTTGCGGGAACACGCGTTTTTCAAAAACCATATCCCCGCACAAGAAACGACACTGCAATGACGATTCGGGGAAGGGACGAGGCAGCGGATCCGGAAAGCAAGGTCAACTATGCATTCGGGAAAAGTCCACTTGGAAGAAAGGGTAGTACAGACATTCCATTCTCGTTGCGGGGCAAAGTGGGGGCGGAGGGCAGATCCGCGGGCTTGAAGAAACGCATGAGTCTAAAAGTACGTAGGAAGTAACCAGAACGCGGAGTTCTAACGGTACGGCGGACGTGCCCGGACAATTTTCTTAGCTCGATGGTCAAGATTCGCATTTGCGGAACCGAGAGAAGTGTTAATATCTTCGAAGCGCTCGGTGCTGAGCTAACTACGGACCACATAACTACGTGATTCGTAGTGACGTGAAAAAGACCGACGGCGGTCACTCCGGGCGGACGGCGGCTCCCGCCTGTCGGGTTCCTTTTGTTATGGGCTGACAGTCGTGTACGCAGAACTGTACCAGCTTCTCTTATAGTTATGTTGTTTTCGAGCAGCTTCCCGATCACTGAACCCCGCAAACGCGTACCGAACTTTGAAAAGGTGTCTAACAACCTGGAAAACCTTGAATTCCTAGGGAATTTCGGATCATCTGGAAAAGTCAGGGAATCATTCAAAAAGTGGGCCAAATAAGGGAATCGAAATTCAGAAGGCGCGGAAGCGACGTCGTTCAGCGTCCTCATTGTGCGTGCTTCAGCGCTACAAAAAATTTGAGAGCGCATAAAAATCGTCCGCTCTTTCTCCGTCGCTTTTGCGCCTTCTGAATTTCGTTTACAATCCCCAATACCCTTGAATAGTGTGTTTCTGCGGTAAAAAATGAATTTTTAAAAATAATCTGAACTGTTCAAACCATTTCATCACCGTTGTATATACGGTCCGTAAACATAGCAGACGACTTTTGGGGCGCGTCTTTTCGGTTCAGATACTTCCGTCCCCTCGCGTGCTAGAAGACCCGTGGCTCGCCTTCCCGCGCACATATGTAGTGATCTACAAGGGAAGCAGCTTGTAAGCTGATCCCACTGCCAAAACTTCACTTAGATTCATACCTCCCGCAGGAGAATATGTGGTTCCCTACAAAAGTATGGTATTCGTAGTGCTAGTTTTCGAGAGCAGGGCGATTTGAATAAATGAGCACATACCTTAACCTACTGTTCCTCAGAGTGAGTCGATGAGGTGGTCAGTCTACAAGATACCAGATTCTTGCTCATTTATGCTCTTCGAATGTGCCTAAAACAGTCTTCACCAAATGGCTTAGTACATCTCTCTTTGCACGCAAAAAAAAAAAAAAAGGTTTAAAATTGTTTCTTTATACTATCACAGGTTCCCACTGAATGATCCGGAACTCCTCAAGGCATGGATGGAGAAGCTGCCCTGCCGAGACTGGAACATCAGTAGATGGTCCAAGTTGTGCTCACTGCACTTTGCGGACAACTGCCTCTACCAGCTGAACAATAAAACGTGCCCCAGGCAAGGAAGTGTGCAAAGGGTGTTCAGCTTTAAAGCAAGCAAGACAAAACGGTCACCTCGGAAGCAATCAAGATCGCAGTCTGACGAGGCCTTTTACTGTGCCAGCGACCGAAGCACAGGCATAGGTATGAATATAGCAAGTTTCGTTGCAGCAGATCACAGTTTGTTTATTTGCCTCAAAATCATTGTTGCAGATGCATTAGATGAATGGAATGGGTTCCATGAAGCTCTAATAAACTAGCATGCTCACTGTTTGCACTTGACAACACTGCACATAAAGAAAGAAACTGTCAGTACTACAATGACAAGGTAAAATTACACATGATGCAGACTCCTGTCTTCAAGTACTTCGGGCGACTAGTTGCACAATTTGCAAAGGTGTGTCACTTGTATGTGAAAGTGGTGGTCAACGAATCACTAGAAAAGTGGCATCTTTGGGATCAAGTTGATAGGTTTCAGTAAAACATTCATCGCTTTAAATTCGTACAGTCCATCCGGCGTGACGAAGGCAGTCTTCTCACGATCCCGTTCGTCGACCTCGATCTGCCAGTACCCACTCTTCAGGCCCATTGACGAAAAGAATCGGGCGTGGCGCAGCCGGTCCGGAGTGTCGTCGATGCGTGGCAGCGGGTAGACGTCCTTCTTTGTTACGGCGTTTAGTCGACGATAGTCCACGCAGAACCGAAGAGTCCCGTCTTTCTTTTTCACCAGGACAACCGGTGAAGCCCACGGACTCTTTGAGGGCTGGACGATGTCGTCGTCGAGCATTTCTTGGACCTGCCTTTTGGATGACTTCTCTCTTTTTCACAGATACACGATACGGCGACCGATGAGCAGGAAGTGCGTCGTCATCACTAATAATTCGATGTTTCGCAACCGCCGTTTGGTGCACCTTTGGCGACGTGGAGAAGCACTCACTGAACTCGGCGAGAAGGTCATTGAGTTGTGGGGTAGGCAGGACTGGATCGATGTCAAACTGCGAATGCGGCGTTGTCTCGTGTGGCCCCGAAGAGATGTCTTCTGCTATTCCGGCGATTGCGGCTGAGTCCATGAGTTCCTCGGCGTGACTCACGGCGGTGCCTTTCGTAAGGTGCTGAGCCTCCTGTCGGAAGTTTGTTACGAGTGCAACAGTGTGTCCGCCTCGGAGCTCCGCGAGGCCTCTTGCGACGCGGATTCCATTCCTCTTCCTAGAAGCAACTGGAGGCTTCCCTCGAGCAGAACGTCGCCGCAAAAAGCCCCGTCGATGCCGATGGGTACGAAAACACTGGACCGCGGCGGTAAGTTCACGTGATCTGCGAGGACTCGGACCGCGGATGACGTCGCTTTGGATTCCTCCAGCGCTGGAGCAGGTTTTCGTAGCGTCAGCCGGTTTTCTCCGAGGTCGATGACGGCGCCATACTCGCAAAGAAAGTCCATTCCTAGGATAAGATCTCTCGAGCAGTCTTGCAGAACGACGAACTTGACAGGGCACGTCTCGCCGTGGATCTCGACGCGAGCAGTGCATCTCCCGACCGCTGTGATGAGGTGCCCTCCGGCGGTTCGTATTTGAGGTCCACCCCACGGCGTCGTGACTTTTCGAAGGCGGCGGGACAGCCTCCCACACAAGACTGAGTAGTCTGCTCCGGTGTCCACGAGCGCTGATGCGTCGTGGCCGTCGATGACGACGTTTAGGTTATTGGACAACGTTGGAGGGGCGTCGTTTCGATCTCTGGTAGCGTTCGAGGGGGGGCCCTCCGACGTTCGTGGGGGATCTTGGCGTCGGTCGTCTTCGGCAACTCCACCTCCAGGGGTTGCCGCGCCTAGATTCCCCGGCGAGGAGCGAGGGGTGACAGGCTTTCACGTCCGGGTCGGTGCATCGGCGAAGCTGGACGTCGTGGCGACGGCGATCGGAGCTCTCGGCGGGACGCACGCTCGGGGGACTCAGGTCGTCGCAGGTACTCGTCGATCTCCCGAGGTCTTTCACCATAACGGGGGCGCGGGTCGTTCGGGTGGAATCCGCGCAGCCCGAGTCGTCGGTATGGGCATCGGCGGTACACATGGTCAGCTTCCCCGCAGTGGTAACACAGCGGGCGTCGGTCGGCCGTCCTCCAGACGTCAGTCTTCCTCGGTGCAGGTCGCTCTGGGTGAACGTGCGCCTGATCTTCCTGTCGTCCGGGGTACTGCGGCGTTGGGGCGTCTCTTCGGGGCGGCGCCGTGGCTTGGCGGGAAGCTTGCGGCGGTCGTCGGGCCATGGCGGCGTAGCTCAACATCGGTTCCTCCGGTGCCACCTAGGTGACGGGAACCTCTGGTTGGAGCGCCCGATGCATTTCTTCTCGGACAGCCTCGGCGATGGAAATGGTTGGCGGATGGCCGGTGGTTGGCAGCAACCTTTGCAGTTCCTCCCGGACGACCTCCCGGATAATCTCGAGGATGTCCGTACCAGGCGCGTTTTCGCCGCTAAGCAGCGCGGTTGCTGTGACACTTGGCTGCCGCTGGTAGAGGGAAGCGCGCGCTTGGAGGGCGCGCTCGATGTTTGTCGCCGCGGTGACGAAGGCGTCGACGGTTGCCGGCGGGTTTGGGACGAGGTTTTCGAAGATGTCGTCTCTCACGCCGCGCATGAGGATTCGCAGCTCCTTCTCTTCAGTAGCCCGAGGGTCGGCGCGGGCGCTCAGGCGCAGAACGTCCTCTACGAAGCCGGTGACGCTCTCGTTGGGGCCCTGGGTCCTGGTTTGCAGTAGGTCTTCGGCTCTCTCTCGGCGGTGGTGGTTGACGAATGTAGCCTTCAGATTGGTCTTGAAAACGTCCCACGACGTCAAAGAGGACTCATGGTTCTCGTACCTCTGCTTGGCGGTCCCCTCAAGCAAAAAGTAGACGTTGTGCAGGCGCTGCTCGTCAGTCCAGCCATTGTGGCGGGCAACGCGTTCATACTGGTCAATCCAGTCTTCGACGTCTTCGTGCAGTTCACCGTGGAAGGGGGCAGCCGTCCGCGGTGCGACGGGGATGTAGATGACGGGAGAAGCGGCGGGGGCTTGCGACTGGTTGGCCATCGTCGTCTTCTTCGGCTTGAGTTTGTCCAGCAGCAAACCGTACTTAGGATCCTCTTCCTTGGTGCGGCGGCTGGTCCGAGTTTCAGGTTCCGCGGTGAGTGGTCTTCTCACCGAGCCGGGAATCGGACTTACACTGCGGGCCCTTGGAGGGGAGCGTTACACGGGCATGCGGTACCCCGCACCTCCACCAAAATGTCACGGGTGGTGACCAAAAAAACAATAAATAAACAGAAAGAAATAAACGTTTAATGTGGCGAACTTGTGCCAAAAATAAAAGGGGTACAAAAGAAAACAGCAGAGCGTCGCGGGCGTCGATGTCGGCGAAACCGCAGGATCGAGCGCAGGGACGAGACTGACTCGACAAGGTCGCGAGCGGCGTCTTATCTAGAGTGAGTCACTATCTCGAAGATTCGGCGGAGAAGGTTCGAGCGTAGCGCGCTCGGAGCGAGAATGAATACGCACTTTCTAGAACAACATAAGCAGAGATGAACGACAGAAGTTATGTCCGGAGCAAGAATAAACAAGAAGTTCTAGAAGTCCGTGACCGTGCGCGCGGCAATATTATTTCTGTCTCCGGACTTGTATAAGATAGACACCTTAGCTATCTGCATACCTTTAGAAAAACACCAGTCGAGAGCGACGAATTAAAGATATGTGTAAGACAAGGCGAGATAATATCAAGCACGTATTTTATTGGCTGCACCTGTATTCCATTAAGATTGGTACATTTACTGTTTTTGAGGTTCGGAAATGCCGAGCTTACCTCGCTCTCGACATTTGACATTTTTCGCATGAGGCGAGCAGCGTCTGGGCCTTGCAGAAACACTCATCGGCCTCGTGATTTCAGACAAACTCCTGATCTTTGCAAAGTAGTCGCCGCGGTGGCTCCACCATATCTGCATAATAAGGAAGAAAATGGGAATAATATCCGATTAGTTCGAGAAAGGAACGCAATTCAACCGAGTCATTGGTGCTCGTGCACTGAGGATTTTGACTTGAGTGGTGCAAGCCCGCTTGCACTGACCTGGTGGCCCAAAAATGAAAGCTCTTTACACCAAAGAGGCACTTCTTGTTTAGCTGAAGGCCCGGATTGGCGATCCGTCGCAGCACCTCACGCAAGTGACGAATGTGTTCTTCCTTAGTCTTCCCAAAGACAATGATATCATCGATGTAGAAAAGCACGCCGTTGCAACCCTTCAGAATAGTCTGCGTCATCCGCTGAAACGCGCGGGCACCGATGCCAGTTGGAAGCAGACGCGGCGAAACCGGAGCAACCCTTCATGCGTAACAAATATCGTGATCGGTCGGCTATCTTCTGCCAATTCTACCTGGTGATAGGCGGATGCGAGGTCCATTTTGGAAAACTATGCTAACCCATTGAGAGCGTGCAGAAGTTCCTCAGTGTGAGGAAAAATAATTCTGTCGACGACTAGACTCTTAGAAAAAAGGGTATCGATAGTCCTCCCTAAGGGGAGGAACGATCTTGTAACCTATGTCCCTTTAGAAAGGGAGAAACTTTCGTACCTGAAGCATGGGAGCAAGTAGTTCCTGCGTCGCCTGCATCTCATTATAGCGGCCCTGAATCGAGCAAATCGAGCTCGATAAGGCTGAACGAGGACGCTACCTCTCTTGCACGGGACGAGAGGAGCAGCAGATAAACGCATAACACGAGCTTTCCGCAAACTGTCTCTATTTTAGAAGCCAGATTCCCCCCGCACATACAAAAACTTTTGTTTCGAAAGCGGTTACTCTGTCTTCTCGTCGTCAGCACTGCGATGTTAAACGGAGACAACCAATACCCAGTTACTTCGTGCACTTTACGTCTTACCTTTGCTTTTCCTCGAGTTACAATTCCTTCGTCAACCGCACATCACGAAGGAATGGCAAACCAATCCGCGAAACCAAAAGCCGATCTCAAAAGAACAAAATCGAAGCCGCTGCTCATCGCGTAGCGTGAAAGAACGTTAAATCAACCTCCGGACACAGAACGAGTTGCGCGGCCGCAACACGGATGGCGCCACCATAGAGGTATACAGCAGCGCTCGCGTGGTCGGAGGCGCTCATTACTAAAAACTAAACAAAACAATAATGAATCAAACTTTATTTACATGTTGTTATGACTGCATATTATTTCACTAAATACAAATTACGTATTCCTAAGAATATAAACTTTTTTTTTTTAAAGTTTATGTCAACATCACGCTTTCGAAATTTTGCTTTTTTCTGTTTTCTGCGTTTCTAAAACGAAACCGCTGCCTGTGCGCATGCGCGCTTACGCCCTGCGCGTTCTGAAACCGGTGGATCGTGTGGAGGCCAGTGGAGGCGTCCGTGGGCCTGCTCGGTGCTTTCGCGCTTTCGCTCGCATTCGGTGCGTCAAGCGTCGGGGCCTCGATCATCGCATTGCGCGAGCCTCGCACTTTCGGGGTAGTGGAAAGCTTTTCGTGTCTTTAAACCACCTCATTCGTGCGGTTACACCAAGTCGTGCCCAAGCAGCGTCGGGGACAAGAAGCACCCGTTCGTTCGGATCCCAACTTACGACGGTGAGTTTGAAAGTTTTTACCCCAATTGACACTTCTTCCTAAGGTGATATTTGAGCCACAAATTTCCCCATTTGAGGGTTTTGTACTCTTTTAGGTACTTGAATATATCGTTCCATTTTTGAAATTTACAAAATGTCACCGTGATTTCATTGTGATGCACACATTTCGGCGAGCGTTCGTAAGGGATTTTGTGGATAAAGACCGTCCTGCAAATATTTTATGATCTGTAGACTACTTTTGACGAAATATGACCTCCTCTACCTCTCGTCAATTTCGTGCACAGCAGTGTAGATCCCCATCGAGTGAAGTGTAGTCTATATACAAATATTCTTCTCCAAGTTTCATAACATTTCATAGTTCATCTTATAATATCTGCCCGTTTTTATTAATATAACTCGTGTAGATTCTTTTACAGCCCTGCGACTAGTTTTGCCACATTTACTTTCTTTTGGAATTAAATAGAAAGCTGGATAGTAAAATAATTTATTTTTAAAGACAGTTTTAAGATCTTGAAAGATTTACGCATAGAAGGGCGGAATGCAGACACCAGAGCTTGATCGCGAGATGTGCTATCCGTCCTTCCACGTGTAATTCTTTCCAAAGTTTTTACACCTCCCAACGCACTCCCCTCAAAACAATTGAAACTCGCGCTAGGGTTTTTTTTTTCTCGTTTGTTGCACATAAAAAAAAACATCATTTGCATTATGTGTTCTTTTTTTGTGTATCCATACAGATTGCCAAGGCATGAAAATCACTCCAACGAGCCTCAGGGACAGGGAACCCCAATAGACAAAAGGTAGTGTCCGTGGTAACTTTTTTGGGAAGGGTACTTCACAAAAAAATTACCACAGACACTACCTTTTGTTGGCCAAACTATCAAGCTATCAAAAACAAACTATTGCTGGCCAAACTATCAAGCTGAATATGTAACCATCAGCATGCTAGGTTCCGCCGTAGTGATCTATGCAGTCTAATTTACGATCAATTGTAGTGTAAAACGAGAGTGGCTGGGGCAAAGAGGATTATAACAAAAACAAAAGGATAGTAGGAGCAGCCCTATGCAATGTTTCATAGCACTGTTTCTCTTCTGCAAGTGTATGTGTTGTGACGAGACAAACTAATGTGTTCTTACATTGTCCTGTGCAGATCCTGAGAGGATAGAGAACACACATACAGCAGAAATGAGAAAGAACAATGAAGTGGCTGGTCCATACCATGGGCATCATAGGATCTCGGTGGCCACACCAAGAAAACCTGGTTCTAATCGTGGTTCAACTTGACGGCGCAAGCGACACGTATCGGAAGCTAATCGAGAGGCCAAGAGCAATTAGAAATACCAAAGTGGTCTACAGAGAGCTAGGTCTACACATTATTAAGTCTCTAAAGATTTTGGTTCAGGTCTGTAAGTAAGCGACAAATAAGTTTGCCCGAATTATAATTAATTGTGTTAACTGTTTATTTGCATGGACCAGTCAGAATGACACGAGTTTCAACTAGGCATGAAATCTTTTGGCTGTGCTTCTTGAGACCCTCGAGAGACAATGTTGTCCACTGCGTCAGCAGGTTGCTCCTTGCACGATTTTCATGAAGCAAAATCATAGGCTAACAGAAGTCTCTGAGCATCCACTTTGTTTAGACATGTTGTTAGCCTGCTGTTGGCCAACAACCTCTAGGCAGTTTTTTTTAGGGTGAGAGGGCGAGGGGGGAGGATATCTGTTGCTTTGAACCAGTAATTCCAGGACCTTTGGCAGCTAGAATTCAAACTACGTACTTGGAGAGTTTCACTCTTTAAGATCCCAAGTTTCGGTGGACAATATCTGACTCACTAAAATTTTGCATTATTGTCTTATTACACAGAATGAAGAATTCATGTATTATTGTAATATACGTTCAGGTTGGTATTTGAGGTTCCACAACCAGTAACAATTTAAATATCTTCTTAGACATACCTCACCGATAGGGTTGTTTGCATACAATTCCCCGGCAAGGCTGCATATTTACTTCACACTGGGTTCGCTTCTATGTAACACATATCAGAAATTATTATTATTGTGTTTTTCAATCGCCGAAGACAGATATTCTCGCACCATAGTTGCATCTGAGGTTTCCGAAACTTTATACAGCCACTTGGCGAACTAACGCAGTAATAGTTGGTGCGCGCCGATAGCCTTTCAAAGTGAAAAAGCTATGTCATGTTCGCGCTAACAGTGTCGCATATTGTATCTTCACTGTAGCACCTCTTGCTAACTTAGATACTGCGCGCATTATTATTCTTTTTCCGCATAGCAACGTTTGTTTAAAGTGACAGTGCAAATTGTGTTTCCTTGTCATGCAGATGACTGAATAAATGCGTCAACGAGTGCGGAAACGCTGCATCTGTTTCGATTCCCTGGAAGACGCCGACGACAAGTAACAGGCTGTCTACTGCTGGACACAAGGTAGGCAAGCAGAACTTACAATTCTTTGCCATAACAAGTGGCATGGCACGCGCGAACCGTGCATTTCCAAGCAAAACCTACGGCGGTACCGGCGGTACCGCGGTAGGGAGCAGCAGCAGGGCACGGCGGAGGGGCTGCGCCATGTTGGATTTTGAGCGGCTTCGTCTTCGCAAACGGCTAGGAAGCCGCTCAAGCTAGCTCGACGGCGTCAAAAGTAATTATTAAAACGTTAGCGCTTCATTTTATGAACATAATTCTTGCTGCTTATTTTAGTTTCGTTATATATTAATAGAGCAATGAGGCTTCGATTCGTTGCAGTAATGACCGCCTCCGACCACGGAAACGCTGCTGAGCGCCCAGTTTGCCCAGAAATCGACTCCATTGGGTCTATGGCAGTAACCGGGCACTGGTTAAATCGCTTGCCACCAGATAACAGGGTCTAGCAGAGTAATTGCAAGTAGCTAGGCTAGGTGGCGCTAGGTACCGCCCAATTCATGTCCTACAAAAAATATTTTTATATTCTGAAGTATCAGCTGAACATACAGGGCCCGTACAACCATCAATACAACGGCACACTAACCCGAACACTACAACATAAGTCTGCGTTTCCGTCTTTTATACTGGTCGTTTTGAACGTACGCAATGGACCTTTTGGCGAATATGTGCTGCCACCTATGGGGTGATGGGCGAACCTGAGGCGCACTGGGTTGGAGAGTATTTGTAGAGAAAACAACGTGCACGTTAGGCTTCTTGTGTGCTACCGGTTCGTTTTCTTTTTGTGTACACTCGCTGCTTTTCGAAGCATTTTGAGTCGCGATGTCTCGAGATGAGAACATCCCGTTCGCGTTTGACGCGGACCACTGGGTACGTCATCCCCCGGACCGTACGTACCTCACCCAGGACCGCGTATGGAGCTACCTCAAAAAGGACAGTTCGTTGAGGCAAGCGCATCGGGGATGGTCCTTCAAAGAAGAAGGTTACGTCCGACACGTGATGTGGAACTGGTCCAAGGACTCGAACATTTGCTTTGTGCGAGCCGTCGTTCTTCCTTCGATGAAGAAAGTCCCGTACACCGCAACAGCGTGGTTCAGTAGGGAGACCGGCGTCATCGAGGGTGGCACATGCGAATGCGTCGCGGGGTGAGTTGAATGTTTTGTTTATTTTCTTCTGTCTTCTGTCTTTCGTGTTTTAACGGTGGGCGATAGCGGTATTAATATCAATACTTACTGCGCCCGCGGCTAAAATCGACTGCGTCGAGCTGCCGATTTACGGAAGCCGGATTTTGACTAGAAACTCCTTCGATTTTCAATGTGAAGGATGTTATCGATCCAGATTCTAAGTCTTCCTTTAGTACAAAGATGCCCATCTAAAAGAGTAACAGCAAAAGCTTCGCGCGAAGTGCCTTAGCTGCAGTACTTGTCGGGCGGTGATCCCTGTGGAGCGCGCTTTGCCGCCTGGCGTGGTTTGTCTTGAGGGTTTCTTGGAGTGAGCGAGGCGGGCGGGCGGAGTTGTATTTCACATAAAAATGTTTTGTTTAGTTTTCGGTTGAGAGGTTCACAGGGGAAGAGAGGAGGGGTGGGACGGGGTTTGGGTTAGGCTCAGGTTCAGTTGTCCCCATGCTGCGGGCCTACTCGAAGCGCGTAGCACTGTAATACGCCAACTCCGCCTTCCCTCCCTCCCTGTGAACTACGCACCCGAAAACCTTGGAAGGCAAGGCGGCAAAGCCAGCCCCCCTAAATCATTTGCCCCTACCTACTGGAAAATAGCTTCCAGTGCGTCTTGGATCAGCTGATTACTCCAGGTGTACGTTGCTCGTTTTAAGAGTGCTGTTTACAACTTACAAGATGAGTCAAGTGTGGGTCTCTTCACTCATCTGTGCCAAGGAAAGTGGTAGAAATATGTTTATGCCAATATATCTCTCTCTTTACTTTTAGCCGGAGCCAGAGCTGCCAGCATGTTGCGGCTGTGCTTTTCTCTGCGGAAGAAAGCTGCAGCAAGAACCAGACCTCCTGCACCGACGTCCCCTGTGCTTGGATTGTGCCATCAGAAGGTTTGTATTCACTACCACTAGACCACTGGCGCATACGCCTGTGTTGAAACATGTGTGGTGAAGCCTGAGAATCGCGACACGGGGTCAATCAAGCAGTTATACAAGACTCGGGTTTGACATTTTATAGAATCGGCTGTCATCGTACAGATTGTTCGAACTAAGGCAGGCGTTAGTGTAAAATACAGGTTGGCTTTTAGTCATATCATTTGGTTGATTGTGAAGCAAATGCAGAGCTGTGGCATTGAAGCAAATGCAAAGAACTGCACTCAAGCCCTGCTGATAGTTCATTGAAAATGTTAGTCATGCAGATTAAATACTAAAATAAAAGCCATATTAATTAATATTTCAATGCAGTTTAAATTAACAAGAGCAATAACTGTCTTTTCAGCAAAGAAGCCTGCCGCTCTGATGCCCCTGACCGACCTCACGTTCCGCAAGTTCGTCATCAACAAGCCCGGATCTGTCAAGCGAAAGCGATCGTTTGACCCCTGCGAGTCAGTTTCTCCTGCCTCATCCTCATCCGCATCCAGAAACCTTGAAAGGCTGAAAGCAAGACTGACTGCGGCAGCTCCTGACATGCTCTGGCTGAGGTACGCTGGTGGTGCCTGCCAGGCAGTGCCGCCCAGGCCACCGTTGCCCATCTGCGACGACGAGGACCTCTGGGCAACTTCTGCTTCAGACACCGTGCAGGCGCACGTGGCTTCGCTTCCAGTGTTGTCGTGTCAAGAGAGGGGACAGATCACTGCAGACACTGTAGGGCAGGCTGACAACCCAAGATGGCACAAAGAAAGAGTGGGTCGCGTAACTGCATCGCAGTTCGCAGCTGCAGTGCGCTGTAAAAAGCCAGACTACTTGCTCAAGCGGATGCTTTACCCCAAGCCGGCCTCTGTGAGTGAGGCGATGGCGTATGGGAGGGAGCACGAACCAGACGCTGTGGCCTCCTATGTGCAGCTCTTGACGTTGGCCGACATTGAAGTTGAAGTACGAGAAACCGGACTGCATTTGCACCCACAGTACGATTTCATTGGTGCCTCACCCGACAGAATCGTCACGGTAGCTGGTGACGAGGGCCTTCTTGAGGTAAAGTGTCCCCTTTCGCAGAAAGGAAAGATGGTCCTGGAAGCCGCCAAGCTGAAAAACTTCTGCTGCGAAGTTGTTGGACTTGAGGTGCGACTGAAGAGGAAGCATCCATACTTCTTCCAAGTGCAAGGTCAAATGGCGGTGACTGGCCACAAGTGGTGCCACTTTGTCATCTGTACAGAGGACAGGGGAGAACACAGAGTCTAAAGGGATGACGCATATCGAGACAATAGACTTTGATGAGAAGTTCTTTGATGAAGAAGTACTACCAGGGCTTCTGCACTTCTCTAAACACGCCCTTTTCCCAGAAATGTTGACACGGCGCCTTAGGCGACTAGGTACACTTACCAAGAAGTATGTGTCCTACAAGCAGTGGCTCGCTGGATTCTACGTTGTCCATGACGGTGAGGGATTGAAGAAGAGTTTTAGAAAGCTGAGGTGATCTGCGGCTCATGTGTGTGTGTATTGGGGGGGGGGGGTTCTGACGAGATGCACGGAATGAAACTCGTGGCTGATTGAACGAGAGGACATCGTCGCCTGGCAGCAGAAGTACCTGCATGAGATTGCACGTCACCGAAAACGATGGTTGGAGGATCTTCTACTTGGACGAGACGTGGGTGACGGCAGGGCACACCGTCTCAAGGGTGTGGGTAGACACGACCGTATCCTCGTTTCACGACGCTTTCATGCGTGGTCTCTCAACTGGCCTCAAGCAGCCATCGGGTAAGGGCCGGCGTCTTATTGGTCACCCACATCGGCAGCAATGAAGGCTTCGTCGACGACTGCCTGGACGTGTTCTGTGGACAAAAGACCGGCGATTACCACGAGGAAATGGATGGCACCCGCTTCGAGAAGTGGTTCGATGGTGTCCTCGACTAACTGCCGACAGGAAGCATTATCGTCATGGACAACGCTTCTTACCATTCACGGCGGTTGGAAGCAGTGCCGACGACGAGTTCCCGCAAGGACAGCATCCGACAGTGGCTGACGTCTAAAAAAAATTTCATGGGACCCCAAGATGCTGAAGAAGCAGCTGCTCGACATTGTGGCCTTGGTGAAGCCACAGCACCTAAAGTATTGTGTGGACACTGCTGCCGAGACGGCTGGCTGCACTGTGTTTAGGCTCCCACCGTATCACTGCGAGTTCAACCCCATTGAACTGATATGGGCCCAGATCAAGAACGGCGTTGCTGCCCGAAACACAACGTTCAAGATCGTCGACGTGGGGACACTCCTCAACGAAGAAGTTGGCAAGGTCACCACTGACAATTGGTATAATGCTGTGAGGCACGTTATTGACACTAAAGCAACGTTCCGACGAGGCGGTGCCACAAGTGCCCACATCCAGCCCATCGTCATTCAGCCGGATGGAGAGGACACCCCATCCAAGAGTGACCTGTCTGGTGTCGAGCCCCTTGACGAAGCCTACCGCCACCATCATGGAGAAAGCATAGAACATCTCGGAACACAAAACGGTCCTATTAAGGACCACTCATATGCTTTAAAATCGGATTGTTTTTCGTGTCCACCACTGACCTCCCGTGTCTCATGCTGTCATGCTTCTCTGCTGGTTGCCGTATAGCATTTCGATATGCAGCCACCAGACAAACTTTTTATTTTTGTTGCGATAATGTCTAAGCTGGTCTATACATTGCACTGTGCTATGAGTCACCAGTGTAGATTTGAACTATGCGACAACAAAAGTTTGCAGCCCATCTATGGCAAAGACATCAGATGCCATATTAGCCCTTCCCACTGTCTAAACATCTTCGCTACGCAACAAATAGAATTTTAATTGCAAACAAGCTCTTTCTCCCCTAAGGAAAACGACAACAGATCACTGCCAGTGCTCTGCTTTGAAGCATACATGGGACGTCTGTGGCCATTCACGCGACTGAGGCCTCTGGGAATAACAAAACCGCGTGTTAGCACAGCAGAGAGCGAAATTGCAGTACCAGTGCTCTGTTTCAATGTCTAAGGGGTGCGCCTGTGGTCATTCACATGACCGAGGCCCCTCTGAAAATAACTAACGTGTGTCAGCACTGTGAGCAGTTAACTCTAACTGCCAATGATCTGTTTCGAAGCATATACTGTTTTTGTCGGGGGCCATTCACACGATCGAGGCTGCTCTGAGAATAGCAATAACGTGCGTCGGCACTGTGGGCAGCTAACTCTAACTGCCAATGATCTGTTTTGAAGCATAGACCGAACGTCGGTGGCCATTTATACGACCAAGGCCACTCTGAGAATAACAATAACGTGCGTCAGCAGTGTGGGCAGCTAACTAACTGCTAATGATCTGTTTCGAAACATAAATGAGACGTCTGTGGCCATTCAGACGACTGAGGCCACCCTGGGAATAACAATGCCTTGTGTTAGCAGGGTATTGTTGTTCCCAGGGAACCGATAGGTAATCGTTGCCACAGGTCATCTTACGCGATACGCTGAAACGAAAGCCCTTTCGTATAGGACTGCGGTTCAAGTTGCCAAGTTTTTTTGTTGAGCCTATTGTTCCCCTTCACAGAGCGTTTGAAATCTTAGTTACAGACCAAGGAACTGCGTGTTTCGTGCAGCTGACGCAAGGTATCATTTGGCTCAGCCACACCAGCCATCATCGAACCACTACTTACCACCTGCAGACCAGCGGGCTAACGGAGCGGCTTAACAAGACTTTTGCCGACATGATGTATGTCGACGTAGAGCACAAGAGATGGGCAAGGTGTTGCCCTACGTCTAGACTAGCCGACTCAATCTCCCGATGACAGCGCGCACTCTCGCTAGCCAACCAACGCTCCGACATTCGCTTCTGCTTCTCTCAACGCTCTTTCTTTATTTTGTTTCTGGCACAGGTTTGCTGATTAACCCTTTATTTTAGCTTTACGCTTGTTGATTTGTTTTAATGTGCAAGAGCATTTCAATGTATTGCCATGGCTAAGGTGCCCATATTTTGAGTGTGCATACTAAAAACAATCCCTATGAACTTGATAAGGTTCTTCCTGAACTTCTATCCACTGCTCCAGCTAATTTAGTTTCAATTTACTGCACTCATTGTGCGATCAAACAGATATGAAGCAATTTAAAGGTAATGTAGCGCTGAAAACACGTGGACTTCCATGCTACTTAAAATAGAAACTATTTTTAATTATCATTATAAATTCGGAGCTAGCTAACTGACCGAGCGCCGGGATCAGTTGGAATGAGAATGGCGGTTGGTCAGAGCTTCAGCCTCGGGACGCGCGTGTTCATGCCCCAGTGGTCTTTCGCACGTGCAAAAGGCGCACTGAAGCTTGTCGGCGATGCTTCTTCTTTACTGGCATCTGTTGGGTCTTTTGACGGCCACAGTAATAACTAAACAAGAGTGTAACATAAAATAAACCTATAGAGCTGGCCATAAAAATATTTTTGGCAACACTCGAGTATCCTTGGTAAATCTCAAATTTGAGACCTGCACTGGAAGAGTGTCTTCCCTTAGCACGCTGATGCACTGCGGCAAAGCAAAATGTGCAACATTGTGATGTCCATTTTTGTGGTTGTCGCTTCACTCCAGTACACCGGCGCGCAGCGAGAGGCGCACTCAACAAAGCTAGCTAACCTATCAGAACAGATCAAGCACACGAGAAATATTGGAAAACTTCAGAGTACTTTCAGCGTTTAATAAAGAAGAAATCAAATAGTACATACTCAAAACTCATGAAAATTCGCACAAGCCCACTATAACAATGTGGCATGTAGCGAGGCCTGAGCTATTATATTTTCAGTATCAAGTGATATTTACTGTTGGCACAAATTCCTAACATTTTGGAAAAATGTGGCAGGGTAAGCAGTTTGGCACAGTAATCACATCCCTCAGGTGCGGGTTTCTAACAGTTTATTGACACCAGAACTCTAATCATTTTTACAGAATATAGGATAAACAAAGTGACAATAGTAATTATAACTCTCAATTTCCTATTGCACAACCAGCAAAACAACACTAAGCATCAAATGCAACAAAACAAACCCATATGTACATCAAAAACCACTTATTTCAACATTCCTATTCTTGAAGAGCAGCGGAATGTGCCCGGTGTTGACAGCACCACATCACCCAGGCAGCCACGGGTAACTTTTAGCAAGTCTCTTCTAAGCGACTGCAACGTTCCACATTCAACAACTGGAGAGCCACCAGCGATTTTGCTGTTGTGAAGATGTCTCCACACAAGATTGTATGCTGACAAGCCGTCCGTGGAAGCCAACGTGACCAGACATCAGTTTCTTCAGATGACAGAAAGGGTTCGAGCATGGGAGTTTCGTGTAAATGACGAAGTTTGTCTGTTGAACAGCCGACTGGGAAACGAGTGACTAAAGGCTACTATCTCGTCAAGGAGTGAACTTACAAGCTGCAGGTACAAGAGAACTACGACACTGTCATCGCGCATCGTCACCAAGATCACATCCGGCCTGATGCTGACCAAGACGAAGAGACACCATTTCGAAAAAATTGGGTTGTGTGTATGTTTATACAGCTTAGAACTTGGTCTGCATCAACGGGCAACGAGGCTCCCAGCTGTAGATGAGAAATTTAGCCAGCGCAGAGCAAACGCTAGCCTGGGGTCTTTAACATGCATCACGCAGTAGTGATACACGACCGTACGCTGGTACGATGCTCATTGAGATTAAAATGGAGACAGCATTTCCTGTGCAAGGAGGCAGAGTTGATGTTTGGGTAGTTGAGAGAAAGGTTTATTAAAACAGCAGAACAGTGGTTTTTAAGTACAAAACGAGCGTGTTGGTAACGGTAATTAGACATGAGGAAGATACATAGAAAGGGGGGACGGACAACGAAGGCTACTACCTCGTCAAGAAGTGAACTTGGACGGCACTGAAGTGCGCATTGAGAGGGCGTCATCACTAGCGGCTTTTTTTTCTTAGCGGCTGGTTTTTAGTTCTTAATTAGAGGACCACGAAGGTTGCTCAGGTAGCAGCAAACTTGAAAGGTTTTCTCAGCTAGGTCCATCATTGTGATGGGGAACGGTCTGTCGAGAATGTGAAACTGTTTAATTCTGCCAATCGCACGCTCAACAATGACACGAGCACTTGCTACATGTCGGGTGTGCGAGAGCTCAATCTCAGCCATTTGCGGCTCTCCAGGTTTCCGGAAGCAAGGAATGTGCACTCGCACACCCGGTGGCAGGTCATTGAGTTTAAAACCTTTGTCAACCATGATGGCATCACCTAAATTGAAGCTGTTCTAAGAGCCCACTTTTCTCAACGATCACGCGGTCAGACGAAGACCCTCCCCACAGATCTGAAACAAAAGAGATGTAACCGTCGGGTGCACAGCCAACAACTGCCTTGAACGTATTGTAGTGTTTATGAGATGAAAAGGTCTGCCGCTGCGCCGCTAGTGATGACGCCCTCTCAGTGCGCACTTCAGTGCTGTCCAAGATCACGCGCGTGTCAGGGAACTTCAAAAAAGCGGCAGGCAAGTGGCCTTGCAGCTCTTCACACGTTGGGAAACGCGTCAAGGCCTTGAACTGGCGGTGCAAAAAATTGATCCAAGTTGCAAACACCCTACTGAAATGGCCCTCGGAAATGCCGAAATTCCGAGCAATTTCCTTTCCCGACATTCCGGTTCGAAGCCGAACCAGCACCATAAAAAATTCCTCTTTCGGCTCGAACTCTCGCGACCGACCCTTTTTCTCGCCCGGTGACCTCCTGTTAATGCCCCAATACTCCATCCTGGAAGCATAATACACTAAGTAGTCGTAAATCCCCTCAAAAATATCAAAATCTGACATGCCCGTATAAAGCGCACAGTCTTTCTTGCTTTTTCAGATCATGTTTAGTGTGAGCTGCCTGGACAGCAGGTCGTTCACTTCTCTATTGAGGCGGGCATTCTCTGCCTGCAGCCTCAAAACCTCTTGCTGCAGCCTTGCAATCTTGAGGTCTTGAGACTGCAGCATCTTGCAAAGCTCAGGTGTCATGGTTTCTCGTTTGCTGGGTCCTGTAAAAAACGGAGGATAATTAGGAGAATTTAAAGCAGCTTCAGTGACTGGGTTTTCTGCACCTCCATTTGATGGAGAGCCTATAAGAATCATGTTCTCATATCAACTCAGTACCCTATAAACCCTAGCACCACAAGCGAGAACTGCAGTACCTTGTGGGGAGGCGGTGGCAACCGAGGAGAGTGGCTCCTCCACGCAGTCGCCCATTGCAGATTCTGGTGGGGACAAACATTCATTGTGGATTAAGAACAGCGACTTTGTAAACCAGCTGAGCACACGATGACTGTAACAAGCACTAGGCATGATAAGCTCGCCTATGTCAAAGCCGTCTTGCTCATATCAACTCAGTACCCTATAAACCCTAGCACCACAAGCAAGAACTGCAGTACTTTGTGGGGAGGCGGGGGCAACCGAGGAGAGTGGCTCCTCCACGCAGTCGCCCATTGCAGATTCTGGTGGGGACAAACATTCATTGTGGATTAAGAACAGCGACTTTGTAAACCAGCTGAGCACACAATGACTGTAACAAGCACAAGGCATGAAATGCTCGCCTATGCCAAAGCCGTCTGCCTCATTTCAACTCTGTGCTCTATAAACCCTAGCACCACAAGCAAGAACTGCAGTACCTTGTAGGGAGGCGGGGGCAACCAAGGAGAGTGGCTCCTCGAAGCAGTCGCCCAGTGTAGATTCTGGTGGAGACAAACATTCATTGTAGATTAAGAACAGTGACTTTGTAAACCAGCTGAGCACACGATGACTGTAACAAGCACTAGGCATGATAAGCTCGCCTATGCCAAAGCCGTCTTGCTCATATCAACTCAGTACCCTATAAACCCTAGCACCACAAGCGAGAACTGCAGTACCTTGTGGGGAGGCGGGGGCAACCGAGGAGAGTGGCTCCTTCACGCAGTCGCCCATTGCAGATTCTGGTGGGGACAAACATTCATTGTGGATTAAGAACAGCGACTTTGTAAACCAGCTGAGCACACGATGACTGTTACAAGCACTAGGCATGATAAGCTCGCCTATGCCAAAGCCGTCTCGCTCATTTCAATTCAGTACCCTATAAACCGTAGCACCACAAGCGTGAACTGCAGTACCTTGTGGAGAGGCAGGGGCAACTGAGGAGAGTGGCTCCTCGACGCAGTCACCCAGTGCGGATTCTGGTGGGGACCAACATTCATTGTAGATTGAGAACAGCGACTTTGTAAATCCGTTGAGCACACGGCGATTGTAACAAGCACAAGGCATATGATCGCCTATGCCAAAGCCGCCTGCCTCATTTCAACTCAGTACTCTGTAAAGCCTAGCACCACAAGCAAGAACTGCAGTGCCTTGTGGAGAGGCAGGGGCAACTGAGGTGAGTAGCTCCTCGACGCAGTCGCCCAGTGCGGATTCTGATGGGGACAAACATTCATTGCGGGTTGAGAACCGCAAATTTGTAAACCAATTGAGCACATGGCGACTGTAACAAGCACAAGGCATAATATGTTGATCTAGGGAAACATATTTATAATTTAAATAAACACAAATATACTGACAGCCAGTAATTGTGACAAATATTTACTGAAACCCAACACTCCAAAAAAGATTCAATAAATCAAACTGATGCTTATACCTTCTCCATCCCCGCAGCTGCTTGCAGTATCTGTGGATTCTGGAAAGCAATAAATGTGATTAACGAGCATAACAGTTTCAGCCTCTGCATTATTTCACGTCGTACCTGCATCAATCTCAGACACACTGGGGCACGAGCTTCTTTGTCTTGGCTCACCACTGGTCGCAGCCTCTGAAGATGATACAGATAATCAAGTAAATATATTAAATGAGTTAAAGTTTCGGAATTGAATAAAGTCTCTATAAACACCACTACTTATGAACATACACACATGAAGGTGCGGATTTCGAACAAGAAATTTATTAAAATTTACCTAGCTACTGATGCACACCACTTTTTACATTGTATGATGCAATGGGGCATATTCACACGCGACTAGCAAGCGTTACACTTTTTGTTCGTGATCATCATCATGGCGTCCGTGATAGCAGATGGGCAGATGGCAGTGTCCGCACAGCTGCATGGGCCACCCTCAACGAAATGGCCACACTACGCAGGGAATCTGACCGTTTCAGGTGACATCACGCATGAAAACAGTGTCGCACTCGAAAATGAAGACGCGTCGCAAAAAGTAGGGTCAGCAAGCGACTGCTCAAATCGCGTCGCTTTTTGCTCGCGATGAAAGTTATCGCGCGACTAGATCGCATCGCCGGTGTGACGAGGAAAGGTTCTCACCTTGGGTTGATGATCTGGAGGACCAGCGTTGAAACCGACCGAGGGCTGACGGCCGTGGACGCGAGTAGCTAAACAGTGTAGGGACATAGTCCGGGTGTGCCTTCTCTAACGCCGGCTTCCCTGCAATCGAAGAGATGTGATCATTGCCGCACTTCGCAAAGCTCTATCGCTTGCAAAAATGACAAGTCAACTTACCTGTAATAAAATGGGCGCTACATAGTCTGGACAGCTGACTCGGCTTCCAGTTCTTCGAGGGGTCGGACTTGTCAACTCTCCTGACTGCACGAATCCAGGCTGCCCGCTTAACGGGATAAAGCTTACCACACGGAAAGCGAAAAAAGCTAGTTCCACAACCCGGGCGATAATAGTTTCGACAGCCGAAGGCTACACAGTTCACCGGCATGATTGCGGTGCACGTCGTTATCTAGAACGGGCGTCGTCAGTACGATCACTCGTGTTCACCTTGTTCGCAACATCAAAACTTGAGTCTCGATGGTCTCCAAGGCGCGCAAAGGCGAGAAAAGCAAGATGGAGGATTGTTTAGAACTAGATACTCTCGAAACCAGGCGCATTAAATACTCCGCGCATGCGCACCGCGTATTTCAACAAAAGGTCCATTTCTCGGTGACTTATTAAAGGGGCCCTGCAAGCACTTTTTTACTGGTTTTTAATTTGCACCAAACCTGAGCGCACTGATCGTAGTAACTTAATGTAACTTTTCTTTTCTCGAATTTCGCTTTATTTTAAAAGTTATATGCAATTTAAAATTACGAAAACAAGCAAAAAAATAACCTCCCTCATGACGTCCTTGGTTGCTTGAGTGGCCGTGAACTAGAGGAGAGATAGTGAGCTCAGCGAGCGCACACGGCTGCAACACTCCCTGTCGACTGCGCGAGAGGGCGCCACTAAAGCGTGTTCTGGATAGGCTGCATACAGCGGGCAGCGAGAGCGGCTCTCATTGCATTTGCTGCGGGATTAAACACTAATTCGGCAAGACACTTCATTGGCCACAAACGACAGCAAACACGGGGTAAAGATCAGTTCAGAATGTGAGTCCGTTCGCGCTGCCGTAAAGCGAAATGGCCAAAACGCAAGTCAAAGCTACTCGCTGAAAGCCTTCGGAACGCTCGGAGCCTGTCGGATCCTCCAGTCCGTAAACGACCGCAGCGCCGTCGCGTACATCCGGGACCTTTCCGTGTCGGCGCCTGATCCCACTATTCTTTTCTAGTATGCGCCGCCTTTTCCACCGCTTGGTGGTGGGTATGCCGACGGGTCATTTCTTGTTTCCGTACTTTATAAACTGCATTTGTTTCATTTTCTGATCTAAAAAACTGAACGAAAACTACTTTTAACAGTAATTGAAACGGTTCGCGCCACTTCTATTTTGTATTTCGACTAAAAAAAATATTTTAGCGGCTCTGACCAGTAGTAAGCCAAGGACCAAAGACGTCACATTTTGCGCGCTTTCGGTACCGCAGGTCGCCCTCGTCGGTGGAGGAGGTTTCCGCGTCGTCCGGTTAAAATATGATGCACTGATATTTAGTTACTCTCTCCATGCCCGCTGGCTTGCCCGAACCCCATGAGACGTGGAAACCGCAAAAAAGGTAGACGCTTAAATATGTTTGCAGGGCCCCTTTAAGCAATAAAAAATATTCCCAGCACGTTGCTTTTTTTTCAGCAATGTCATACCTCTGAGAGTATTTTGAATGGCTCAGGGGATGAATCTCCTATTAAAAAGTAAACGCTCGATCTGGCCGTAATTATTTGAAAGCCAATAAATTAAGCCGCTCAAATGCGGTTCCAAGCCTTGAGTTTTTTTCCCCGCACGGCACGTCGTAGCCTGCATTTCTATTGTAGTGTTTGTTTTTCTATTTGTGCTGTTCGCGCACGGCTGCAATTGCCGTCTTGAATCAATCTCTGTAGACTGGATATTCACTCAGCTGGAAGTGATGCTTCACGGAGAGAGAAATCGCTTTTCGATCAGCTTGAATGCAGTCAAAGCCGCGACTTGCGGCAGGTGTCAAGTGTACTGAGCTAGGCCGTGGCAAACTAGGAAAACGTCTAGCGCGCATCCCAGCGCTCCACTTGGAGGGAAGTTTCTACAGGAACCGTAGTATATTTAAACAAAATAATAAATTAAGGGTAGTTTTTTATTTTAACTACTATTATTTTAATGCTAAAATTCCGCACTTTAAATATACGTACTTTCCGTCATGATTTCATACTGTTCAGTCCTTTCCCCAGAGCGCAATCGCTCTCGGGGAGGAGAAAGCCGACAGTCACATTGGTCACTGTACAATAGGAGCTTACTGTTCGACCAGCGTTCCAACATGACTATGCGCATGCCGATCGATTGCACCTAATCCCTCAAGTGGTCTTAAACTATTTAATGTAAAGCGGAATGTCAACCTGCGACACCCCGCCCCCTTCGATCACGGCCCGACCAGCGGCATCAATGCCCGACAGTTTACGTCATCTCATCTTGTTGTTACACCACTCATACGCGAACACACGGTCACATCGGCGATAATTCCAGTCTTCTGTTCAGAACGCACATCACTGCCATCACGATGCTGCTGCTATGTTGCCGACACGCAGAAATACAGAGCCACGTTGATTGCCGGTTGGCACTCGGCATCGGAAAACAGAACCGATCTCTGCACGGAAGGCACCCAGGCAGCCGGCAGCGAAACCTGCCTGTCTTGGGCGCAGTTCCTGAGATTTCCATAACGTCGAAAACGTCGACACAGTTCCGAGTGCTTCCGCTACTGTAGTTCCGCGTGGGTCCCGCAATCCGGAGATGGCCATCTTACCCAGTGTACGTAGCGCTGCTGGCACTGCTCCGGAACTTCGCTTTTTCTAGCGGCCTCGTTTGCTCGTTTGATAAAATTAGTGATAAAACCGTCAATGCAAACAAATTGTTCTGCACGTTTGGACTAGAAGACGAAATTACAGGCGGCCTTCGCTGCCGCTGAAGCTCAATCAACTCCACAACATTTATTAAACAACGTGCGCGACGTGCTCGAAAAATGAAACCGAAAGAAGATGAGTCGGGAGGGCGAAAGCTTTCTCCCGTCTGCCTGGAGAAGGAGAAAAACGTTTCCTTGCTCCCTTTTTCTCGTGTCCGTTTGGGGGCGCGTCAGTAGAAGGGAGGAAGACGCGCCGTTGCTACCTTTTTCCTCGTTTTTTTTTTCTTAGAGTGTACCGCCTTGTTTGACTCTCGTAAATCTACACAAAGACGAATTGCTCCATCCTTCTTTACAACTATGGGAGACATCGACTCCGATGCATTTAAGCGTTCAATTATGCCCTTCGTGTTCCAATCTTTTCAATTCGTCTGAGACTTGCTCTCGTAGCATCAAAGGTAGCCGCCGGACTTTGGCTGACTCTGGGTTCACATTGGCGCGCAGTCTCACTTCGTGCAGTACGTATTTCGCCAGTCCCAATTTGTTCCCAAAAAGAAGAGTGAACTCACACAGTTCCGGAGGAAGAATCTCGGGGCTTGCAGTTGTCTGTAGGCACGCCAGCGACGACCTGTCAATGTGGGGCGGCAGATGCTGCACGGAATCCAGTTCTAACAATGCCATGCCTCGTCGAACCACGTAGAAACCGATGCGTACCGCGACATCTTCGTGCAAGGTTTGGGCCAGAAAACCCCCTACGACGAGAATGTTTTCTTGCGAGAGGTCCCGCAGAATCACTGTAGCTGGTGTCAAGACGAAAAGACTGGCTAACTTTGCTTGATATATGTGCTCAGGCAATATAGACAACGATGAGCCGGTGTCTGCCACCAGCTGAAGCAACTCTCCCCCGACGTAAACGTTGACGACCAAGATCGAGCGTCTTAATGGTCGCATAACCTTTAGCAGACTCATGACTTCCTCCTCGCCGTCTTCATCTTGAATGGCTCGAACTGCAGGCAGCCCAGGACGCCCAGGGACCTTGCAGACCGCTTGAAAGTGTCCGATTTGGTGGCATTTCGCACAACGCTTTCCTCGTGCTCTGCATTCTTTTGCGTTGGCTAGATGCCCAGAGGTACCGCACCGGTAACACTTGCGTGTCGGAGCTGCCGCAAAATTGCCACTCGCTGGACGACATCTGGTTCTCTCGACCTGCTGGACGTTGACGTCTTCAGGCCCTCCTCGTAGGGGCGGGCCACTTCCGCTGCTTGCTCGTATGCTTGCAGAATTTCAACACCCCGGGCTAGCGTAAGCTGCGACCCCTTCAAAAGAAGCTTTTGCCGCATCTCCACACTTCAAATTTCGTTGACGAGCTTGTCCCGTAGTGACGTCTCCAAGAAGTCACCGTAGTCGCACGTCTTCGACAGCTGTCTGAGAGCACCCACGTACGCCCGCGCTGGCTCGTCTGGAGGTTCTTGTAATATGAACCGACGTCGTTTGACGAGCACGTTCACGACGCTCGCAAAGTGACACCCCAGAAGGTCAAGTGTCTCCCTGTAAACGGCCGATCTACTTGCCCCGTTACTGCAGCAGTGAATGTCGTGGCAGCAGCCTCCTGGACCAACGTGCGAAAAACTCGGCGCCCTTCAACCCCCAGGCACTGTATATAGTATCGCATTCTGTAGGGCAGGTGGTGTTGCGTCCAGTCCCGTTTCTTGTAGAATGTTGTCGAAGTCTTCCCGCTGCTGCTTCCGGGGAACCAGTGGGTGTCCCGGCGCCCCCAAGAAGGGGGCAAACGGTGGTAACCCTAGCGTATGCATCCCGTAGACGAGCAAGCGACGCCCCTCCGGAAATAATCTCAATAGTGGGCTGTGTCGGCTGCAGCCGAGAAGCACGACCCGTTGTCGACTGCGCCGATCTTTTGTGGCGCCGGGCGATTACGAGGCCCGGCTGGCCGAGCAAATAACGTCATGCGCCGTGGACGGACGCTGAACAAAGTTTAGTCAGATAGTGATCTCTTAGGTACAGATGTTTGCATGACGCCCAGGGCCCTATTATACAACACAACATATAGCGCTGGGCTTCTGGAACAGTCGGCGTAGAAGGTTCGGCGCCTAGAACATTCCAGCCTTGAATAAGCAGCAGGGTTCTCGAACTTACGAGGAAGCGACATTTACAGAAACAACGAAAAGGAGCATCCGCAGCCCGGCCTCGAACCTCGGCTCTTTGCGCTGGAGCCAGTACGATAACCATTCATCCACGGGCGCGCTGCCTACTTGGCTAGCTGCCCGCGCGGCAATATAATAGTTGCTTTTAATGTTCATAGTGACTTTGACTGTACTAAATAAAAAATCATGAGAGAAATCTAAAAATGAGATGCAACACTCTTCGTGTTAAAAAGGGTGGCGGCATGTCTATGTCCCACACGGCCCGTTGGCAGCTCTTTCGCTCCCACTTTCCGTCGAAGAAAATTAGCCAATACAGTAAAGATGTTCTTCTTTCGAGATTGCGCCGGGACCCGACGACGGAGGCAGCTGATGGTCGCTGACGGAAGAATAAACCAGACAGGACTCCGCGGGTAGTGGGAAGAAAAAAAACAACACGTCTATTTACAAGCCAAGCTAATTTCCGAATGTCGCCAAAAATGTCACATCACGCGCTCCCCTTTTCGTCTTTTTCTTCTCCAAAATGTCCTCTGCCCCAGCTCGCACGAGCGTCGCCAGTTCACCCACACACCGGGGCCCACGTGCCAACGCAAACACGCAAAGAAAAGAGCCTGTTTCCGCGTCCCTTCACGGTGATGGCGGGCCGATTCTCACAAATACAGTTTACGAGAACCTTGTAGGTACTTTTATATCAACAAGAAAAAAAAAGTCGAAATCAGAAAAGACGCCATCTTCATCAGGGCCGGTAGCCACCAGCTCTGATGTCGAGCAGCATACCAGTATCTGCAAGAAAGTCTCGACCGAGGATCATTTCTACCGATAAGCACGCGGGGTAAAGAAACCGTTGCCTTTTTGCGCGGTCGTTGAAAGTAAGGCGTAAGCGGGCTGCACCGCTGCTTTCCGTCGCTGCTCAGGATGCCATTTTTAGCTAAACCTTTGCCTGTCTGAATGTAACTTTCTTTTAATTTTATCGGGCATGCAGTTTGTCACCGATGAGGGAACGCTGGATCCTGTGCCTAACAAGGCAGTAAATGTTTGCCCGAGCACTCAAACTCTTATTTGGGGTTCAACACTCGTCAAGTTTTTCGCGCGGGAGACTGAAGGAACAAGGTTGGTCTCACCAGGAGGCGCGGCCGCAGGCGCGTCGCTGTCTGGTTTCAGCGGCGCCGCCCGTCCCCGTTACCCTGGTTCAGGCGGCGAAAACGGTACTGGTAGTCTTGGGAGTTGGGCTGTCCATGGTTCTTGTGCATCCCAAGTGCTTACGCGATAGTCGAATTGCTTCAAGGGTTCTTGTTAGGGCTGGGCAATTGAACGATTAACCTTCCGATTAATCGATTAATGCTTTAATCGCGATCAATTTTTTTAACCAGTTAATCGGTTAAAATGAGGCGAACAAAAGTAAATAAATATACGTTTTTTTTCCTTTCTCCTGCTGCCGTTCCCTCTAAAACGAACATACAAACTTGCTCCTTGTTCATCTCGTAGGTAACACCCAACAAACAAATCATTCGTCGTGCGTCACGCGGGATTGGAAGAAAAAAGCGAAAACAGAAGCAGAATGAAAGCAGGCTTTACGGAAGTCCGGTGACCTCGGTCATGAATTTGGACGTTATAGCTACGCGCTCTTTTTGAGCACACGCAGCAGCTTTTTTTTTTTTTTTTTTTTTGAAGGCACGCAAGCATGTTGGCTTACGGGTTTGCAGCGACAAAGCTAGAGCTCTTCCGAAGGCTGCCTTGATCCCCATTGTGGGTTATGCTCCGTCCTTGCGGTCGCTACAACGTGACCTCGCTCGTCTCTCCGCTCGTTCAGCGTGGTGCAAAGCCGGCCGTGTTCGTGGCTTGCTTCAGTATTCGACCCTGTGTTTTATTTGTGTGGTTGGAATTTCTCTCTCGGCGTCGCTTTTGCCTCTTGACGCAACGACCTTGGCGGACCTGCACTGCCCGTGGCAAAGTGCTTCCAGATGTTCCCCCGTTCTCTCGTCGTCTTTGACGAGTTGGCGCCGCGCGCAGCCGGATGGGCTCGTTCCCCTTTTCCCCGTAAAAAGGGGCCTTTCCTTCGCCGGGGATTTTCTGTTTGTTGAAAGCTTCAAGGACGTCGTGGAATTAGAGCGTGCGGGTAAAGTTACATGAACGACGAAGATGTTTCATCCTGTTTTTGTCCTTCACGTACTACTCCTATAACACCTTCAGGGACGTCCTCGACGGATCGACGCTCCCCAATTATCCCCGTCTGCCTTGCCCCCGTCTTTCCTCATCCATTCATGTCGCGCCGCAGTC
Organism: Ixodes scapularis; assembly: GCF_016920785.2. Lineage (NCBI taxonomy): Eukaryota > Metazoa > Arthropoda > Arachnida > Ixodida > Ixodidae > Ixodes > Ixodes scapularis. Next base: position 26,479,497 of record NW_024609836.1, read on the forward strand.
ACTTGTTTGAGAAGTATCTCATCACAACACCCTGCGCAGGCATGGACGAATACAGGAGTATGAAGGGCAACCTTTCAGGGAAATTCGGGTTTAGAGTAAATTTCTCCGCGGGCGAAGTTTTTGACTTAAAGAAAGTTCACTGCCTCATCTGCAAAAAAGCTTTCGCATATAGCGGAAGTGTAAGCTCGCTTCAATACCATCTCAGAGCTAAGCACCCAAGCATCTCGCTGCCACAAGAATCATCTGCAAAAAAGCAGACGACTACCGACGTTTTCTCTTCGAGGCCGGTTTCTCTGAAGAAAAAAGAAACTATTGCACAAGCCCTTACATCTTGGCTTGTTTCTTCTAGCCGGCCTCTCAACATTGTGGAAGATCACGGACTAGCGAAAGTTTTTCAGATTGCCTTGGATTCTCCGTCTTACCAGCCGCCGTCCCGTCGTGCAGTGAGTGCCAACGTGGATGCCCTGTATACCTCGAGACGGGAGCGTCTTCAAGCAGAACTCTCGGCAGCCAGCTTCATCAGCTTAACAGCGGACTTCTGGACCTCCATCGCCAATGACGCCTATTTCGGGATAACGGCGCATTGGATCGACGACGACTGGATGCTTCGATCGGCAACATTGCAGGTGAGAAACGTACCTGAGCGCCATACAGCGGAACAATGTGCCAGTGAGGTATTGGAGACTGCTACAGATTGGGGAATCGTTGAAAAGGTAAAAGCTGTCTGTACCGATAACGCCCGCAACATCTGTCTTGGGGTGGAGAGAGCAAACTTTCAGAGTCTGAAGTGCGCAGCTCACACGCTTCAGCTGTGCGTCCACAAGGCGCTCAGCGTGACGGGTGTGGAGCGACTGCTAGCCGCCTGTCGTCGTACTGTGGGTCACTTTAAGCGCAGTTCGAACAACCAGGCCGTCCTTTCAAAACATGCCGCTGAACTCGGAGCACCTAAGAAGAAGCTTCAGCAGGACATCGCAACACGGTGGAACAGTACGTACATAATGATATGCAGCCTGCTTGAACCGAAGGAGCCTTTGCGCCGCTCCATGGAGGACAGCAGTACCATTAAATCGTCGATTCCCCACCTCACAGACGTCTATTGGGACATGTTGGAGCAGCTTCGGGAAGTTTTGAAGCCCCTGCTCGACATTACTGAGCTCCTTGGAGGGGACAAGTACGTTACTCGGTCTGTACTTATTCCAGCCTTAAAACTGCTAAAGAATAAAATGAAGACGAATGACTGTGACCCTGCCTTCATCTGCCGCTTCAAGGCCATGCTGGTGGACTCTATCGATGAGAGGCTTCGCGCGTGGCCGCAATACAACGACTATGAACTGGCAACGTGTCTCGATCCTCGTTTCAAGAGCCTCGCATGCATCGAAAAAGATCGCCGCGAACTTGTGTGGGAAAGGCTTTCCCAGCTAACACATGCGTCTTCGGACGATTCTACTGATCTAACGCCCAAGAAAAAAAGAAAATACGTTTTCTCGGAGGAAAATGAAGAGCCCACCATCTCCTGCCAAGTGTCGCTTTATCGATCGATGGCCGAGGTGACGGACGATGAACTGGACCCACTACAGTGGTGGCGAGCTCAGGGCTCCCTGTTTCCTCAAATTGTGCCAATTGTGAAGAGTGTGATGTGTGTCCCAGTCACCTCAACGCCCTGCGAGCGTCTGTTCAGCGCAGCAGGGATGATCGTCAACAAACAAAGAAACTCGCTCCTGCCGGAAAATGTCAACAAACTTCTTTGCCTCCGCAGCTGGGGTTGTGATCTGTGAGTGCGTTACATCAACGTTTATTCTCAATCAAGTTTGAATATATGCGCCGTTTATCATACAATAAAACATATTGTAAGGACAAAATGTCTACTTTTGCTTTTTACTAAAGTCAACCGATTAATCGATTAATTAATCGATTAAAGGGTAGCGATTAATCGGGTTAAAATTTTTAATCGACGCCCAGCCCTAGTTCTTGTGCATCCCGAGGTTTTTCACGATAGTTTGACCGCCTCAAGGGTTCTTGTGCGTCTCGAGGTCTTTCACGACAGTTTGACCGCCTCAAGGGTTCTTGTGCATCCCGAGGTCTTACGCCGGTGACTAACCGGTTGTTGGAGCCAGATGGGCGGTGTTGTTGCGCGTATGGCGCTGTTCGTGCGAAAGTGTGCGGGTCCAGAGCCCGCGTCACCGGACGGTCTGCAGGGTGCGGTTCGTGCGCCCCTGGACAACCCCAGGCGCAGTTGGCCTCCAGGGCAGTGTGTCGTGGTGGTGGGGGCAGGTATTGAAGCTCGTGTAAGAGGCTTTCCTAGATATAACGACAATCTAAAAAAGGGTGTAATGGGATACACCCATAAGGGGTGTAGTGCTTGTCACATATACTACACCCTTTGTGGGAATACTTGTACACCCCAAAGATGGGAGTATGTGTATACCCGTTGATGTGGTGCACATGTACACCTTTTTGTACATAAATCTCATTCGAAGGGAACACAGGTGCACCCCATTCAATGGTATACGGCTACGCTTCTTTCTACGCGCACTGGAATGAAAGGGAACAGAGATGCACCCCATTTGAAGGTGCACCATTGCACCGCTTCATAAACCCGTCTCACTCAAAGAGAACAGAGATGTACCCCGCTGAATAGTGTACAATTACTCCCCTTTCTACCCCTACTGCCCTTAATGGGAACACAGGAGCACCCCGTTCAATGGTGTATTGTTACACCTCTTTCTACACCCATTGAATTCGAAGGGAACACAGATGCACCCGGTTCAAAGGTGCACCGTCACACCACTTTATGCACCCGCTTCATAGCTAACTTCATTAACCTATTTGAGACATCAAAGGAACCCTTCAAAAATGTATTGGTTGCAAAAAGGCAGGTAAACGGACACACGATATTGTTTTCCAATTTCCTAGAAGTCTATTAGACAGCCTATTCCGTAAACGAGTACAAACTTGCAAGCAATCCGTCATATGTAAAGAGGTACAAAGAAGCTGTGACACAACTCAGAAGATTACTAAGCAAATAAGAACCGTGGTGAATCTTGGGTAGTGTCTATTCTTCCAGCAGCCGGCAGAATTATTTCCCCGAAATTCCAGCGGCAGTCGCCACTCATTGGCGGTACAATCACTTCATCGAACGACGTTTCATCGACACGCGATGTTTCATAGACAGCTCAGAGTAGCTTTCCTATATAGCTTCAAGTTTTCTTTTTTAGCAATGAGTTGCCCTCGCCCCGGCCGGTACCCGCAAAGTTACGTGTGGGCTGGATCGGTGAGCACGCGCCTCAGAAATACACGTGCGACGAAATGTCCCTACAGCATGCATTTCGCGTAACGAGATACGATGAAACGTTAGTGTCGACGAAACGTGCCTACAAAACGTGTCTCAATGAAAAGGGGTCCATGAAACGTGTTTTCACAAAATGCCGAGAGAATAAGAAAGCCAGTATTCTACCTGCAGTTGTCACATGATTGTGGACAGCCAATGGCAGTTAACTGCCGATAGAATTTCAAGGAAATTATTCTCCCGGCTGCTAGTAAATAGATACTGCCTAATTTTAGAGGTAATTCAGAACGAAACGGTCAGTTGTTGCAAAGAGTAGGCTGCAGCGCACTTACGATGAAAATGCAGTACTTGAAATATGTAATCCGAGATACACAGTATGTCGACAAGGGCACTGCAGAACAACCACACAAAAACAAAAAGAAGGGGTTTGTGAAGATTCAACACGATGTGGCAGAAGCAGTAATTTACGGAACCGAACACTAATCGCATCACATCAATTCCTTGGGCTTTTTTTTTTTTTTTGAGAAATCGCTTGTTGCTGATAACGCGTAGGACTTTTTAAACACTGGATGCATTGGTGTACTCGAATACGTTGTCGCGGACGAAATCTAGGGCAGCCCCGCTGGTCGCAGCACAGCACACAAGTAACTAGGCCGGGAGGCAGACATCCCGAATTCGGCGAGAGCTACTACGTCATCCGTGAATCATTTACCACATGATCACGCTCCTGCCGTTACCCGCGCCCAGACAGATAAAAAAAGCCTCTAGTTCATTGGTCCGGCGACTCTTCACCTTCTTCCATGCTTTCAGCTTAGGGAGAGAAAGAAAAAGAAAGCAATAGGAATATAGCAGCTCCTTCAAGGCAAAAAGGGGGGTGCCCTCGCAAAGGCTTATCTTCAGGGGCGTCCGAACAATGAATACAACGAGAGGATTTGTAACTTATATCCTCTTGAAAGTTTTACCCAACGTTAAAAGTTCAGTGGATACTATCCGCGGCCTTGGCCTTCAGGCAGGTGCCGTGCTCTGCCTTATCCCTAGCTTGGAGACTGTAGTCACGTGATTCTACCCGGAGACCTGATTGGCCTAAAACAAGCATAGCGTCTACACTACTGTCAATACCGAGTGAACAGGACATCTCCATACTTTCTAAGAAACAACCCAACCCAAAAAATAACCCCAAGCACAAGCTGATCGGGGCGCGTGGCTAGCGTGGCGGTGCACTGATACACCTAGAGGTTTTTGAGGGAGAGGAGGATACTCATTGTCGGTGTAAAAGTACACTGGCTGGGTAACGGAGGGTGCATCTTTCAGGAAAGGGGTGCATGTGCGCCTGATGAACCCGACTACCCCCTTTTTTTCTTAGAGTGGAGCGTTACGTGCCATTTCGTCGAGACTGACGTGACTACGTCCGTGCAAGTAGGGACGAAAGCGGGGGTGACATTGCTGCAGCACGCGCGCTACTCTATCAGTCTCTGGAGTTTCAGGACACGCCCGTTGGTACAATGCCTGCATTGCTCGAACGTATTCGAGCAGGCTTTCATCGAAATGCTGCGTCCGCAGATCTAGCTCCTGGAGGATACGCGACTCATATCCCGGCGGCATGAACTCCTCCCGAAATTGTTGTCGGAATGCGCCCCAGAACTGGAATGGTGACTGCAACTTCCACCAGCAGGCCGCCGATTCTTGCAGTGCTAGCGGCAGGACTCGGTTCAGCATATAGAGCTCGGACGCGCTGACTGCTGCTTTGTATACTTCAAGGCGGTCGAGGTACATTCTTAGAAAAAAGGGTATGGATAGTCCTCCCTTAGGGGGAGGAACGTTCTTGTAACCTATGTTCCTTTAGAAAGGGAGAAACTTTCGTCCCTGAAGCAGGGGAGCAACTAGTTCCTCCGTCGCCTGCATCTCATTATGGCGGCCCCGAATCGCGCAAATCGAGCCCACCCTTAGCGAAAACTAATACGTTTGAAATATACCACATTCTAATTTGAGTGTATTTGAAATACAGTTCATAATTTTAAGTACACGAAAAATAGACCGAAAATATAAACTTCTTTTTTTTTACTTAGTACTAAAATATACTTCTAAAAATCATTTTAAAATACCTTTACTTAAACTACATTTGAAGTTCCTTTCATGCGTTTTGAAATATGTAAATACTAAATTAATAGGCACAAAATACCTTTCACGTATATTTCTTGAAATATTTATTTAATTCATGCAAAATATACTCCAGCCCTAAAAAAATGGAGCAATCAAAAATACGTGCAGAATACTCTTAAAATACCTGAAAATCGTAAATGCTGTTGTGTTATACTCTAAGTACCTTTTGACTGCAATACTTTGGTAGTTTAACTTAAACTACCAAAATATTGAAAAGCTACCCTTCTAGAAGTTCACTTCAAGCAGATAATACACTGAAGCGCCTAAATACAACATTTGATTAGTTTGTCAACTGAATTGCGGAGCATCGCACTGATAAATCAGCCCAGTTTATGTTATTGTTTCCTTTTTTCTATCAAGGACACACCTGATCCGTTCCTTGCACACCAATCACATACGGGGTTCGGGGACTGCAACTACAACATTTGCTGATGCTGGAAAGCTTCAGCAGGTGCTGTGAACAGATACGTTTGGAGTGGTTTTGTTAGCACGATGTTAGTTCACTGAACGTGTATACTCACCATTGTACGTGATGCGAATAATGACTTTAATATAGTGATATTAACTACCATATTAAATAGTTAACTACTAAAATGAAAAGGCAAAACAACTGCTGTAAAATATTTATTTTTCGCGGGCTCAATATTTCGCGATTTAGGTCAAAGTTGGAGTTTTGGAATAATTCGCAAATTCTAATTTTCGCGACGCGCTGGGATCGCAATATAAATTTTAATATTTTTGCATTTTGCCGGAATTGTTCACGAGACCTATTTTTCGGAATTGTAGGCGATTCTCGAACTTTGCGAGAATTAGGTCCTCACGAAAATAAAGTCGTTTACACTATTTTAAAGTGAAGATACTGCCTTGATTCGCTTCGTCCTGAGTGGTGCTACGCAGAGAAGCAATAACATGTATTTTATGAGCCGTTTGTGTGGATATTGTTTTAAGGACTGCCCCGAATTGTTATTAGTTGTACCAATGCCTTTTACTAAGAGATATCGTCCACGAACTTCAAAACGCTGTTTCCCTTTTGACAGACTCCCGAGGAGAAGATCGAATACTTGGAACCTTAATAAGCGCAGAGGTGGTCACCGAAAAAATGATTACCTTCCATATGTAGGCTATATAAGGCTCTAGAGCAGTCAACGGGACTGTCAATGAGCTGTTCAGTGCGTCATGGTGTTTGTGTTTGTGTTCGTTTCTAATGTAGCTTTGGGAGATGTATCTAGTAGTGCCTTCAAATACCACAGGGACACCATTTGCTGACAAAATCGAAAATAAAAAAAAATTCTGTAACCGGTTTTTAATGCACAAATGGCATCTTGAGTGTGAAGGGATAATATTTTTGGTATATCTAAACTATTTTTTGATTCATATTTATAATGTATTTTGAATACATTACGCGCGTATTTCGAATGCGGCCAAAATAATACAGAATAAATACAAAATGAATATTCGTACTAAATATATTTCAACTTCGTTTGAAGTACGGCCTCTTTTTGCTAAGGGCAGTAAGGCTTGACGAGGATGCTACGTCTCTTGTACGGGACGAGAGCAGCAGCAAATAAAAGCTTTCCGCAAACTGTGTTTATTTCCGAAGCCAGATTCCCCCCACAGGTACAGAAACTTGCGTTTCAAAAGCAGTTACTCAGTCTTCTCGTCGACAGCACTGCGATGTTAAACGGAGACCACCGATACCCAGTTACTTCGCGCCCTTAGCGTCTTACCTTTGGTGTTCCTCGAGTCACAATTCCTTCGTCAACCGCACATCACGGAGAAAAGCAAACTCTATCCGCGAAACTAAAAGCCGCTCTCGAAAGAACAAACTCGAAGCCGCTGCAACCTCCGGACACATAGCGAGTTGCGCGGCTCAAACACGGATGGCGCCACCATAGATGTGTACAGCAGCGCTCGCGTGGTCGGAGGCGCTCATTACTAAAAATTAAACAAAACAATAATGAATCCAACCTCATTCAACTTTAGCTATGACTGCATATTATTTTACTAAATACAAATTACGTATTCTTAAAAAAATAATATATTTTTTTTTAAAGTTTATGTCAACATCACACTTTCGAAATTGTGCTTCTTTCTGTTTTTTGCGTTTCTAAAACGAAACCGCTGCCTGTGCGCATGCGCGCTTGCGCCCTGCGCGTTCTGAAACCGGTGGACCGTGTGGAGGCCAGTGGAGGCGTCCGTGGGTCTGCTCGGTGCTTTCGCGCTTTCGCTCGCCTTCGGAGCGTCAAGCTTCGGCGCTTCGATCATCGCATTGCGCGAGCCTCGCACTTTCGGGCAAGTGGAAAGCTTTTCGTGTCTTTGAACCACCTCATTTGTGCGGTTACGCAAAGTCGTGCCCAAGCAGCGTCGGAGACAAGAAGCACCCGTTCGTTCGGATCCCAACTGACGACGTTGAGTTTGAAAGTTTCACCCCAATTGAAACTTTTCCTAAGTTGATCTTCCAGCCACAAATTTCCCCATTTGAGGGTTTTGTACTCTTTTAGGTACTTGAATATATCGTTCCATTTTTGAAATTTACAAAATGTCACCGTGATTTCATCGCGATGGACCCATTTCGGCGAGCGTTCTTGGCACGTTTTTGTGGATGAAGACCGTCCTGCAAATATTTTATGATCTGTAGACTGTTGGTGAAATATCACCTCCTCTACCTCTCGTCGATCTCGTTCACAGCAGTGTCGATCCCCGTCGAGTAAATTGTAGTCTCTATAAAAATATTCTTCTCCCAGTTTTATAATATTTCGGAGTTCACACCTTATAATATCTGCCCGTTTTTATTAATGTATATCGTGTAGATTCTTTTACAGCCCTGCGACTAGTTTCGCTACGTTTTATTTCTTTCAAAAATAAATAGAAAGCTGGATAGTAAAATAATTTTTAAAGACACTTTTAAGATATTGAAAGATTTACGCATAGAAGGACAGAATGCAGACAGCAGAGCTTGATCGCGAAATGTGCTATCCGTCCTTCCATGTGTAATTCTTTCGAACGTTTTTACACCTCCCAACGCACTCCCCTCAAAACAATTAAAACTCGGGTTAGACATTTTTTTTTCGTTTGATGCACATAAAATAGCATCATTTGCATTGTTTTTTTTTTTTTTTTTTTTTTTCTTTCTTGGTGTATTTATAATACAGATTCTCAAGGCATGAAAATCACTCCAACAAGCCTCAGGGACAGGGAACCCCAATAGACAAAAGGTGTGTCCGTGGTAATTTTTTTGTGAAGTGCACTTGATTGTTGGCCAACCTATCAAGCTTCCTGAATATGTAACCATCAGCATGCTAGGTTCCGCCGTAGTGATCTATGCAGTCTAATCTACGATCAACTGTAATGTAAAACGAGAGTGGCTGGGGCAAAGAGAATTACAACAAAAACAAACGAATAGTAGGAGCAGCCCTCTGTAATATTTCATAGTCCTGTTTCTCTTCTGCAAGTGTATATGTTGTGACGAGACAAACTGATGTGTTCTTACATTGTCCTGTGCAAATCCTGAGAGGATAGAGAACACACATACAGCAAAAATGAGAAAGAGCAATGAAGTGGCTGGTCCATCCCATGGGCATCATAGGATTTCGGTGGCCCCCACACCAAGAAAACCTGGTTTAACTCGTGGTTCAATTTGACGGTGCAAGCGACAGGTATCGGAAGCTCATCAAGAGGCCAAGAAAAATAAGAAATACCAAAGTGGTCTACAGAGAGCTAGGTCTACACATTATTAAGTCTCTAAAGATTTTGGTTCAAGTCTGTAAGTAAGCAACGAATAAGTTTGCCCGAATTACAATTCATTGTGTTAACTGTTTATTTGCATGGACCAGTCAGAATGACACGAGTTTTCAACTAGGCACGAAATCTTTTGGATGTGCTTCTTGAGATCCTCGAGAGACAATGTTGTCCACTGTGTCAGCAGGTTGCTCTTTGCACGATTTTTATGGAGCAAGATCATAGACTAACATAAGCCTATGAGAATCCACTTTGTTTAGACACGTTGTTAGCCTGCTGGTGGGGCAACCTCTAGGCAGTTTTCTTTTTCGGGTGGGAGGGCGAGGGGGGAAATATCTGATGCTTCGAACCGGTGATTCCCGGACCTTTGGCAGCTTGAATTCAAACTACGTATTTGGAGAGTTTCACTCTTTAAGATCTCAAGTTTTGGTGGACAATATCTGACCCACTAAAATTTTGCATTATTGTCTTATTACCCAGGTTGAATAATTGATGTTTTATCGTAATATAAGTTCAAGTTGCTATTTGAGATTCCACAACCTATAACAATTTAAATATCTTCTTAGACATACCTCACCGCAGGCACGTAGCCAGGATTTTGTTTCGGGGGGGGGGGGGGGGGGGGGGCGCTCATGACAAAATGCTGTATGGGGGGAGGGGGAAGAGGAGGTCCTAGCAAAATGGAAGATTTCGGGGGGGGGGGGGGAGGCAGGCCCTATGGACTTCCCCCCTGGCTACGTGCCTGCCTCACCAATAGGGCTGTTTGCATACAATTCCCCGGCAAGGCTGCATATTTACTTCACACTGGGTTTGCTTCTATGTAGCACATATCAGAAATTATAATTATTGTGTTTTCATGTCACGGAAACAGACATTTCTGTTTGCCGCTACAGTTTTTTGTCTTTAATATGGACATCTCCAGTTTCCAAAACAATTCTCCATAATGTTGTTCATCCATAATCTTGAATCACTGCCAAGATCACAAAGAATAAACAATGAAGGTGGCATGTTGTCTATTTTCGTAATCTGCTACTGGGAAAGGGAAAGAACTGCAAGTGATTCAGGCTGGAAACCCCTGAAAATTGTAACCATTGAGTCACCATTGTCATATCTGACAATTTTGCAGGTCTGGGTGAATTCCGTAACCAAAGAGCTTTACTATTCTTTTTTGAAAATGATTATGATGATTAAAAAGCGCAACAGGACAACTAACACAGAAGGAGACACAGACACAGTGCTGTGTTCGTTGTCCTGTCGCGCTTTTTAATCATTATAAATCACCAACTCGCCCAACTTTCTACCCTCGTCATTCTTTTTTGCCTGACTAATATATCCCCCCCCCCATTTTTTTGCGTTTGTCTTTACAGAGACCACAATAAAAAGATTAAAAAAAACATGTATTTATCCATTTCGCTCCCAAGCTAGCTGTCCATAGTACGTACTTCGGCTTTCTTTATTTAACGTGACGAATTAGAATTGTACTGGGACATATATCAGTCCCCGAAAATATGACATTTCTAGCGGCGTGACCGAAACGATCGACCATGTTAGCGAGACATGACTATTGTGTTTTTCAATCGCGAAGACCAATATCCTCGCGCCATAGTTGCGTCTGAGGTTTACGAAACTATAAGTAGTCACTTGGCGAACTAAAGCAGTTATAGTTGGTGCGCGCCGATAGCCTTTCAAAGTGAAAACGCTATGTCATGTTCGCGCTAACAGTGTCGCGCATTGTATCTTCACTGTAGCACCTCTTGCTAACGTAGTACTGCGCTCATTATTAATTTTTTTCCGCATAGCAACGCTTGTATAAAGTGACAGTGTAAATTGTTTTTCCTTGTCATGCAAATGACAATAAATGCGTCAACGAGTGCGAAAAATGCTGGATCTGTTTCGATTCCCTGGAAGATGCTGACGACAAGTAACGGACTGTGAACTGCTGGACACAAGGTAGGCAAGCAGAACTTACAATTCTTTGCCATAACACGTGATATGGCACGCGCGAACCGTAAATTTCCAAACAAAACCTACCGCGGGACCGGCGGTAACGCGTTAGGAAGCAGCAGCAGGGCACGGCGGAAGGGCTGCGCCATGCTGGATTTTGAACGGCTTCGTCTTCGCAAACGGCAAGGAAGCCACTCCAGCTAGATCGACGGCGTCAAAAGTAATTGTTGAAACGTCAGCGCTTCATTTCATGAACATAATTATCGCTGCTTATTTTAGTTTCGCAATTTATTAATAGAGCAATGAGGCTTCGATTCGTTGCAGTAATGAGCGCCTCCGACCACGGAAGGGCTGCTGAGCGCCCAGTCTCCCCAGAAATCGACTCCATTGGGTCTATGGCAGTGACCGGGGACTGGCCGCTGTTTATCGCGTAGCGTGAAAGAAGGTTAAATCGCTAGCCACCAGATGGCAGGGTCAAGCAGAGTAATTGCAAGTAGCTAGGCTAAGTGGCGCTAGGTGCCGCCCAATTCATGTTGTACAAAAAATTATTTGCTCTTCTCAGGCCACTACAGCGCATAGGGATCCTCTACTATACACGCACTACGCTCTTTTGCAAGCATCAGGTGAACATACATTGAGCACATACACGGCACACACAAATAGCGATACAACGGCACACCACACTAACCCGAACACTACACCCGTGCTCTGCGTTTCCGTCTTTTATACTGGTCGTTTTGAACGTGCCGAACTTTTCAGTGACTCCCAAAGCAGTAAAAAATATTCCCAGTGTGTTGATTTTTTTCCCAGCAATGTCATACCACTGAGAGTATTTTGAATGGCTCAGGGGATAAATCTTTTATTAAAAAGTAAACGCTCGATCATGCCGTAACTATTTGAAAGCCAATAAATCAAGCCGCTCCAATGCGGTTGGAAGCCATGAGTTTGTTTCCCCACACGGCCCGTCGTAGCCGGTATTTCTATTGCTTTTCTATTTGTGCTTTACGCGCAAACCTGCAATTGCCGTCTTGAATTAATCTCTGTAGAGTGGATATTCATTCAGCTGGAAGTGATGCTTCACTGGATGAGAAATCGCTTGTCGATCAACTTGAATGCAGTCAAAGCCGCGGCTACGCCGTGGCGAGCCCGAAAACTTCTAGCGCTCAACCCAGCGCGCCACTTGGAGGGCAGTTTCTCCAGGAATCGCAGTATATTTAAACAGCAAATTAAAGGGTAGCTCTTTTTTTTCGATTTTACCTACTATTGTTATTTAATGCCGAAATTCCATGCTGCAAATATACGTACTTTCCGTCACCATTTCGTACTGCTCAGTCCTTGCCTCAGAGCGCAATCGCTCTCGGGGACGAGACAATTCCGACAGTCACATTGGCCACTGCACGATAGGAGCTTCTACTGTTCAGACCAGCGTTCCAACATGACTATCCGCACGTTGATTGATTGCACGTAATCCCTCAAGTGGTATTAAACTTTTTAATGTAAAGCAGAATGTCAGCCTGCGACCACCCCGACCCCTCCAATCACGGCCCGACCAGCGGCATCAATGCCGAATAGTTTGCGATTTCATCTTCTTGGTACACCACTGATGCGCGAACACACGGTCACATCGGCGATAATTCCAGTCTTCTGTTCACAACCCAAAACACTGCCATCACGATGTTACAGCTATGTTGCTGACACGCACAAACACAGAACCACGTTGAACGCCGGCTGCACTCGGCATCGGAAAACAGAACCGAACTCAGCACGGAAGACACCCAGGCAGCCGGCAGCAAAACCTGCCTGTCTTGGACGCAGTTCCTGCGGTTTCCATAATGTCGAAAACGTCGACACAGTTCCGCGTGGTTTTTCTACTATAGTGACTGTAGTTCCATGCCGCTCGAGTCCCGCAATCCGGAGACGGCCATCCCCCAGTGTACGTGGCGCTGCTGGCACTGCTCCGGAACTTCACTGTTTCTAGCGGCTTCGTTTGCTCGTTTGATAAATTTTGTGATAAAAACGTTAATGCAAGCGAAATGTTTTCCACGTTTAGACTAGAAGACGGAATTACTGGCGGCCTTCGCTGCCGCTGAAGCTCAATCAACTCTTGACTTAAACAGCGCAAATAAGTAGCGTAAGGAAGAGACAACAGGAAGGAAAGAGCAGCGCTCTTTCCTTCCTGTTGTCTCTTCCTTACGCTACTTATTTGCGCTGTTTAAGTCAAGATGTCTATCCAACTCGCCCAGCAACTCATTTTGGCTCAATCAACTCAACAGCTATTTACTAAACAACGTGCGCGACCTGCTCGAAAAACGAAACTGAAAGAAGATGAGTCGGGAGGGCGAAAGCTTCCTCCGGTCTGCCTGGAGAAAAAGAAAAACGTTACGTTCCTCCCCTTTTTCTCGTCTCCGCTTGGGGGCGCGTCAGTAGAAGGGAGGAAGACACGCCGTTGCTACTTTTTTCCTCCATTTTTTCTTAGAGTGTAGTCCGGAACAGATTGCCTGTCGTCGTAGCCACGGTAGGTCGGGATAGCCGACTGCGGTCGGGGGTTAGGGTCGTGGGTCAGCGCTAGGCGATTATGACGGCGTCGCAGAGAATGGCTACCCGTTTCAGAATGGGATCAGGCGCCGGCGGAGGGGGTGGGCCTTGAAAGGTGGCCCCAGAACGCAGCGTCACGCGCTCTTTTTCCTTATCAGACATAATACGTGGGGTTAGGCAACAATAAAATATAAAATATAAGAGAACAATCAAACAAAGCAATGCGAACAGGAGCGCAAAAAATATAGTAGATGACACTCACGTGATTGTTACCGGCAAAAAAAAAGGGGTAAAAAAAGAAGAGCCCTAGGTTTGAGTGGCACACCAGTCAGCGGGCAGCAAAACCACGTTGAGCGCCAGATGCAGCGGTATGGCCTTGCTGCTGCCCGTATGGAGGTACGGCACCCGGAATCTAGTTCAACAACAAAAGTGTTTATTATCTGTCGGCTCCCCAACGGCGACTGTCCGCTGGGCAGAGTTGGCCCCACTCATATATACACCAACTCATGTATCCAAACAAACCAGAACGCCCCTAGCGGACTTCACCAGCGGCGTGCATGCGCGATGGGGGTGTGGGCAAGAAGCTCGCCGCTGCCCATAAACAAACCATTGAAATGCGATGTTTTCGGCGTCGGTGCCAGTCCCCCTGCCCTTTTTCGCGTTCGAATTGTTTATTCTACGTCTTCCTGGCAATGCCTGACTACTTTAGCTGCCTCAGCAAAATTAACGAGGCTCGTTACACTGCAAAATTTCGCTTGAATAATGTGACATGCGGAGATTCATTTCGCGTGGAAGCCGCAGAAGGTACGCTAAAGCCTGATTCACATGATGAGATTTCGCTCGCAATTTTCAGTCGCTTTCAGTCAAAGCGTGAACCGTAGCTGAGATGGTCGACGTCCATACTGAATATCTAAAGCAGAATCGGACCAAGTGAATCAGGCAGAACAAGTCGGTGATGGCCACTGGTAAAAATTACCAATATATCCTTGCATCTACTGTTTACATCGAGCCTCCTTACCAACCTTCGAACCTAAGTCTTTTGAGGCCGGCACTTACTTCTTATCACAAGCACCGGTCCCACGTTTGGTCTACGGGCCGGTGTCGTCTAAAAGAGCAGACGAAAAGCAGAAATGTTTGAAAAAGCAGACGACAGTTCGAACGATCAGGCGGCCGTTGAAACTTGAAGACGCAGTGAACGTAGTCCGCAGGTGGTCCGTACAACTTGGCGGTTTTGTGGCGTTCATGTTGGAACAAAACAAATAAATCTGATGACCACAAGTATCCCTGAATTCTGCCCAAAGTGTTCCCCCCCAAGCAATCGTGGTCCGACGGCGTCTGTTTTTCTCTTTTCACGGCACATATCCACGTTCTCGGACGAACCGAGCACATGAAAACTGGCCCTCAAGCCTTTCTCGACTCTTTTGGTACAGCCCCAGTCGCGGCGTTTTGAAGAGAAGGCAGGTTTTTGTCTGGTTCCTTTCAGAACAGCGCAGGAATACACGTCTCACATGGGGACTTCCGCCCACAGCCCCAGACAGTAAGTTTGCCCGACGCGCCACCACCGCGCCGTGACGTAACCGAGATGCGTTTGTGTATAGGCTCCTTGCACTGACGTCACACCGCATACTTTTGACCACCATGTAAAAGGAGGAGTGGGAAGCTGATTTTGTAAGAATTTTGAGTGACAGGTTAATCTTCTACAATCTTCTGGGAGGAAAACAGCGACGTCTGTGCTTATCCGGGAAGCACAAAGCAGGATCCTGATAAGAGGGAAGCTCCTTCTTTCTCTATTCTCTGAAGGGCATCGGAAATAACGTCATGTGCAAGCCACGTATAGTGGGGGGCGATAGAGGGGCTTTAGGGGGGCGGGGCTTTCAGCGCCCCCACTCCGCTTGAGCGCGCGAGCGCCCCCACAACACTTTATCGAAGTTTTCATAATATTGGATGCCTGTGAAAATTTCGAGAAGGCAATTTCCAAGGCAATGGCATTCGAAACAGACATGTTTTTTACGCAGCGGAGATGGTCTTTTTGGGTTGGCCGGAACAAATCACGTAAGCCATGCAACGTTTTCTTTTTTTTTTTTTTTTTTTCTGAACAGCACAAGAGACCGTCGATGCACGTAGCTGCTTCCGAGTGATCCCCCTCCACTGCGCCCCGTCGTCTGCTGCCTAATGCCACTCTGGCAGTTTTCTTTTTTATATGCGTTCTTACGTGCCCGCAAATTAGACCAAATTATTGTAAAATGTTCCTTTATTATGTCCAAAACTATTGTGGTTCCGTGCATCCTTAAGATGTTGAAGAAAAAACGATTTTCTCACGTTCCCCATGCATCTGTGACCGGAGTTGGAACTTGCGAGCGTTCTCCTCTAGTTGCCAAGGGATGGCGTTCTAGATTCTGCTACTTTGCTCCAAAAGAGCTATATAGTACCTTAGTAGCAAACACTGTCACAATACGCGTGTTTCGGTTAGGAGGCCTCATCAGCACAAGCCTGCAAGTGCGTACATTGTTGAAATAAAGGCGGTGACACTGTGTTCTTACTTTCTCTGCGAGTCATTGTTGCGCACCCGAAAATGAATGCAACGTCTGCTGAGCCTTCACCAGAAGAGATAATAATATTATTGTAAATATGCATGTTTTTCGTTTTGAGTCACTTCAGAGTTGCATAATAGTGTGCCCCATATTCGCAATGTATTGTTTATAACTTTTAAAATGCCGGCTTCTGTAGTTAGGACACACAGTCGTTTAAGAAGGTGGGAAGAGTTGGAAATGTCGGATGTGCAACGTCGAGCGTGATAGTTCTGCTTATAGTTTTATGCAGATAGATGAAATCTGCAAAATGCAAATAAAAAAGCAATGTTGTTTTGTTCTGGCACAAACTACTTGTGAAGCAAAACGAGGATTGATATATAGGCAAAGTAAGTCAATGTTGTAACCACCTTGTTGCATCACTGGAAAGGTAAAACGAAAACTCTGTTATTCAGAAAAAACCACAAGTGCGCAGTGGATCGCGTCATTTCCTCGAAACATTGAAGGAGACCACACACACAAAGGTTGACAATCACACAGCTACCATGTCGCCTACTCCAGACCTCATTGTAGCCGCTGGTACACTCTTAGAAAAAAGGATATCTATAGTCCTCCTTAACGGGAGGAACGGTCTTGTAACCTATGTCCCTTTAGAAAGGAAGAAACTTTTGTCCTTAAAGCAGGGAAGCAAAGTTCTTCCGTCGCCTGCATTCCGTTATGGCGGTCCCGAATCGAGCAAATCGAGCTCAAAAAGGGTTAACGAGGACGCTACGTCTCTTGTACGGGACGAGAGGAGTAGCAAATAAGAGCGTATCACCATCTTTCCGCGAACTGTGTTTATTTCCGAAGCCAGCTTCCCCCTGCACGCAAAGAGACTTGCGTTTCGAAAGCGGTTACTCTGTCTTCTCGTCGTCAGCACTGCGATGTTAAACGGAGACAACCAATACCCATTTACTTCGCACACTTTGCGTCTAACCTTTGCTATTCCTCGAGTCACGATCCCTTCGTCAACCGCACGTTACGGAGGAATGGTAAGCCGATTCCCGAAACCAAAAGCCGCTCTCAAAAGAACAAACTCGAAGCCGTTGTTGCACGGTAACCGGGAATTATCGTGTAGCGTGAAAGAAGGTTAAATCGCTTGCCACCAGATGGCAGGGTCAAGCATAGTAATTGCAAGTAGCTAGGCTAGGTGGCGCTAGATACCGCCCAATTCATGTTCTACAAAAAATATTTTAATTTGCTCACGCCACCATTGTGCTTCGGGATCTTCGGGAACCTTTATTATACGCAGATGTAAACGAATTATGCATACTAAAAGCATCAGCTGAACACATATTGAGTACATACATATACACGGCACATCCCAACACCAACACAACAGCACAGTAACTCGATCACCACTTCCGAGCTCTGCGTTTCCGTCTTTTATACTGATCGTTTTGAACCAACGAGGTAGAGGGGCTTAGGGTGATAAACCGGAAGTTCGGAAGTGGCACTCCCGGTTGCCGCCATGTTGTACGCAAAAGTGACCACTCGTCACGTGACCTCACAAGAGCCGTGACGTCATCGGTAAGATGACAGCGCCCAGAGCTGGCGGATGCGAATTCGCTCGGTGTGCGGTAGCCGTGATGTGAAGCTGCTTTAAGACGACTTCGGGCTCCTTCGTGCTCGCTGAAGCAGTTATAATGTGAAAATATGAAGGAATGAGACTTTATACTCTTTGTGCGCGAGATCGCTCTGGATCATCTGGGTATGAACACCTGTGAGACAGCATCAGCCGTATCGCCGTACCGGTGCTCGGATTACCGGATGTGTTCGAGGATTGTTGGAACTTTGAGTGCTTTTAGCATGAACTTTTCGCGTTCTCTTAGCTTTGTTCGAACGTTGGAATGTCTGAAAATCGATGCGAAATCTATACGTCGGACGTACCTAGGCCTAGGGGAATTTGTTTCAGCCATAGGAGACTGAATAATCACAGCAACTTCTAGCGGGGAAGCTCCTGTGATCTTTACGTTTTTCACATATCAACAATTTTACGATATAACTTCCAGCATAAAATATTCGCATTTTTCTAGCTTCGTTTGAACGTTGGAATCTCTGAGATTTTTAAGCCCCTTTTGAGAACCACTGGTTTAGACAAATTATTTACCTAGCATTCGGTGCTAACTGACTTCCAGTTCGCATTTCACAAAAAAAAGGTCAACGGAATGCGCTTTGATATCACAGGAATAAATAATATGAGATATTATAGAACGTAAACAGTTGACATTAGAAATATTTATTGAACATCCTGGGAAGGAACAGCGGCACAAAAACTTGGACAAGGCTAAAGAAACCCACACGACAGGACGGCGTTGAACTAACTGATGTTTGACACAGAAAAAAAGGAAGGATGAAAACACGAAGCATCTTAATCAGAAAAAATAAACACCACACAAGCGCCAAGCAAGCAGCATATTCTGTCAAGATAGGCCAAATCATTGTCTACGATTGCCCGTCATAGTCGATCGAAGGTACCCGAATTCTTTTTCAGATAAAGCCACTGACGGTTCGGTGGCGCGTCTCCCGTCAGGTTCAGAGATAAGAAAGGCGTCGATAATTTAAACGTGTCACTCTGTCTCTGTTTTTATTCAAAACAGTGACTTCACCAAAATTAGGCTGGCACTAGCAGTTCCTGCAGTCTAAAAATAGCAACTCCCTAACAGTGGGCCTGGGTGAATACAAATGTTCTCTAAGTCTCATTCGGATAGCGGCCTGTCTGTCCAACGTGCACATTGCCACACGACAAGGGGCTCTTATAAACCACGCCAGACGCAGAAGCCTCAAACGGAACTACGTGCTTTTTGGTGCATTTCCTCTTCGACCGCTCTTCGGCGGTGGAACCAACTTCTTCACATATCTGACCTGTTTTCTGTGGGTCAGAAAACCCCATCGAGACACCGTAGCGACCTCCGACTTGCTTAAGTTTATGGGATACCCGTTAAAGGTAAAACACGACCAGCATTTTTTTTTTTTCGAAATTTTTGACATTTTGAAAGCAATTGACTGTCTTAATAATTCAACGCTCCTTGACAATCTCTCGTGTTATGGTACACGCGGCAGGCCTTTGATACTCATTCACTCATATTAAAAAAAAAATCGGTTTTTTGTATGTTTTTACAGCTTACAACTTGGTCTGCCTCAACGGGCGACGAGTCTCCCTGCTGTAGGTGAGCAATTTAGCCAGTGCAGTACATCCGGTAGCCTGCGGTCTTTAACGTGCACCACGCAGTAGTGGTACACGACCGCACGCCGGCACGATGCTCATCCAGATCGAAACGGGCAGGGGTAAGGGTCGAACCTAGGATCCCCGGGTTCGGCAGCACAAGCTTTCGCTCCACGTGCTCCGAGCTGGTGTGCGCTTTAGCCCACTCGGCCACCGATCCTTTTGTTATTTTTATTGCGAGATTTCGACGGTGAACTAAGATTCACAATGCACGATACATTTTACTTGAACATGTACAATAATATATTGACGACCTTAGTGAAGACGACGATAAAACGTCCCCTGTAAGGCTTGGAGAGGCGGTGAGAATTGTTAAAATTCTCTGGTCATCGACAGCTTCAAAAGGCAGGCAACCACTCCAGTTCCGGACATACTTTTTCGTACACAGCCGCCATCAAGTTTACATTTTCAATGAAATGTTACCGTACGAGACGGGCATCCAGATCCGCATGACGAACTGCCATCCTACATCTCCGAATAGCATGCATGCCCAGTAAAACTTGGAGGTCATATGGGAAAGGCGTTCCTTCCCCAGACAAGAAACGTATTCCACGAGCCCTGAGCGGTAGGTCTCTTTTGAGAGTGCGTTGGAGCACGTCCCAGGACAGGATAGCATTCCAGCAGTCCAGGAACATGTGCTCCACGGTCTCCACTTTCTAGCACAAAAAACATCTCGCCCCATGGTACCAACATGCCTTTTTTATTTTTTTTGCTAATCAAGTCTTTACTGGCAGCGTGTTGGTATGTACTTTAAAATAAAAGGTTTTCACAGATCCGGGAACTAACATTCTCTTGACGCGGGAAAGTACTTCACGGTCAGTGCTGTCCCCTTCACTCATAATTAGAACATCGTAAGCAATGCGTCTCAGTGAATGAACATGTTTCCTCTTTGCAACTCTTGAAGTTTGGTGTGCCCCAGGGCAGCATACTCGGTCCTCGTTTTTTTTTTATATATATGTGAATGATCTAGTCAATATTTGCAACCAATCACGTTTTCCCTTGCATTAAGACGACACGAGTGTATTTCTGTCTGCGTTAAATATGGACGAACTCATAACTAGGCAAACTTAGTTTTAGAAAAGTTTATTTCGTGGTCATCAATTAATAATCTTAAAATCAACACTGTAAAATCTAAAGCAACTGCTTTTAGAAATGTAAATAAGCACGTTACAAGGTATTATAATCAAAAGATCGGTACCGACCACATTGAAATAATCAAACAGCACAATGTGCTACGTGTAATTTTTTTTTAGAACATATGCAATGGGATAATTATGTAAAATACCTAGCTACAGGAACCGGCAAACTTATTCAACATTTAAAAAACCAAATAAAAAAGCTTACACTCCTAAGTAGGACATTTCAATATTTTTTTTTTTATTTTAATATTTTTTAAGAAAAGCAATTTAAGCGCAATAGAATGTCATCAAGTGCACATGTATTCAATCGCACCTACACAACACTCATGTCAGTTGGCGCTGCTCTCGCTGCGCCATGCCGAGCTGAGATGTCAACAAGAAATAGAGTTGTATTATTTTGAAACATGCGAAAAATCATTACTTCTACCATCAACACAATTGTAGCCGCTCCGCAACATAAGTAGTAGACTATGAGAAACTGTGTGGCATCGTAGGGCTTTAGGGAGACTTGTACATCCCCAAAACGAGAACAGTACCAATACTTGATGCTCATTCTGCGGGGTAGCAAACCAGTCTCGAACATTCTCGCCACCAGATGGCCGTAACTCTTTCTGAGCGGCAAGTCCTTTCGCACCGGGGTGCTAGCGTACAACTGGTTGATTGTGTCTTTCCCAGCAGTGAGCCTGTAGCCGTGCTTCGCTATGAAGTATTCGTGGTTCTCATGCGAGAGGAACACGTGACTACCTCCAATAACCTTCTCCATGCAGCCCTCGTCTGTGTCGCTCAATGTGGAATCTTTGTTGGACGATCGCCTCCGAGCGGCCGCCATGGCACCGATGATGCCCTGCTTGTCGTCTGTCTGCAGCAGAAGACGTTCGAAGTAGGTGCCTTTTGCCACACACGGTAGCACTTTCCCAGATGCGAGCCTGGGATAGAGCTTCTCTATGGTGTCGTCAGCGTCCCAGACATATCCGGAACTCAGGCTGGACGTCAACAGGCTCTGGAAGTAGGCGGCAAGCGAGAATGCGCCACCCATCCAGCATAAGAGCACGATGCGTCCAGCCAGAACACGTTGGAACCGTTCCGGTATGGGGTACGAGAAGAGCATTGCCGTTGAGACAAGAACCAGCACCACGTCTTGGATGCCATTGAGGAGCCCCTTTCCCGAGCAGTAGTTGATGAGACAGAAGCATAGTGCGCAGGTAACCATCGATAGGAACAGAATTGTGAAGAGGGCCATCGGTGCTTCTCGGATAAACGCACCCGCACGGCTTGAAGGCTTACGAACCGTGTAGAAGACAGTCCTCCCGTTGCAGTAGAAGAGTGGAAAGTGGAGCAGTCGCCAGCGGTTTGCGCCGGGCACAACACGGTCGACCACAATGTCTATCCTACGCTTCACCATACCTGCAATCAAATGCTCGTTTTTCACCTTTACTGTTCTGAAATGAACACCGAGGAACAACAAACCATCTAATATAACTTTAGCTTCCCGGATCTCGCACTTAGGAAACAGACACCCAAGCACGAAGCTCTGGTTCCTAAGTAGTTGCCAGGTTTGGGTGGCCGGAAAGCTGTGCTCCGGCACGGCTGAATTCATCAGGCTGTTTTCGCCGCTGTTAGTACAGTTCCATACTAAGTCCTGTTTAATGTCGAGGCTTTCTGCATTCACAAATGGGTTGTAAATAAATTGGCGGTGGTATCCACGAGCCCGGACGCATGATAACCGATTTGTCTCAGAAAGAATAAACAAAGTAGAAACAATGTCGTCGGAAGAGAGTAACCACCATAGGCTATTGTTCCATAAGGACTCAGAAATAACGGCTACCTTCTTTTTGTTGTCGGCAGTGCTGTAACGGAGCTGCTCGAGGTACACTGACCAGGAGACGCACCAGGAGACGCATCCTGCGCCGGAAGAGAAAGCTGTTCATGTTTCCACTTGCGCAGAGAACGTCGATGTCTGCGTCATTCTGGAGCAGAAGATGCACATCGTTTTTTGTCGAGCTCAGCGGTGCAACGGGCATTGAGACAACAGACAAGGCTATGAGAAGACACGCAAGCATCTCCGACAGGCGTCTTTGGCAGCCGAGAACTAAATCACAGATCAGAGCCAAGAAGTCTGAGAAATCTCCACTCAAATCGAGAGCCTTGAGGGTTCTTTCAGATTTTTATTTAGGGTTCGGATTTCCGCAGGCTGTCATCTCTCCCCATGAAAGCAAATAATGCCACGATTCAAGGGGGCGGAATTTCGATCCTTTGAAAATGAGAAAGCGCGATCGATCCTTATTGCTTCTTCTGGCAGCGGCTTCTTTTATTGATAAATGTCCTCCATGCAGAGAGCACAGATATTGGTGATGTCTTCAGACAGAATATCTTAATATTTATTATATGAAATAAAAGAAAAAAAGGAAACGTTCAAGGAAAGTACAACGGAGAGGCGTCACGGGAAATGAGACACGTGGAATTGAGACAGTGAATACCTGGGTCATTTTTCTGCCCGAAGCTTTCTTGATTTAGATGCTTGACCGCGTCACTGAGGCACACACCTATATTTTCCAATCGCTCGCGTTTCTTGATCACCGATCAATTCTTTGCACGGCACGCCCTATATTTCCCTCCACCACCATCAACATTTAGCCCCGTGTATATAGAGTTTTAACTTTGGTCCAAACATTGTTTTTTGCGTACCAAAGCTAAGTGTTATAAAGCTGAACTTAACAAAAACAGAAAGCATGTAACGGTGAACTACAGTCCAGTGAGAAATGGTTTTCGCCTGGAGCAGATTTGCGTCGCTTTTTTGTCGTGGCCAGGTCCAAGTCCCGGTGTTGAAGTTGATTCCGAGGCCGATCGAAAACGGGGCACCACGACGTTAAGCGCGGCTAGGCCCGTTCCGAGTCAAGAGTCGACTGTTGGTTCTGGAAGGCCAGAAAGCTCCAGACGCACTTCTCATGCATCATGCAAAAATAAAACATGAAGAAACACGGCGTCTGCTGCAGACATAATGACAAAATTATATGCGGACGTTCCTCAAGCATGTTTGAACAATTTTTGCTTCACGCATGTATGCTTCCATCATATAAGAAGTAAGTGTTTTTTTGTTTTTTTTTGCATGACCAATGTCACACGAGCAAGCAATGCAACACATACAGTGTTGGCAGACCGCCTTATCTTAATGTATTAGCAGGGTGACGGTAGCCTAAGATTTCCACGTGAGCGATTATGAAATTAACTTCGCGATTGAAGGTTAGAGCCCCACGCAGATAGCAGAAACACGTGATCGCCTGTTTGTTCCGTTTTATTTTTTTCTCATGAGCGAAAAGCTGTCATTAACCTTCCAGCGATGTACGTCTCATTAATATGGCCTCGTTATTATGAGTACCCCGCTTTAAAGATACCCTTTTCAGGGACGAACAGTGCAGATACGAATATCTTTGCTTCGTTAATATAGAGAGCTCATATCATGGACATTTTTTTTGAAGGGCGGAAAGGGGGGGGGGGGGGGGGGGCGGGTGGGAGGTGTCTTTATTAATTAGAGATAACTGTACTAGGAAACTATGGTGCCTGGAGCGCGTCTTCGACTGGCGTATTGAGAGTCCTGTCCCGCCCCTACACAAAAAGCACTCTCGAAATAAGGTAGTATCTTCACGGAAGGTTCCGTGTCATGCTGTCGGATGCTGTTTTCCCGGCAGTTGATTGTAGAAGTTCTACTAAACAGGGACGAGCGTACACAAGTTGCGCTCTGTCGTCACTGCATTCTAGCTTGTGGCTGCTGCCATGCACATTAATGGACCTATTATTCCGTTAAGCAATTACCTTTCGGTTAATGCTCTCCAACACGTCAACAGGAGTATTATATTGTAGAGCCATGGCCACGGCATAACGTGTTCCGGTATTCAACTTTTCTTCATACTTTTGAAAACTGGAACAGCCGCTGAAAGAAACATTTGTTCTCTAAAGGAGCACTGAAAGGTCAAAATCATTATTTTTTATTATCCCCAACGATTGAAAACGATGTTTGGACATTACTCTGAATTCCAAACTTGGAACTCAGTATTTGTGAAGTAAGAAAAAAATTTCCCAAAGCCAAATTTGAAGTTTCCGCGCGCTCCGCGCCAGTCCTGTGACGTCAAAGATTGAGTCGTCCTGCAACTCGGGTTTCTCTCACGCCTCCGAACCGTCCCGATCCTAAGTGTCCTGTTCGCCCGCGTCCCCCGATCGACCGCTCTTTGTGTGTGCCGCCTATTGCTGTGAGCAGATGACGCTTCAATTTCGAGTATGAAGCTTTTTTAGGGTCCTTTCAGCGATCTCAAATTATTTCAAACGGTGTGAGGTTGAAAAGAGCGCGCAGTGGTCTTTTGCGAGCGACGTGAGGGGCCGCGTCGCGCCGGTTCTGCGTGAAAGGCTGCCACGGCGGAGTCACTACCGAAACTACGGTACACAGACACCAAACCCAGTTGCTCTGACCGCTTGGCGATTTCCTTTTTGAGGTCTGAGAGGTCGTCGGACACCTAAAAATGAGAACTTCGTCCGATTTCCCGACTCACCGATCATCCTCAGTACTACATGTGCCGAGAGCCGCCATGTTTTCCAAGGGAGGATAAAAAAACAGGAGGCGACATCTCTGCGGACTCCGATTATCGGTGGCTCAAAAAGAATGGCTGTACGCAATTGCCTTAAAAAACATGTTTTACGAATGTGGTTATTAAATATTACAAAAATGTCGCTTACCAAGCTTCTAAATTGTATACTTGATTACGTTCCAAATGAAAGAAGCGAGGAGGTGAGAAGAGGGAGAGAAGCTCGTCGAAAATAAATAAACGCGCGGGGGCGTGCAAATAGTTTTTTTTCGCCTCATATTTTTTTTTGCTATGATTACAATTTGCATCGTTTTAGACAAGAAAAATAAGACCTTTGGGGTGTCAGTGCCACTTTAAACTCATCCCCGAACTGTTAAGAAAACACTTCGAAGTTGAGTGAATAGTAGCTTTGTTTATCGTGTGTTTTTCTTTCTTTCTTTTTACTTTTTGTTTCTTCTATATATCTATGACATGCTGTCTTATTACAATTTCGATTGTTTTTCATTTTAGCGATGTATTTACTAGCGTATTGTTGTTTATGCACCATTTGTGTACCTGAACAAGAATATGCAGTCTAAATGAATGAATTAATTTTTTTGTTAGCATTTTAATAAAATAATTTTTCTGTTGTCTATCACCCGCCAAGTGGTAATATCTCCTCCTTTCTTGAGTTTCTCGACGTATATTTTAAGTTTCTTGGTGAAAGCAAATTGACTGTCTGTTTTGGAGGTGATTTTACCATAGACATGCTTGCGTCGTCCTCACATAAAACTGAACTGCTGACTTTATACCAGTCATACGGACTCTTCAACGTTATATCCCAGCCTACTCGCATTACACCCCGAAATACGGCGTTGTTGGATTTATTTTCAACAAATATTTCAGAATCGGACGTAATTGCTGGAGTGGTTGGGGAAAGTATTAGTGACCACCTTCCAATATATATGCTTGCAAATGTAGACTACAGCTCCAAAAAAATATGTGATCAGATTTATTTTAGGAATATAAGCTCTAAGAACCTTGATCCTTTTGAACAACAGATAAGTTCCGAAGTCTGGAGTGCGGTGCTGTCTAGCGTGTCTGCTGACGAAGCATTCAATTGTTTTCTTGAAAGGTTTAAAATGATATATGACCGCTGCTTTCCTTATGAATTGCATAGGGTTCCTCGAAAGTCTCGTAAACCCTGGGTTACACCCGAAATAAAAAAAAAAAGATAAATAAGAAATATAATCTGTACCACAGATTCGTGCACACTAACGATGTTAACATCTTGGTTGAATTTAAGAAACTTAGAAATCAATTAACAAAAACTTTAAGGGAGGCTAAACGCGTGTATTTCAATAATTTATTTAAAGATGGCGAGATATCCGAGGTTGTATGGAAAAAAGTAAATGAGCTAATAAAACAAGGGTGGCATGCGGATAAAGTAACGGAAACAAAAATCGAAGGCATCGTTGTAAAAGGGGCAGCTTTGGCCAAAAAGTTTAGTGATCATTTTGCTACACTTTTCCAGAGTGTACACTGTGCGGATGCCGTTAGGTATGTCCAGAAGGTTTCACATAGTATGTTTGTGTTTTCAACTGACGAACATGAAGTATTTTCTGTTTTCGAAAGCTTAAAAAATAGTAAGAGCTCCGTTATATATGATTTTCAAATTAACCTATAAAGCATGTTTTGCGGTGGATTGTTCCTTGTTTAACATATATTTTTAATCTAGCAACCGAGAACGGAACATTTGCGCAAAAGATGCAGGTTTGCAAAGGTATCTGCGCTATATAAAGCTGGAGATAAAAACAACCTCGAAAATTATAGACCGATTTCTGTCTTGCCGATATTTTCAAAAGCTCTAGAAAAAATAATACATCACAGGCTATATAGTTTCTGCGAAAAGGTTTCTATTTTAACGCCCTGTCAATACGGATTTAGGAGGGGTTTTTCTACCGAACTTAAACAATATTGAAAAAGTTATTAATATTCAGAGTATTCATAGATTTTTCAAAGGCGTTCGACTGCATTAATCATGACACGTTACTTCAAAAGCTGCATATCTATGGCATTCGTGGCGTTGCTTTAGATATGATTAGAAGTTATCTTAGTTATCGGTACCAGTGTGTTGAAATAAATAAAAAACAATCGGATCTTAGGAAACAGACTGCCGGCGTACGGCAAGGGAGCAGTTTGGGACCACTTCTTTTTAATCTATACATATATGACATCGTAAATATTGATCAAAATGTGAGTCTCATTATTTACGCTGATGATACCAGTATATTCTTTTCAGGTGATGATACTGATCAGATTATAAGTGCCGCAAATATTTGTTTAGAAAACTTAAATGCCTGGACAAATTCAAATTCCTTAAAAATAAATGGCAGTAAGACAAAAGCCGTATTATCTAGATCACGAAATACAAACTGTTTCTATACGTCCATTCTTTCTCTTGGAACTAACTGTATAGATATAGTTGAAAGCGTAAAAGTTCTCGGAATTATATTTAATCAATACATGTCATGGGACGAAACTGTACAACAGACATGTCAAAAATTATCAAGAGTTGTAGGTATTATGTACAAATATCACCACATCCTCCCGATTTCGGTTATGCTCCTTATATATATTTCCCTCTTCTACTCAAAATATAATTATTGCTTCTTGGTATGGGGGAATACGACCACTACGAGCATAAAACTGCTACATACTCTACAAAAAAAAAAGCGGTTCGTATTATATGTAATACTGAGTATAGTAGTCATACTAGCGCATTATTTATTAAATTGACTATTGTACACTCTGGTTTATAATTTATAATAATCAGTATTATTATAAACTTTTTCTTGCATTGAAAAGACCTTTTGCCAAAAAGAAAATTTATTCATATCTATTTCCAACCTTAGGATGAGGGAGGCTACTTATGAAACTAGGTCTGCAGACGCATGGTTAGTGCCGCACTCCAGAACGAACTACGGAAATCAGACATTGAAATATATAGTACCTCGTTTTTTAAATCGCCTGAATGAGTTGAATGTAAAAGTTTTGAATGAAACCATAAAAAATGTACGTTTCATGTTTGTGAGAGAGTGCCCCTGGAATTTGTAAACTTGGCTAAATCGATTACTTTTCCCCCTTCCCCCTCCCCCATCTAATGTTGTTTATTTTTGTGCTATAAGTGTGATGGTAAAAAAAAACATTTGTATGTACATGCCGTCCTCTTTCGCTGCTGTGGGGAGGCAGAGGTTCGTCAAGCAACAACTGAGTTGCTTTTTTCTCTGTCTCCCCTCTCCAAATGGAGAGATATAAAGAGTTTGAGTTTGAATTAATCAATAAAAAAATTAATACGCTTAGTTAATCAGTAGATTTCAATATTACTTTAAGATTTCTAACTTATTTTTTTTTATATTCTTGACCTAACGGGGCTATAGATGTTAAAGCGGCCCTCCAATGATTTTTAGACAGGTTTGAAATTTACCCTGAAACTTAGTTAAAAACGTAGAAACACCGAGGAGAAACGATTTTTTTTATATATTTCCATTATTTTGGGAGTTATAAGCGAATTTACTTTAGAAAGAAACAGGCGAAATATTCCCGCTCCGTGACATGTTAGGGAATATTCAACGATCGGAGGGATGGAGTGACTGCCGCACCGAGGACGTGTTCGCATCGTCGTCAAAGCCCCTTGCATCGTCCTGTACTTCGTGTCAGTTTAAGTGCTGCAGACGCAGACATCGCTATGAGCTAAGTGGACCAATCATGCAGCGTCAAAAGCGCAAGTAACTGGGCCTGCTTCGTTCCTGATTAGATGAGCGATGATAGAACACGTACAGAAACACAACGAACGCCATGATAGTGTGCCTTTGACGTTGTCCGATTGGTCCCTTTAGCTGGTGGCGTCGGCTGCGTCTGGGTGTGAGGTGAAACGAAGGATAGATTCAGGCTCCGTACGCAATCGTGCCGATGTCCTCCAATATACGCCGCGTCCAGCTGGCCCGTCACGCTGAGAAGGGCCCGACCAAACCACAAGCAGGTCATACAGCAGACGTGTTGAGTCCAGCGCGATCCAGCGCGCCCTGCTTCACTTTTTTTCCCCCGCTTCCGCTGATCGGTACAAATGCGATCGGGGTAATCGAAGCAGTGATTGGAGGCAGGAGTTAGCTGCCACCGTGGTGGATAAAAAGAAAGGCAAGTGATGGTGGGTAACGAGTTAAAATAAGCATTTCTTTTCTCCCGAATGTCACAAAAGTGTGGGACGAAGAAGATCACAATATGGCGCCCGTCGAAGTCGCTCGTCACGAATGCGGAGGGCAAGTCGTCTGCTTCTTGCGCAGGAGTTGCAGTGACGTCACAACGGCGCCGAGCTCTGAGTGGTTTCGATCGGAAGGCATGGGTTTACCAACCGGGGGGCAAGGGGGGCGCTTGCCCCCCCCCCCCCCCCCCCAGTTCTCAGAGTGGGGGGCAAGGCATGTGTTTTGCCCCCCCCCCCCTCCCCCCTGAAACGGCCGCCACGGGGCAGGGCAAATACTGGCCGGCGGCGCCCAAGGAATACCAAGGGCACCGCCCCACGACCCACGCGGGCATATTTTTAGCGCGCAGGCGATACAAACCCTAGCAACGGCGCTCACACCGGATTGGCTGGTTGGCGGAGATAGGCGCTGCCGCCGTCAACATAGGCAGCAGATACAATGCGAGTTTCTGAAGCGGCAGCATAACTTAGTGGTAAGATGTCTGCCTCATACGTATCAGGCCCGGGTTCTATCCATGGTGTGGGCTTACTTCTTTTGTTTTTTTTTCTCGAGCATTTTGTTTTGTCGAGGCATTTGGCGATATTTACGAAATTTCTTTTTTTTTTTACGAATAACACTGAAAGAAAACGAATGTTGTTGACGAAACATCGCTGAACTAAATCGTATGGGACTCTATTTACGGATGTGCATGGGGGACAGCAGGGGCTTAGGTTGCCGACTGGACCCCGCAAAGCGGCGTGTACGGGGGGGGGGGGGGGCAGGGGGGGCTAAGTGGGTTAATAGTTTTGTAATTAGCAGCCGCACACTGTCGCCGCGAAGCGCCGTGAACGCACGCTCGGGCGTGGGTTAGCGCGCTTCGAGTGATACACGCGCCGTCCGAATCCGAAATTTAAGTTCCGGCGCGTTGGCGAGCAGCCAGTCCGGCGTGGGCGTCGTTGCTAATGGGTCTATCGCCTACGCCGTAAAAGGAGCCAGTGACCAAAGAGCCCGGTGCGCATACACAACTGGCCCTCTCCCCCCCCCCCCCCCCTCCCCCCCTTTCCCTCTTTTACAACACCTACACACACACACGCCGTAAAAGTTAGTGATGGACCGAATCTGCCGAACTTCAGATTCGGGAAAGTTCCGCACTTGCAGAAATTTTGAAAGAAAGTTCGGCAAAGATTCGGCAAAAATTTGGCAAATGTCTGCGCACGCGCACGAGAGCGATGGGGTCATAGATCGCAAATAGATGCCGCGCAGTCGCGCGGTTACCATCGCACAGTCTAGTACAACCAGAGGTTACGGCGAGGTGTGGAGTAGGCGACGTGGTAACTGTGCGTTTGTGAGTTTTTGCGAGCGTGGTTCTCTTTAATATTTTCTGCCTCAAGAACAGAAGATCGACAAGTAATTTTTGCAGTTTACTGCGCAAGTGACAAATGATGCGGTGCATTCTAGAAACGTGATTTTCATTTGACCTTTCCATTGATGCAACGAGGTGGTTGAAACATTGACTGACAACTGCACAATTACTCTCAGTGTGCGCAGCCCACTGCCGTCAAACGGGGCAGAGTCACGAGAGCTTGCCAGGATGTATGGGGTGCAGCTGGCATCCTCGTTATATTGTGATACATGCTTTTTCCTATCTTTGCCTTCCTTTTTACGTACTTTCTGTAGTGTGTGTATTCCGTACATTTATTTGTCTGTTTTGTTTATCATATGTGGTGGCGGGCTGGCAGCAGACATGTACAAGCTACTGAAAAAAAGTAATTAAGATAAGTTACCAAGTATTAGCCTCAAAAGTAATTTGAGTAGAGTAGAAATTACTGAAATGGAAAGTAATTCAGTAAATTACTAAATACCGTAAAAAAGGAGCAAATTTCTTCTGAAGTTGCTTTTATTTTTTTATATGCTAACAAGGAAGTACTTACATAGGTTTCGATGCGTTAGCGAAATTCTGCGAGCCGAATATAAAGCGGCTTCTGTTTTCACAGAAACGCTTTAATAGCTGGTTCTGCTTCTGCATGCCTAATTGTTGTGTACTTTTTGGTCAAGGATGTACTGCGGATGTATCATTTCATCTTTGAGGTTTAGCACTGCCTGAGCTTAATTTTGCAGACAGTTTTTGATTGCTTACAATGTTGGGTAAAGTATGTCTAAAAACTACTTGGAAGTACAACGTTAATGAGAGATTAGATACTTCAAGTAAAGTAGTAGTACAACGGGTGCAATGCACTTGAAGTGAAGTACTATAAATACGATGTACTTCCAAAGTAAAGTAGAAGTACTTTTTAACACACTCTTACAGAATGCCCTTTCATTCCCTATACCGCGTTTTTTTTTTTAAACATGCCACTTTGCATAGTTTCAGGGGAAATCGGAGGTGCATCA
The DNA here is from genome assembly GCF_016920785.2 of Ixodes scapularis. NCBI lineage: Eukaryota > Metazoa > Arthropoda > Arachnida > Ixodida > Ixodidae > Ixodes > Ixodes scapularis. Next base: position 26,511,274 of record NW_024609836.1, read on the forward strand.
GTTTTTTTTTTGGAAAGCGCGGCAGAATTAAAGGTGCATCAGATTTTTTTTTTGGAAATTGCGGCAACCAATACGCCGTAGAGTAATTGGTTTATTCTCGCTGACGACCAATTTAACAGAATTAACTTATAAGGCACTTATTTGTCTCGGTCTTATAGCCGCCATTTCTTCACTCAGAGAAATGACCAGTACGTCTCGAAAGACAGCACAAACTATACAGGAGCACCAGATCAACTTAAGAGCGGGTGCTGCACCTTGTTACCTCCTTTGAGTGAGGATGTAGTGTGTATACCTCCTGTAGTGGGCGAGAATTCCTACATTGGGGAGAAGCGGGGACAAGCTTTTTGTTTAAATCCGTCAAGTCTCCGCGAGCTTCGGGATACAAAGAAATGCCAGTCTTCGGCGCTAATCCCACAGTTACTCGGCCTCTCTTGCGTCGTGTCTGTTCGTTCCTCGCGCTTTAGAACAGTGTTTTTGCAGTGGGGGGCTGGTTAAAATTTTGGGAGGTTTCGGACTATCCAAATAGCTTTCTTCCTCCCCCCCTCCCCCCCCCCCCCCCCTTTTTCTACGCCACATGCTTCCCCCTGTGCAAATATCAGCTGATCTCCTAACATCTTATCTCTGTTGATAGGCAAAACAGTCAATCAGAAAAGTAGTTAAACTGCAGTAACTTGAGTAAAGTAGCTGAACTACGTAGAAGTCTGGCTGGCAGGCGCTGTGCGTAAGGGTTTTACCTATGTGCCTAGCCCCGCACACCACCACATGGGCACCTTCCAGTATATGCAAATAAAATTATTATTATTATTATTAATATTATTATTATCATTATTATTATTATTATTATTATTAATATAACAATCCCGTTTTCGAATCAGAAGTAGTTTGTGCTAAAACAGAACAATATCGCCTTTTAGTTTGCGTTATTTCGCGATTTTTATGTATCTGCATAAAACTAAACACAGAACTATCATGCTCGACGTTGCACATCCGACATTCCTTACTCTCCCCATCTTCCTAAACGTCCGTGTGTGTCCTAACACCAGGAACCGGAAGTTTAAAGGTTAAAAACAGCACGTTGTGAATAGGGAACGCACACTTTCATGCAAAGCTGACGTCGAGTGACTCAAATCGAAAAACATGGATATTTACAATATTGTTATCTCTTATGGTGAAGGAAGTAACCGTTGCATTTGTTTTCGCGCATGAAACGACGACTCCCAGAGAAAGTAAGAACGCAGTGATTGCCTTTATTTTAACAATGTAAACACACTTGCAGGCGTGCGCTGATGAATCCTCAAAATCGAAACTCTCGTAGCGTGACTCGTGACTGCGCCGGCTACCCAACCTCGTTGTCGAGCCACTTTCTGCAGGCAAAAACTAAAATTGCCAGTAAGCATACAAAAGCGACATCGAGACAATTATCTTGTAGAACATCACCTTATTTAGTCATAACTGTGTCAATAGGCACTACATGTTGTATTTATGTTAAGAAAAAAAAACTTTTTATGACAAAAGAATAAATGTCAATGTTAAGTCTGGTAACAGTGTACTTTTGCCGAATCATTGCCAAATCTTTAGAAAAGTTCTGCAAACGTTGCGTCGAATTTTTGATTCGGCAAAAGTTCGGCCCATCTCTAGTAGAAATGCGACCCCGGGGGGGGGGGGGGGGGGGGGAGGGGAGGTTTGGTTTGCCCCCCTACTCAAAAACAAGTTGGTACGCCACTGCCGGAAGGGTAGTGGGTACACCTCAAGGTAGGTAGCATTGAGGTCTACAGACCATCCCTCCATGAGAGCCAATCAGTGCTCGGCGTTCTGACGTCACCACAACTACTGCAAAAGAAGCAGACGAACTTGTGCCCCGCATGGGGCGATCTCGTCTGCCAGCTTCGCTACGCCGCCGCTGCCGCAAAGCATTAATGGAACTTTAGTTCATTCTCTATCTTTCTGCTCGGCAAGCTCAGCTGCGCTACGCCGAGCTGCCATGCTTCGCAATTCAAGAGACGCCGCAGCGCTGTGCGTTTGAAGTTGTTCATCTTCCCTCCGCCCGTCGCTATGGGAGTTTCACGTGCTGCGTCCGCGGGTGCAACGAGAACAGCCCCCGGCACAAAGGCGTGGGATATCACAGCTTCCCGAAGAACTGAGAGCTGAGAGCAAAAAATCGGTCTCCAGGATACGCTGTGCAGGCATTAAGGGACGGTAAGTGAGACTTCCAGCTATAAATCTAATTTTGCTTGTTCGTTAAAGCACGACCGCTCGATCGCTCCGCCCCTTCGCTGGAGCGGCGTAGCAAAAGCGAGCGGCCGAGAAAAATCGAGCGCTCGTGATGAAGGCTAAGATCAGTGCCTCCTGCTCGTTCATGAACGTTCTCGAGTTTCGAAATTTCGCGGTTGACTTGGGTTGGGGTATAACTCGCTGTCTATACTCGTGGGCATGGGGTGGCGTGATATCGTATTTATATTGTGTAAGAGAACAAGCGGCATTATTAGGGCTAGATACCACGCCTGGGCACCCGTCCGTGCACCCACGAGCTCATTGAGGCATAGATAACATAGTGGCTTCGAATTGTGCATTGATTAGTAGTTCTGTTTACTTTTTAGAGCGCAGCTCTTAGGGGCCCGTTTCCGGCTTGAGCGGCGTCGCCGTCGGCGTCGCCGTCGCCGTCGCCGTCGCCGTCGGCGTCGGCGTAACCGCGCGGTGCATCATGGGAAATGTCCCATAATGCACCGCGCGAGCCCCCCACCAAGGTCACGTGACCTCGTGGGGGGTCACGTGACCCCCCGAAGTCACGTGGCCCCCTCCTCAAGGTCACGTGACCCCCGCCGATGTCGCGTGACCCCCCGATGACGTCATCGTCACTGATGACGTCACTGGCATCCACATCGTCATCGTCATCATCACTGATGACGTCACCGGCATCCACATCGTCATCGTCATCATCACTGATGACGTCACCGGCATCCACATCGTCATTGTCATCACTGATGACGTCACCGGCATCCGCATCGTCATCGTCATCATCACTGATGACGTCACCGGCATCCACATCGTCATCGTCATAATCACTGATGACGTCACCGGCATCCACATCGTCATCGTCATCATCACTGATGACGTCACCGGCATCCGCATCGTCATCGTCATCATCACTGATGACGTCACCGGCATCCACATCGTCATCGTCATCATCACTGATGACGTCACCGGCATCCACATCGTCATCGTCATCATCACTGATGACGTCACCGGCATCCACATCGTCATCGTCATCATCACTGATGACGTCACCGACATCCGCATTGTCATCGTCATCATCACTGATGACGTCATCAGTGACGTCACTGATGTCGTCACCGGCATCCGCATCGTCATCGTCATCATCACTGATGACGTCATCAGCGACGTCACTGATGACGTCACCGACATTCGCATCGTCATCGTCATCATCACTGGTGAAGTCATCAGTGACGTCACTAATGACGTCATCGGTACCCGCATCGTCATCGTCACTGATGACGTCATCAGTGACGTCAGTGATGACATCATCGGCATTGGGGGTCACGTGACCCCCAAGGTAACGTGACCCCCCCCTGGTTAGTTTAACCCCCCCCAGTGCCCTTCCCTCCTCCTCCTCAAGAGCTGCGCTCTAATTCGGCGTTACAGGGAGTTGTAAGCGGCTTTCATTTTTTTTTCCCTGTCCCCACAAAATTCTAAGACTGTCGGCAACTGTATATGCCAGCAACAATCTTGTTCGAATTAACCGTTGCATATTTTTAACATTTCTCTCACTAAATACACAGGACTTTGACGGGATGCAAATGTTAGTTCGAATTACCTACAAGTTTAATATAACGAGATTCCACTCATCAGTTTAGCCTACAGAAGAGACAAAGTTCACTTTTCTGAATGCATAGCGCGAAAAAATATTCAATAAAGATGTTTTTTTGTTTGTAGTAATATGTACGCATTTCAGCCTAGTCGCTGCTCCATGCAGTCGTGGTCAAACCCTATGTTTATCCAGAGGCCCCTTCGATGAATCAGAAGTTCAATCACACCTTCCTCCCTCCTTCTCGGTGCTTTCCATAAAATCCACTTGGGTTTACACTAAAAAAATATAGAATTACTTTGAGTAATGTCTTCTAATAAATACGTTCATTGAGTAAAATATTCCTTCTTTAAAACGCAGCTTCTAGGCGCCCGTTTCCGGCTTGAGCGGCGTCGCCGTCGCCGTCGGCGTAACTCCGCGCGGTACATTAAAGAAATAATACAAGCGGGCGTAACCGAACGTTGCAGTATGGGAAAATGTTTCCGCTAAATGTAGCGGGAAAATTTCCCCACGAAATTCAGCAGAAACATTTTCGCTCAATGCTCCGTTAAATTTAGCGGAAAATTTTCGCTAAATGGGAGGGGAGCAGGAGAGGAGGAGGGTACGGTACGGAAGGGGGGGGGGAAGGCATATCCTTTCCTCTGTGCGCTCTCTTCCTCCTCCTCAAGAGCTGCGCTCAAATTCGGCATTAAAGGGACACTGACAGGGTATTTATGCTCGCCGAGGTTTTTAGTTGTACGTGACATATGAGAGCTCAACTACCCAGAACAGAATTTGCGGCTCGAAATTCGGTTTCTTTCCGCCCGAAAACTGCCGATCAAGAACTGGCCGGTTCGAGTCTCGCTCACTCTCTTTTTCGCGGTCACGGGCCGTTTTCTAAGGTATCGATCCGACCACCAAATTTAATCAAAGTCGTGGGTCACTGAAGGCACACACTCAATATTAAAAATAGAAAGAAATATGAAACCTATTTTTTGTGGCTTCTAAAAAGCTGTAAATACGTTGATTGAAAAAAAAAAAAAAAAGTTCCACAGACAACCGGAAGCATTCTGTGCGTTCGTCGTTTCGCGCATCGTGGGACTCGCGGGGACGGCGATGGCAGCGGACGACGGGCGTGGGACCTCTATTTCAAAACTGTCGTTCGCGGTACCGGCGAATTCTGTCTACCGTTAAAAGAGAAATTTGGGACTGATCAAAAGAATTGGTATTCATCCCGTACGACACGCCCGGCCACCAAGCCGATTTGCACAAAGACGTCGCCGAGCCGTCGCTCCCTTCTCGTGGCTGAAGACATCGCTCGCGCAAACGTCAAGCACGACGTGTCTACTTCGAGTTGAATATGCACGCGTACGATTTCTTTACTAGGTGCGAATGTCCCCAAAGCGTCGTGCATCCCGACTTCGACCCGGGAGTGCTTTTGCTAGAGAAAAATCGACAGCAAATTTTCCAGCGTACAGTTTACCGGCTGAATTATTACTAAGAAAAAAGATCCACCAGAAAACAGATGTCCCAGTAGCTCAGTGGGAAAGTCGTCCGGGTCACACGCGGTATGACCTAGTTCGATCCCCCGTGCATTTTTTTTTCAAACATTTTCCGATGATTACATATCTTTTCCTTGTTTTTTTACAATCATCACTGAAGAAACAAACCAAAAAAAAAATAACTAACAAATGTTGTGGACGATACTTCGCTGAATTAAATGGTATGGGATTTCCGTTTTGACACCTGCGAACTCAATGTAATCACTTGCGCCAAATAAGAAATTCGGGCGATGTTTGAGGACTCAAATGCTTAGAAAGCACCACTGTAATCGAAGTAAACAAACAGGACGGCACGGGCGTTTCTGCTGTCTTGAGAGTGCCGCCGCGACATTGCCGCACCAGTAGGTGCATCTTCCCTTCTAGTACGTGCTGGGTGATCATAGCGACACACAACGAAAATTCACACTCAGGGATAGCGCTTCTACGCGGAACGATGAATTCACCACGCTGTCCACGTCGACGACCACCACCGACGTTATGTTTGCAGATAGAAGGAGCCGGCCCACGACCGGCACGACCGGCATGCAACGCGCGCTACCAGTTCTCCTTGACCTGTAATTGGTTTGTCGTTGCGGTTGTTTCCAACGCAGCGGGGAAAGTTGGGCTCGCTCCAACTCCTTGCGTCGTGAACGACACGTGCGTGCGTCCCTCCGTCGCTATGGCAACTGACGGTTGCAGACACTTGCAACAGTCGTTTCGGTTGTTCCAGTCGTTGCAGTCGCTATGAACGCATGTGTGTGAACGGGTCTTTACAGAGAATTGTAAACTTTTTCATTTTGTTAACTGCTCTATGTCCAGTGGAATGACTTGCTTGTATACTTCGAACTTGTTTATACAGCCTTTTTTTCGCTAGCCGCAGCGCACGCAGCTCAGCGAGATAAACACGTGTACACAAACAAAAAAACACACAAAAAATGGCAAACTATTATTTTATTGGGGTGGGAGGGAGGGGTCGCTTGTAAGGCTAACAAACATCCTCTAAACACATGGCGTCTTATAAGCTTTAGTTATGTAGAGAACTACCTCGGTAATATGCCCGCAAGTTAAAATATTAACGAAAAATAAGACTCAACTTGACAGCAACAAGTTGAGCCGAATGGTGACAATCTCCCTTCATGCTGCTGACGCAAGTTTGTCAACAAACCATTTTGAGTTCTACATTTCAAGAGCTCATGCTACCAAGCTTTATTGGACTCGGTAAACGATCCATGCGTTACACAAATTTGCGTGACGGTAATGGGTCCCTTCTGAGGCGCCTTTAACACAAACCACTTTCACACTGGTAGGTATAGGTTTAAAAGCGCAAACAGACCGGGACAATAGAAAATACCACAAACGACCGGGACAAGGCCTTGTCCCAGTCTGTTTGCGCTTTTAAACCTTATACCTACCATGGACCATAGCCCAAACCAAAGTTTTAATGACATTTCCACACGCACGTAGGCCCCTTCGCACAGACCTCCGCTTCAACATAACGGCCCCAAAAATGGTAAAAAAAACTCCAAACATCATTCTTACAATATTGCCTCTTTTACTACTCAACGTATCAACTTGCTAACAGCTGAAGACAACAAACGGCTGCAACCCCAAGCAAGTCACGTGCTCAACGTTCTAAAAACCGAAGCTTGGAAAAAATAAAACGTTTGACAATGCATGCTCGTGTTTACAGAGAGTAAACAAATATTGGAGCACCCCTGTTTCTTACAGACTAGTGTCACAAGCGTTTTCGGGTGTCTTTTACACAATGTTTCTGACGCATTATAACCCCAATGCTGCTGCACCAAAAAAAAAAAAAAAAAAAGAACTTTTAAACTAACAAACTAACTAAGAAGCGCTTTCGGAGTAGACTTTGCAGCGAGGTGAGAGCGTGCGCAAGCTCCCGGACCTACGAGCACCCCACTGCTGCAAATCCTCCTATGTATAAATAGATGGATGGATGGATGTTACTGACTCTACCCTTTGTAATGGGCGGTAACTTGTGCCACCTAGCCTAAGTCTAAAGAGACAAAACGAAACAAGTTATGGCGCCTCCCAAGGTTGTTCGCTCAGGCTCGCACATGCAACAAAAGGATTGGTGGGATCGGTCTATTCGCCGGTCGGCTTTCGTTTTGATAAAGCGATACTTTGCATTTGTCGTTCTGAGCGAGAACGCCTGCCGGCCCGTACAACTAGAACATGATCATACAGAGCTTATACATGGAGTCTTCCTGAATTCTAATTAACTCTACCTTTGGCACGTCCTCCAGCTGCAGGCTCTTTGCCGGCATTCCGGACAAGCACGTACCGGCTCGTTAGTCCTACAGAGCTTCACGGAGTAGCACCAGTAGCACGCACGGACTCGTTAAATCGAGCGCACTGACATGCGTACCAACACGAAAAAAACACGCAGAAAAACACGAGGACACCCAGCTGACTGGTAAGCACGAAACACGACACGGCAAGGGTAGCGAATTAAAATCGCAGATTCAGGAATCTCAGTGAGCCCGTTGATCCGACAAATCGGATTCCCCAATTAAGCGCTCACGCAAAAACGGCTCCAAAAATAAATAACAAAAAAAAAAACGGTTTGTTGGTTTTGTTGCTGGGAGGCGGCCGTCTCGAATATGTGTTTTCGTCTGTTACATCTGCACATTTGAAACATGATTTTCATATACTTTTTTTAACCTTTCCCGTTAAATAAAAACAACTTTTTTTAAAGAATAGCGACGCATTCACGGAGTGATACACTTTATTTAGCCCTCATAAAAGAAATTCTGACTACTCCTGCCAGCGCTGGCTGCAATCACAAAGTCGTTCCCCCTGAAACGTCAACAATGTGCACTGCAGCTGCGCGTTTCGAACACAGCTTGGCGTCACCAGACGTTGCGTTCTTGTTACCTGATGGAATTAAAATTTGATGCGCTAATATTTCGCGGCTACAACTCGTTCCCCTAGTAGCCCGAACCACCGATGGGGTAATAACATAAAAAAGCATAGAAGATCGAATATTGATAGAGGGCCATTCTTAAGTTTTGGCAGCAAAAACGGTGCTAGCATGGAAGTTGAGGGACTCAGCTTACCGGAACATGCACAGCTCTACACCTTTCGAGCGCTTAACATCCGGGCCGAAAATGTCCAGTCACTAGGTTGTGGACGCAAGTACGGTGTCTGATATTTCGCAAGAGCTGCTGCGCATGCGCAAAACGCCTTTCACAACCCATTAGGCGAAATGGCGTCACGCAAAAGGCGCCATCTTTTAATGGTCTACACGCATTCGTTTTTGCTTCAACGCCCCTTCGGCATTTTGTGTGAAGTACTCCGAGTTACAGACGAAGGGTAACTTTGTGAGAACGCTTGAGTGTTATGGTTTGATGAGCTCGTGTTTTTCGAAGAACGGAAAGGTACTTTTTATTGTCGATAGAAGGATGCCACGATAGAGCCTTGAAAGGCTTGAAGCGCTTGTAGTCAGAATGAACAACGAGATTGGATAACTCAGTGACCCGAAATATCCAATAGATCATGTAAGAGGCAAGCCGAAATGTCCGTCAGAACGAAAGATGCGATTGAGCCTGAATGTTGAACGAGTTTGAATTTCCAACGAGACGGAAGGTCCAACCAAGCCCGAGTGCCCAACAGGTGGGAAAATCCAACCGGACAGAAAACCCAACCAGGCCCGAATATTCCACGTGTCTGAATATTCAACGAGTCTGAATGCCCGATTTTGAATATTTTGTCGTAAAGGATTTTTCGACCTGTAAAAAGCTGTTAACGAATTTATTTCTGCGGGCTTTATATTTCTTGAATTTTTCGAAGTCCCGTTTTCGGGATGCCATGATGTTGTTGCCAGGGAGAGAAGTTATAACTCTCCTTTAAATCGCGAAGTAAAAAAAAAAGATAATAATAATAATATAGTACTTTTGAAAATTTAGCTCTTTATAGCATACGGAAATTCAATATGTGTACACTGATTACACTGAACACAGTACGAGAGATTTAGCGAATACACGACATACGCGCGTTTTAACTAGTGATGCAAAATTCCGCTGACGATCACCAAAATTTACGATTCCATTTTGTGCCGAGGATAGTTGTATTTCAACATTGTATTAGAGTTTAATTTTGGAGAAAAAAATGAAAACCCGACGCTCGCTTGTGTACGTCTGTTTAAAATATTAATAATTCTACAGGGTATTAAATCTGAGCCAATGACAGCTCGTTACTTGAATGCAATAACTGCTCAAATATTAACGAAACCTATCGTTTTCGGGAAAGCATAAAATTAATACTAGGGCTTCGACGCTCATACGTGGAGTCTCAAATATTTCTGTAATGCTTGCAATATTTAAGATAGTAGCTAACCTTGATAGTCTGGATTTGATTTTTACAATGTTGCGGTCATTATTTTTGTGCAATTCTTAGCGGAATCACAAATATTCTGGGAATTTATCGCTAGACATGTATCGAAGCCCTAAGAAGGTAACAATTTCAGGATGTTCAGTATTTTGTCATTTATCCCGTGGCCTTCCGCACGACAGTTTTAGGAATAAAAATAAAGATAAGGTTTAAACTATATTTATTAACAAAACACGTCATTACTTCCGCTATATAGCTTTGAGAAAAAGGAGCGGTAGGATTGAATTCCTCCTGCTGCGGTCTAAAATCAGTGCCGTCCACATATTGGAAGTCTACAGATTTTGTATAGAGATGTTTATTTGGCTATTTTATATGTGAAAAAATAATGGGCCCAGGGCCCATGAAGCTTCAAATAGCTTATAAACTGGGTCACATCAATTGATCATTGTATTTAACTTTTGTAATCGGGTTTAAAAATAATTTTCCAGAACATTTTAAATAGGCTCTCGAAACCCTATTTTGAATAATTTGGATATCATAAAATGAATGATCTATGGTATCACGGCATACGCAGAAGTCGATGAAAAGCGCGAGAAACATTTCAGCCTTACCCAGAGACCAATAAATGATGTAAAGAAAATTTTCTGCTAACAACGTTACTTTTACTTGTTGCCAATCTTTGTGTTGTAATGAATGTATTAGGCAATACCTGTATATAAAAAGGTATTTGCTTTCGGTATTTATTTTATGATTATATGTACAATTGCTTGTTACTTGCGAAAAACTTTATGTGACCATTTAGTTTCAACTTTAGAGGCACGTCCGCTTGCATATTTTTAACGCCAGTCGAAGCTGTGCACGTGCGCTTTTCGCTTCCGAAAATCCACAAAAGGTTGTGCGCGGGTATAGTGTAGAAATCCGGTTATAACTCCTATGTCATTTATAAAGTTGTTTCGGTACATATGCGTGAGTGTCGAACATTTCATCACGTCTAGAATTCGTCCACTTTGAAATTGAGTTCAAGATTGCCATTGCAAGTTAACCGTTTCTTATTTGTCTAAATGAATAAAACGATATCAAGTCATGTCCGGCAGGTCTTACTACTGATACATAGGAAATACTTTATTTGATGTATATTTTTGTTATATTTGGTAAATATGCTGAGACCATATGCGCTTTAGCAGTGTATATAACCTCGTTGATTTGGTTTTTTATATTTCTCAAGCTCTCAAACAGTATTCACGAATGTATTACTAAAACAAAATCGTGAAAGCTCAAACAAACCCAGGCCCCACACAAACGATGCACAAAACCGATGAACTTTTTGCACATCGATTTGCCCACACGGAACAGCTTTCGCCGAATACCAGACAGTGCAAAAAAATACTGCATCGCTAAAAGTCAAATTTGGGGGTTTTACGTGCCAAACCTACGACGGGCATCTGGCACGCCCCAGAGGACTGAGGATTAATTTCGACCACCTGAAGATCTTTTGACGTGCAAGCGAAAGCTCGGTTACACGGCGCCTTCTCCGCAATAAGCCTCCGTCATATTGCGGGCACCTCGGTCGGGATTCGAACCCGTAATAAACGCTCTGTTCGGTAGAGGCACGTATCCGGCCAGCCATTCTGGGATTTCGGCCCTCAGTCTGCTCAGGTGAATGTCTTCCAGTACGGTCCTTAGCTGCTCTGTACCCAGCCCAACCCCAAGATAGCTGGAGATTGGGGTGGACCACACAATGACCAAGAAATGTTCTGGCTTGGATGCTCACAACACCAGCCAGGCTCCAACAGACTTTTTTAGGTTCGTTTCAACTTGAGAAACGTCCCTAAATTGCCTTAAAAGTTCTACCGCCCGCATTATATCTTTCTGAGCATGGCCAATGAGGGTGATGTCATCCGCGTAGGCTAGCAGCCGTGCTGACATTTCACCCAGGCTTGCACCCTTTTTGATGCGGTAATTTAAGATCGCCTTACACATCGGTTCTAGATACATAGCAAAGCGTGTGGGCGACATTAGGCACCCTTGGCGTACCGGCGACTTCACGGGAATAAAGCGTGACTTGCGTCCATTGATTAGTACCCATGTGCTTATGTCCCTGTAACATATTTTAATAGCATTGAGCAGAAATTCTCTGGTTCCTCAGTGCTCTGATATTGAAAATAAAAAGGAGAAACACACTTTACAAAACGCTTTTTTTTTTTCAAATCTAGATGTAGGACGTCCCATCGCTTCTGCCGTTTCCGCTATAATCCTCAATGTATGCAGTTTAGTGAATATCAACCTGTTTTTAAAACCATACGCCTTATTATTTCCATGTAATGGAATGCGACTTCCAGGCGTTTTGATATAATTTTTGCTAGAATCTTATAATCCGTTGTCAGAAGGCTTATTGATCGAATGTCTTCGCTGCTTCTGACTGACGCTTCGCTTTTCCGTTTGGGAATTAGTATCGTTGTCGCCTGTCGCATTGAAGGTGGGAGAAGGTTTCGGTTGCCAGAATAGAATTTAAAGCAAAAAGTGTTTGCGCATCTTTTATTTCACAGAATAAAATACATGAAACACCTCGGATCGAGTAATTTATCGGAAGTTACAGTATGTATGGCTGCCTACGGCTGCCTTGTCTGGCTCTGCGGCCTGCTCCTTGCTTCTGCTTGTGGTGACCTGTGGCTGCTTAGTAGCAGCCTGCTGATGCCTGCGGCCACCCATGGCTGCTCGTGGCTGCTCGCCGCTATTCACAACTGACTTAAGTCCAGCATAGGCTAGCTGCTACGACACTGAACCCACTGTACTTACGAAATAGGAGCGAAATAAGTCCCTTGCGCATCCTGCCGATCCCCCAATGTTGTGGCCAACAGGGGGCTTCCGGAAAAACATGGCCGAACCCTCATCCTTAAGGATCTCACGCCACTGGCCCTCCTTGACATTGCCGTAGGCATCTTCGCTATCTACGCAGCTCTGTGACATGTAGATTGAGTCCTCCCTGGGGAAGTTGTGGAGTACGCAGGTCGTCATTACAACATAGTCTGAATTGTCTGACAGCAAGTTGATAGTGCGGAGGAAAATTCGGAACCTGGAGGCCATGACTCCAAAAGTGTTATCCACACAGCCCGTTTAGAAATGAAACATTTAATGTAATGTACAATGGAAGATACCCCTTGTGTGAATCGGCTTACCTTGCTCGGCTTAGACGGCAATTGAAGATTATTTTCTCTTCGTCTTGGTTTTTTCCCGGTATTGCCGCAGAAAGTCCGGGCGGAGTATAAACGCCTCGTCCCCGCTGAATACATGTGGCGCCACAGTCGACGTGTTTGGGAGATGCTATCGAGAGGGCAGGCCGAGACGACCTTCTTCGAGGCACTTCCCGAACCGCGAGACACGGAGGGTACCGACATCACTTTGTCGTCCATAGACTCCAACGTCAACGGACACAAACCTTAGGTCGCTGTCAACGAAAGGCATAAGTGCAATAAAGTATGTACCCTGTAACAACAATTCACCGCGTACAAAGAAAGGCAGAGCATTAGTCCGAGCACATAAACAACGACCGAATCCAAACAGTACCTTGTAGCTGTAGTACATGCTGCCAGAATGTGGTAATGCCTAAATCTGGAGATGCTTCCCATCCACTTAGCCAACACAGTGGGGGAAGTTCCACTTCTGCTCGAAACCTTTGGCCACTTCTTGCCACATCTGAGTTGTAAGCGTCAGCAATACATACTTACCATTTACCAACCAGAAATTGACCCTATTCAAAGCGTGCACTATCTAAACTCCGGTTCATCATAACCTGGCCAATGCTGAAGGGTACAGCACCAAGTAGCATACATTGCTATGTTGGAATGTCAGGTTACGTCAGAATCAGGGCCCCCACAACTACGTCATCGAGCTCGGCGAAGGGGAAACTGAAAGAAATAGTCTGCTTTTATCCTTTTAATTACAATGCAACAATAAAGTTCCCGGATCCGTAAAATTGCGTTCTAGTATGCTTGGGTCTCGCTAGTGACAGTGTTCTTGTGAAAAGTGAGAAACATTCTAACCCAATATGTTGCATGACCCCTTTAGTGTCAATGGGCACCAACTATAGGCCGCTTGGAGGCCGCAGCATCTGGAAACAAAATTTAATTTCATAGGTTCTGTCTCTCTACTCTGCTGCTGCATTAAAATGTAAACTCCCACCAATCCCTAGGTTTGCTCAAACAGCTGGTATTCTATCCCCATCTTCCAGGTAGGGACATGTACCCTTTTGCTGAATGTCTCCCACTTACGACACGGCACACTCATTGTATCTCATATATCTTGAAAATCAAAGCTACTCCATAAACTGAAATCAAATCTAAAAGCCACAGGAGCAGTCAATATGAAGATGACAATCTCAGTCAGTATAAATATGTGCTTTTTAACAAATGGGAACCTGAGTTTAGGTATCACCAACCTGAGCGTCATGGCAAGCCTAGATCGTGACGGCAGCGGCTCGTGCACCACATAAAGCCTCGTGAGTGGCTCCTCGACGAGCAAGTGGAACTCTTCAAACTTTTCGGCTGTCATTTTATAGAACGTTTTGAAGTACTCTTCATCGCCAGACATCAAGAGGGGCATCTGCACAGCAAAATTATAATGTCAGCAAACAAAAGTCAAACGAAAAACACCACGCACGTAAACTTCCGAGTCTTGAAGTTACCGCGGTGTAAAACTCCGACGCCTGCTTCCGGTTTTCTCAAACGGGTCGCACCCAACACCCTCTTGGACTGGGCAGGGTCGTAAGGGCTTCCTTCTTCTTCAAAAGACAATATTTATAAAGGAGTAGGGGCCTTTCGTACTCGGGATCTGCGGTTTCCATGTCGGACCACAACATACTACGCAGTTCGAAAAGCTTCTAGCCGTTCATTAACCACATTTCATCCGTGACAGTTGCGTATTCAAAAAATAAATTACACCTGAAAGCTTTTAGTTCAATGCTTAATTATTAAAAATTTCTAGTTACATATTCTATTCGTAAAACGTTTGCTTATATTAAGACGTTTTTGTCGTATTTCAGGCAAAGTCAAACGCGTGGCGTCCATGTCCGCTGCAAGTACCCTTGGGTAGAAGAGCCGGCCGCGCCGACAGAAATCGCGCTGTTGTTGGAGCATATGAAACAAAACATTGCGAGCGCGCTCGCTGCGTCGGCTGTCTCACCGATTTTTTTCGCAACAGTCGCAGCACGTGAAACAGCCTTTAGACGCCCGCGACACTCTGTTGTAATATTCTGTTTCCTTTTTGTTTTGGGCACAAATTCGCCCCATTAAACGTTTCAAATTCCTCGGTTGTTCCTTGTTTGTCACTTCGTCATTCAGGCACTTTTTAAAGCGAAAGCATTAACTGTCCCATGGAGCGAAACCGGCGTTTTCTAGAGCAGCGAAAAACGGCAACTAATACCCTTGTTACACGGGCACAATTAACTGCAGTTACGCTAAACCACAATTAGCGCACAATACTTGCCGACAACATTCTGCGGCGATGCAGTCAGAGCTATGGGCGAACGTGCGCTTGAGCATCTTGAGCACCCATCAAAGCAGTGCACGCGCTCTCTTCACTTCTTTTGAAATAGCTGTCCGAGGGTATAGTGCGGCATCTGTGCTGCCACGTAACCGCAGTTAAAACTGAGTTAACCGCGGTTAAGTGTGCCCGTGTAAAGCGGGTTTCACATGCAGCGATTTTGGCCCTAAAGCGGCGCGATTTCTGCCGTCGCGGCGCTCGTGCCGCAGAATTGCTGGTGCTAGCCAGAGCGCCGCGACGGCAGAAATCGCGCCGCTCTAGGGCCAAAACCGCTGCATGTGAACTAGGCTTAACAGGGGTATAAATTGGCTGAGCGAAACGGCACGTGAAGTCACATTGGCCAAAAGCACAGCAATGCAGATGCTTCGTCACTGAAGCCGGTGGGGCGCTCAAGGTCAAAGCAGACACGCCGCAGAAATAAAACGCAAAGAAAAGCAGAGCAACGCAGATGCATCGTCAAGGAAGCCGTGGAGCCGACGCGGACGCCGCGCCTGGGCACTGGGGGAGGGTGATGTCACCGCCGGAGCGCCGTGTGAAAAAAGAAGACGTGGCGCGCTGCTTGTACGAATGGGCTGTGTGTAGGAATACCTTTGTATTCGTACACGTAAGCAGTCTTAAGTGCCTGCGTTTAATTTTTGTTAATTCCCTGTTCTCGCCACTTCGAGCGTGCTGAAAGCAACGTCGGAGCTGCTGCTGTTGAAACGTGCATTGTTTTATTTTCTGCACTTTCACTAGCCTCATAGCAGAATACCGTGAACTTATATTACCTTCTGAAGTAAAGCGATATACAGGAATAAAAAAAATTAAAGACGTTTACAATTTTCTGTAATTCCATTAGAGCGCAGCTCTTGAGCGGGAGGAGGGAAGGGTGCGGAGAGGAGGTCTGGGTACGGAAGGGAATTTAGAGCAAAATTGTGGGACAATTTCCCGGTAAATTTCCCCGCTAAATTGTGCGGATTTCCCCGCTCAAGTTGGCCGAAAAATTTTCTCGCAAAGTTTAGCGGAAACAATTGCCCGCTAAATTTGGCTTGGAAAATGTCCCCAGAAAATTTAAGGGAAAAAACTGGCGGAATATTTTCCGCGAACAAAAAATTGCCCGCTAAATTTTGCGGAAAATTTTCCACCAATTTTAGGCTCCGTGTGGCTTCACGTGACACCTGACGTCACATGTGACGCTATTATGGGAAACGTCCCATAATGCAACGCGCGGCGTAAAACAAAAGGGAGGTGTTTGTTTTTATGTTAGACAGGATATTAGGTACGAAATACTTGATGCCTTTGAGTAAATTTTTGATAGCTATAAAATTGTAACTGTGAAGCACGGATGCCAGCTGCTCGCTGTTATGTATCGGGCGCCAGCTGGGAACTATTTTTTTCAGAGGTATTTTGATTTTATTTATTTAAATAACTATTCACATATTCTGGGCAGTAACTTAAATGCAAATAGTCCGGAAAACTATTTTCTTCCGTCACGACTGAGTAGTCCAATCAGTAGTCGCGTTTTTTTTATGTGATCAAATCTCTCACTAAAATTTTCCATCCTACGTCAAGTTGTACCGAAGTTTTTCTTACAAATTTAAGCAGCATAGTTCGCACTGCAGGTAATATTAGCAGTGACATCAAAGATCATTTGCCAATCTTTTTATCTTTTCACACTAATGAATTATCAGGGAGCGTTGATAAACTATCCCCCTTTCGAACGATAACTGACTGCCAACTGCGGTCCTTTCGAAGCACATTCATGCCAAGAAACTGGAGTTTTGTAATTTCAAAGCAATGTGTAAACAAAGCACTCGATGAGTTTATAAATATCTTTAAAACGATTTACGTCGCATCGTTTTCGTATAAGACAGTTAGTGCTCAAAACGAATAAAACAACATGGGTCACCCAAATATTTTAACCGTGATAAGAAAAAAAAGTTTGGAGTCCAATCCACGCTGTGAAGGTGGTCGGTCAGCGAAGCTGTGGTATCACCTGCAACGACTGCCTACTGCACTACACGAAATGCCGTCGCCGGTCACAGCACGCCGCCGCAGGTTGTATTGCCGTTTCTATTCCCTTTGCCGCTCCTAGTATTCAGGCTGCTCCTCGGGAGTTCTAACCATGCGCGGCCTATTCATCGCGGTGCTGCAGCAACAATGAAATCAGTGGCTATACTCCGTTTCATATTACGTTTAAGCGCAGCGGATGTTACGAGCCATCGGAGCCAATCGGAGGCCATGTGAGTGTCACGTGACCTTGGAGAGGGGGCACAGCGACGCAAGGAAAGCCTATCAGGGGCCACGTCCTCAGGACGGGATTGGCTAAGGCAGCTCGTAGCATCCGCTGCTTCCGGACGTAAGGTGAAACGGGGTATAGGTGGGTTCTTCTTTTATATATGAAAGGCTAGTGACGTCACTCCCCACGTCGCAAGCTGCCGTCGCCGCGGCAGCTTGGGCAACAATAATCTTCACAGGGAAGGTATGCGGTGAGCGCTACGTGCTTCGCATTGTTTTCAGGAGCTCTTTATAAATAAATATATCGTAACGATGCTTGTTTTGTGCTTATTCTTTATTGAAACGAATGTTGTGCTGTATGTTGTATGCGTGGTGTTTGTACTTTTCGCTTCAATCTTCTGAAGTCTTTGTTCCGTTAGAACGCCGACACGAAAACACACGCGGGGAGAAGGAACGTGATTGGTATTGTCTGCAGGCGCCGTTATAATCCATTATGCAGTTTCCATTTCACACGAGGTCTTCGAATGATGTCAACCCCTTTCGGAACAGCTGCAAACCTAATCTTTACCGGAACGCGTGGGAGGGTGTTCCTATTGCTCACACGCGCCTTATCATACATCATGTGATTTTGATGCTTGTGTTGTGGCAATTACTTTGTGGTTTTCTTTGTTAAAGCAGATACTGAGTTGTGTGCTGTATCCCTGATGTCAAAGGAGATATGCTGTTTTGCCTTCAATTGTTCGTTGGGAGTTTATTGCTTACAATGCTAATGACACAAAAATTTCCTTGGCAGGTAGAGGTATACAGCTTCGCTGTAGAAGAATCACTTATATTAGTCCTAGGGATATAAGCGGTGAAGTTCCCAAGAAGCATCTTATGACTGTTGAACATTCGATAATTGAAATGTTTTATCGCAACAAACAGACAAAAAGACATTTCACTAACCTGCCCTCTAGCGCGCGGAATGAGCATGCTTCCTCGTTTATCTCGCACAACGTAAGCGCCACATGTTTCCTACACTCGATAAAAGAATTGGGAGTTCTCCGTGTATTTATGGGATTGAATAAGAGCAAACGCCATGACATCGACCAAATACAAGTAAAGCCCGCTATATTCGTAATCGATGTGGTGGCCCCACTTTTGGTATATACAGGGTGTTTTTTTTTTAGCTGCACCAAATTTTCGAAAAGAAAATAACGTGAGATAGAGTAATTTGAGCCCTGGGGAAGTGTTAGTGGCCATGGCGGCCTCTAGAAAAAAGGTGAAATTAAGTAATTAGTTTGCTAATTAACTAAAATGTTTTAACTACCTTTTTAATTTGTCACTTGAGGGCACTTACTGCATTTACAGGATTGAAGATCGGCCACAGTATGGTCTAGCCGTGTCGACCATTTTGGATTAAGAAAATTCCTAGTAGGCGCTTCGGGGTCGAGAAATGTCAATTTGGTAAATGAAATCAAACCGAAACTAAACAGGACAGAGCGCCGGTAGAGTTATCGCTCCGCCCTTCCGGGCATGGGATTCGTCATTATCACGGCCGGTTCCACTTGCTTAGGCGAGCCGGCCGCGATAATGACGAATCGCCTGCCCGAAAGGGCGGACCGATAACTTTACCCGCACTCTTTCCTGTTTAGTTTCGGTTTGACACCATTTACCAAAGTGACATTTCTCGACCCCGTAGCGCCTACTAGGAATTGTTATATTCATATTTGACGAAACGTATTGACCATTCTGTGGCCGATCTTCAATCGTCTAAATACATTATGTGCCCTCAAGTGAAAAATTAAAAAAGTTAATTAAAACACTTTAGTTAATTAGCTAACTAATTACCTAATTTCATCATTTTTCTAGAGGCCGCCATGGCCACTAACACTTCCCCAGGGCTCAAATTACTCTATCTCACGTTCGCCTTTTTTTAAAATTTAATGCAGCTCAAAAAAATACACCCTGTATATATATTTCACTTAGCACTTTCGCGTGCCAAATTTCTATATAGCATGAAACTCGCGAAGCTTTCAGTTCTGCACAAGTGTGGAGACAAACATTTAGTTACAAATTATAGAGCCATCTCTGCTTTCCCAATATTTTCAGAAGTGCTGGGTAAATTATATTCCATCGTTTAGGCAAATTATTTACCTAGCATTCAGTGCTAACTGACGTTCAGTTCGGATTTCACAAGGAAAAGTCAACAGAATGCGTTTTGAAATCGCAAAAAGAAATAATATGACATATTATAGATAGTGAACAGCTGGTGAACAGCTGGGCTTTGCAATGTGTTCGCCTGTCTCAACCATTCAACGCTCTTTAGTAAACTTCCATGTTATGGTACACGTAGTATGCCTTTGATACTTATTCGCTTATATTTAGAACATGGTAACCAATTCGTTTCACCGAATGATCTTGTTTCTCGTTTGCAAGTCTTGAAGTTTGGTGTGCCCCAGGCAACATATATTCAGTCCTTTGTTGTTCAATGTATATGTAAACGATCTAGTCAATATTTGCAACCAATCACGTTTTCCCATGTATGCAGACGATTCGAGTGTATTTCTGTCTGCTTCGAACAGGGACGAATTCACAACCAAGGCGAACTTAGTTTTAGAAAAGTTTATTTCGAGGTCATCAAGTTATAGTCTTAAAATGAACAGTGCAAAATCTAAAGCAATTGTTTTTCGACCTGTAAATAAGCACGTTACAAGAGTTATAATCAAAAGATCGGTATCGACCACATTGAAATAGGGAAACAGCACCAAGCGCTAGGTGTAATGTTTTTCCTTCAGAACATGTGCAATTGGATAATGCATAGAATACATAGTTACAAAAACCGGCAACCTTATTCAACATTAAAAATAAAAAAAAATAAAAAAGATGACACTCCCAAGTAGGACATTTTAATTTTTTGTGCAATTCAAGCAAATAGAATGTTATCGAGGGCACCTATATTTAATCATTGCTACACAATACTCATCCCTGTTGGCGCTGCTCTCGCTGCGCCACGCCTAGCTGAGATGTCAACAAGGAATGGTGTTTATATTATTTTGAAACATGCGAAAAATCATTAACTCTATTACAAAAACAATCGTAGCCGCTCCCCAACATAAGTAGTAAACCCTGCGAAATTGTGTGGCATCAAAGGGCGGCAGGGGGACTTGCATATCCCTAATACGAGAACAGGTCCAATAGTGGAGGCTCATTCTGTTGGGTAACAAACCAGTCTCGAACATTCTCGCCACCAGCTGGCCGTAAGAATTTCTCAGCGGCAAGTCCTTTCGCACCGGGGTGCTAACGTACCGCCCGTGGATTGTGTCCTTGCCAGAAGTCAGCCGGTTGCCGTGTTTTGCTATAAAGCATTGGTGCCTCTCATGCGAGATGAACACGTGACTACCTCCGAGAACCTTCTCCATGCAATCCTCGGTTGTGTCGCTCACGGTCGAAGCTTTGTTGGACGATCGTCTGCGAGCGGCCGCCATGGCACCGAGGATTCCCTGCTTGTCGTCTGACTGCCGCAGAAAGCGATCGTAGTAGGAGCCCTTTAACACACACGGTAGCACTTTCCCAGATGCGAGCCTGGAATAGAGCTTCTCTATGGTGTCGTCTGCTTCCCAGACATATCCGGAACTCAGGCTGGACGTCAACAGGCTCTGGAAGTAGACGGCAAGCGAGAATCCGCCAGCCATCCAGCAGAAGAGCATGATGCGTCCAGCCAGAACGCGTTGGAATCGTTCCGGTACGGGGTACGAGAAGAGCATCGCCGTTGAGACTAGAACGAACAACACGTCTTGGATGCCATTGAGGAGCCCCCTTCCCGAGCAGTAGTTGATGAGACAGAAGCCTAGTGCGCAGGTAACCATTGATAGGAACAGAATTGTGAAGAAAGCCATCGGTGCTTCTCGGATAAACGCACCTGCACGGAGTGAAGGCTTACGAACCGTGTAGAAGAGAACCCTTCCGTGGTCGAAGAAGCGTGGAAAATGAAGCAGTCGCCAGCGGTTTGCGTCGGGCACAATATTCTGGAGCAGAATGTCTATCCTACGCTTCACCATATCTGCAATGAAATGCTCCGGTTTCACCATTACTGTTCGGAAATGGACACCGAGGAACAACAAAACATTTAATATAATTTTAGCTTCCGGGATCTCGCACGTAGGAGAATAACAACCAAGCACGAAGCTCTGGTTCCTAACTAGCTGCCAGGTTTGGGTGGCCGGAAAGCTGTGCTCCGGCACGGCTGAATTCATCAGCCTGTTTTCGCCGCTGTTTGTGCAGTTCCCTACTAAGCCCTGTTTAATGCGGAAAAGGTTTTCTGCATTCATCATTGGGTTATGAACAAATTGTCTGGGGTATCCAGGAGCCCGAACGCATGATAAACGATTTGTCTCAGAAAGAATAAACCAAGTGGAAGAAATGTCGTCGGAAGAGAGTAACCACGATAGGCTATCGTTCCATAAGGACTCAGAAATAAAGGTCACCGTCTTCTTGTTGTCGGCAGTGCTGCATCGGAGGTGCTCGAGGTACAACGACCAGGAACCGCACCAGTACCTTGCTCTGAAGATGGTGCCAATATTGCGTCGGAAGAGAAAGCTGTTCATGTTTCCAGTTGCGCAGAGAACGTCAGTGTCTGTGTCACTCTGGAGCAGAAGATGCACATCGTTTTTAGTGGAATTCAACAGTGCAGCGGGCATAAAGACAACGAACAAGGCTATGAGAAGACGTGCAAGCATCTTCAACAGGCGTCTTTGGCAGCGGTGAACTAAACCACAGAGCAGGGCGGAGACGTCTCACAAATCTTCAAGCCCTGTGAGAGCCTTGAGGATTCTTCCAGATTTTTATTTAGGGTTTGGATTTCCGGGGATTGTCAACTCTCCCCATGAAAGCATATAATGCCACGATTGAAGAGGGCGGAATTTCGACCCTTTGAAAATGAGAAAGCGCGATCGATGTTTAATGGATCTTCTGGCACAGCGGCTTCCTTTATTGATAAATGTCCTCCATGCAGATAGCACAGGTGCTGGTGATGTCCTCAGACAGAATATCCTAATATTTATTGTATGGAGAAAAAAAAAGGGAAACGTTCAGGGAAGGTAAAATAGAGAGGCGTTACTGGGAATGAGACACCTGGAATAGAGATAATAAATACCTGGGTCTTTTTTGCCCCCGAAGGTTTCCTGAATTGGACTCTCGCCCGCGTGATTGAAAGGCACACACCTATATTTACCAATCGCTCGCGCTTCTTGATCGCCGATCAATTCTACGCACGGCACGCCATATGTTTCCCTCCACCACCATCAACATTTAGCCACGTGTAGAGTTTTAACTTTGGACAAAATATTGTTTCGCGTGTATTAAAGCTAAGTGCTATAAAGCTCGAATTAACAAAAACACAAAGCAGCTAACGGTGAACTATAGTAGAATGATAAACGGTTTTCACCTGGCGCAGATTTGCGTTGCTTTTTTGTCGTGGCCTGGTCCGAGTCCCGGTGTTGGAGTGGATTCCGTTGCCGATCGAAAACGGGGCTCCACGACGTAAAGTGCGGCTAGGCCCGTTCCGAGACAAACGCCGACTTTTGGTTTTGGACGGCATGATGTATGAGAAGTCACACTTCTCATACATACATCAAAAATAAAACAAAGAAACACGGCGTCTGCTGCAGACATAATGACAAAATTATATGCGGACGTTCTTCAAGCATGTTGGAACCATTTTTGCTTCATGCGTGTATGCTTCCATCATGTCTGCAGGCAGTAGTTTTGCGTGACCAATGTCATAGAAGCAAGCAATGCACCACGGACATTGTAGGCAGACTGCCTTATCTATAATATATTAGCAGAGTGACGGCAGCCTAAGATCTCTGCGCGAGCGATTATAAAATTAACTCCGTGCTGAAGGGCGACTGAAGATTAGAGGGCGACGCAGATAGCAGGAACACATGATCGCATGTTTGTTTGTTGTTTTTTTTTTCTTACGAGCGAAAAGTTGCCAGCAACCTTCCAGTGATGTCTCGTTAATATGAATTTCGTTAATATGAATACCCCTCTGTACAGACACCATTTTAGGGGACGAACTGTGCAGATACGTATATTTTTGTCTCGTTAATGTAGACAGCTCAAATTATGGACTTTTTTTTTTTGAGGGTGAGGGGGAGAATGGAGGTGTCTATATTACGGAGAGGTAACTGTACTAGCAAGTTATGGTGCCTGGAGCGCGTCTTCGAGTGGGGTGTTGAGAGTCCTATCCCTTCCCTACACAAGCAGCGTTCTCGAAATAAGGTATATCCACAGAAGGTTCCGTTTCATGCTGTTGGATGCTGTCATCCCGACAGTTGATTTTACAAGTTCTACTAAAAAGGGACAAGCGTACATAAGTGGCGCTCTGTTGTCATGGCATCCTAACTTGTGGCTACTGCCATGCACATTAACGGACCTTTCATTCCGTTAAGCAATTACCCTTCTATTTACTCTCCAACACATCAACAGCAGTATTATATTGTAGCGCCATGGCCACGGCATGACGTGTTCCGGTATTAAATTTTTCCTCATACCTTCATAGGCTGGAATAAACAGCCGCTGAAATAACAAACTTTCGTTCTTTAAAGGGGCACTAAGAGGCCAAGATATTTTTGTTTATTATCAGGAACAATTGGAAACGATGCCTGGACGTTACCCTAAATTTCGAACTTAGGAACTCAGTATTGTACTGTAAGAAAACATATTCCCTAAGTTGAATTTGAAGCTCCCGTGCGATCCGCGCCAGTCCTGTGACGTCAAAGATTGAGTCGTCCTGCAACTCGGGTTTCTCTCACGCCTCCGAGCCGTCCCGACCCGAAGTGTCGTTTTCGGCCGCGTCCCCTGTTAAAAAGTAAAAATTTCAGGATGTTGAGTATTTTTAATTTATCCTGCAGTTTTCCGTACGACAGTTTTAGGGGTAAAAATAAAGGTAAGGTTTAAATTATTTTTATTAACAAAACTCGTCATTACTTCCGCTGTATAGCTTTGTCAAAAAGGAGCGGCAGGCTTGAATTCCTCGTGCAGAGGTCTAAAATCAGTGCCGTCCACGTATTGGAAGTATCCAGATTTAATATAGATATGTTTATTTTGCTATTATATATGTAAAAAAAATAATGGGCCCTGGGCCCCATGGAGCTTAAATTATCTTTTAAAATGTGTCACATGGATTGATCATTATAATTAACTTTTGTAATCGGGTTTAAAAACAAGCGCATCTCCTCGTGGTGAATGATGTTGATTGGGGCGAAGCCCTGGTGGTGCTTGTCTGCGTAGACGCTGAGCCGCAGCGTGCCGAGCCTTTCGTTCGTTTTCATCCATCTCACGCTGTGGTCGAATGCTCAAATGCGTATAAACCACGTTCCATACCACACATTCTCTTTCTGACATGGATGAAAACGAACGAAGGGCTCGGCATGCTGCGGCTCACCGTCTACGCAGACAAGCACCACCAGAGCTTCGCCTCAATCAACATCATTCACCACGTGGAGATGCGGTTGTTGTTGTTTTTTTTGTGGTTTTTTTGCCCTACACGAGTACGGGAGCGCGTGCTCACGTGCTCGTCAGCACGTGAGCTCACGAGCAGGAGCACGTGCACCCGACGGCGGACGGACATACGGACATGGCTAGCCCCTCAGGAGCTTCGCCCCTAAAATGATTTTCCGGAACATTTTAAATCGAGTCTTGAGGCCCTTTTTTGAGTAATTGGGATTACATAAAATGAATGATCTTTGATATCAGGGTTTACGCAGAGATCGATGAAAAGCGCGAGAAACATTTCAGTCTTATCCTGAGACAAATAAATGATGTATAAATTTTTTTCTACTAACAACGTTAACCTTATTTGTCGCCAATCACTGTGTTGTAATGAATGTATTAGGCAACAGGCGTCTCTGAAAAAAAAATGTATTTGCTTTCGGTAATTTTTTTATTATATCTGCAATTGCTTGTGCGAAGAACTTTATGAAGAAATTTAGTTTAAACTTTAGACGCACGTCCGCTTGAATATTTTGAACACCAGTCAAAGCTGTGCACGTGCGCTTTTCACTTCCGAGAATCCACAAAAAGTTGTCCGCGGGTATAGTATAGAAATCGGTCTGAAATTCCGATGTTATTCATAAATACGTTTTACCATTTCATCCCGCCTAGACTTTGTCCACTTTCGAATTGAATTAAGGGTGTCAAGTAGACCGTTTTTTTTTATTTATTTAAATGAATAAAACGAATTCAAGTAATGTCCTACACTAAACGCTCTGTTCAGTAGAGGCACGTATCTGGCCAGCCATCCACAGAGTTCGGCACTCAGTGTGTTCAGGTGAATGCCATCCAGTCCGGTCCTGAGCTGCTCTGTGCCCAGCCCAAGCCCGAGGTAGTTGGAGATTGCGGTGGACCACACGATGCCCAAGAAATGTTCTGGCTTGGACGTCCACGGCCTCAGTCAGGCTCCAACATACATTTTTGGGTTCATTTCAGCTCCAGGAACGTCCCTAAACTGCCTTAAAAGTTCTACCGGCCGCATTATATCTTTCTGAGCATGGCCAATGTGGGTGATGTCATCCGTGTAAGCTAGCAGCCGTGCTGACATTTTTTCACCCAGGCTTGCACCCTTTTTGAGGTTGTCATTCAAGATTGCCTCACACATCGGTTCAAGATGGATAGCGAAAAGTGTGGGCGACATTGGGCATCCTTGGCGTACCGACGACTTCACGAAAACGGAGCATGACTTGCGTTCATTGATTGGGATCCGTGTGCTTATGCCCCTGTAACATATTTTAATATAATTGAGCACAAACTCTCCGGTTCCGCAGTGCTTTAATAAAAAAATAAATAAAAAGGAGTAACACTCTTTATCAAACGCTATTTTCAAATATATTTTTAGGACAGCCGTAGGACGTGCTATCGCTTCTGCCGTTTCCGCTATAATATTCTTTATATGCAGATTAGTGAAGATCGACCTATTTTTAAAACCATACATTATAGCGGAAATTTTTCCTCTAGATTTAGCGGGCAATTTACGCATAATGCACCGCGCGGTTACGCGGACGGCGACGCCGACGCCGCTCAAGCTGGAAACGGGTGCCCAAGTGGTCATCCCTTATTCCGAGGTCACGTGACCTCGGGGGGGGGGGGGAGGGGGTCACGTGACCCCCCTGAGAACACGTGACCCTCAGTACCCTTCCGTCCTCCTCCTCAAGAGCTGCGCTGTAATTGGGCCTTACAGCGCTTTCAATTTTTTTTAAAGCGCAGCTCTTAGGCGCTCGTTTCCGGCTTGAGCGGCGTCGGCGTCGCCGTCGGCGTAACCGCGATGTCACGTGACCCACCATGGTCACCGTCACGTGACACCCAAGTCACGTAACCCCCCCTTCCCGGAGGTCACGTGACCCCCCTCCCCCGAGTCACGTGACCCCCCCCCCCCTGAGGTCACGTGACCCCCCCCGAGCATATTCAAGAATGAGGGGAGGAGGAGAAGAAGGAAGAGGAGGAAAGGGTCTACCCCAGGGTGAAAGATAGACAGGTGGTGAAACGAGAGCCTAATGAGCGACCGGATTGTGTCCCCCTCGGTTTTCTGTTTTTTTGTGGCGCCATCTATGTGGAGCACCGCAAACTCTCACTCCAGGTGGGCGAACGCTGGCGACCGGTTAAACTGACGGAGAAGGTTTCTCGTGGATTTTCAATGGAGGACTGCCGTGCTCTCAGTTTATTTTGCGCACTCTCCCATAAAGTTCCATGCAAATTCGATTCCGATTTTTTTCTTCTCGCCGCAGCGCCATCTGTCGCAAATCGGGGGTACCCGCAAGCCACCCGCAAGCAGACGAGTACACAATCCGGTCACGGCGCTGTGGTAGGTTTCTATGGGCCGTTTCCCCACCTGTCTATCTTACACCCTGGTCTACCCTCCCTCAGTACCCTTCCCTCCTCCTCCTCAAGAGTTGCGCTCCAATTCTGCGTTACAGAGAGTTCTAAACGGCTTTCACTTTTTTTTTCTCTGCCTTCCCTATCTGCGCCATAACGACAGCGTGATCTGAAAAAGCTACCGGTAGAACGTTATCGGTTACCGTATTTGCCGCAAAGCAACTTAAGCATAAATGTGATCGACTCGCCAGTGACATTCCCCTTGCCAATGAGTGTATACGGGAGATGGTGCTTGTACACATTCAGTTATGTCTTGTAAATCGAAATCTCAGAGTAGCTGCTTAAGGTCTGCTATGCTAGAGTCCTGTCGAAGTCCTGTGGACGAATCCTTAGCCCGAGTCACGCAGTTGAAATTACCCCTCACCCCCTCCCCCCCTTAGTGTGTGTGCTAATATGCTAATAGTTTGTCGGATCTGATTAAAAAAAATTCTTTCTGTCGATTGGTTGGGCGCATGCGCTGCGACTACCCGAATTGCTTCATTATTGTATAGCACGTCTACATAGCAAAATTCTTCCACTCCGGTCCCTGTCCCATTCAGGGAATAGTGTGATACCGGTTTTCTTTCTAAATAGTACGGCTGTCCCCGCACTGTGCGGAATGGCGTTGACATAACGGAGTTCAAAGTGGCATTTCAAAAATCGGAGGGCCTGATTAACCTGCTCAGTGGTTAATTTTGTTTCTTGCAGCAGTGCGACGACAACTCTTTCTGCTAAGAGGATGCTCAGTAATCACTGTTGTCTCCTTTGAGCAACTAAGCTAACGCAATTGAAAGTTACTATTTTAAAATAAAACACTGCAGGTTAAGGCGATCACTTTTCTCGCCATACTGATAGCAAGAATGTTATTCATGAGACAAAAAGGTATGCGGCAGAAAGCATCGCAGTGCATGCAAGAACTTACGGAAAGTCCTTTTGCCGACAAATTTCAGGCGGGATCCGGGTCTCTGGGTAGTATCAAAATTCCGTTGGTTGACTGGTTTCCATTTGAGGCGCTGGTCCGGTAGCCCTTGTCCGTCTTCGTCCGTGCTAGCCCAGTCTTCAGAGTTCAGTGATTCCGGGAAAGCCATGCCAGTGTCTGTCGGCGCAGCTTACTTCGGCTTAACATCAGTGCTCTTGCCCTGGCCGGTTGGGTGGTCCTCCTGGCGGTTGAAAGCAGTCTTCGAAGATGCGCTGACTTCTGTACTGTTCTTCGTGGTGTCTACCTTTGCAGGAGTGGTAAACACTGGTTGGGCTGAGAGAGTGGCAGGCGGAGAGGGGCTGGTGTCCTTTGCAGCTGCCGCTTCCAAGGGGCACGACACGTCAGTGTTACTAATAGCCGGCAAGCTGCCAACTGCCTCAACTTCACCTTCTTCCTCATCCATGATATCTTCAATTTCGGCCTTTCCGCGGCCGCACCTTCGGGTACTGTAGCATAGCTCCTGACGCATTGGTCCTTTTCGTAACCAAAGCGCTGGCACAGTTTGCAGCGGGCACTTTGCACTGACATCGCTCGTGTCCTGTCCTTCGGCAACGCAAGCACATTGGTGCGCGCACCGGAGCGATGACTGGAACAGAGCCATGCGGCATGTGCAGTTGCTGCAACAGCCTTTCAAAGGTCACGCTGTTCTTGAGCTTCAGACGAACCACTCCAGTAGTGGACTCCACGCCTTGGAAACCGTCTTCATGACACCTTTCACGAACAGCACTTTAAACAGTCCCGTAAGGCTCAAGAGCCTTACGGATTTCGTCATCAGGGACGTCACACGGCACCCAATGCAGTTTTAAGCGTACCTCAGCCTTGTTGGGGTTCAGCAAGAGGCACCTCTTACCCTTGACTAGCAGTTAATTTGCGTCCTAGATCTTCTTGTGAGCGGAATGCAGCAATCGAAACATGGTTCATTTTGTAGGAACCAAATGCCTTGAGGTCTTGCAAGACACCGACAGTCTGAAGCCGTGGTTTGAAGTCGCCAATCTTGTAGGGCCTTCCCGAGACAACGCAGTGCAGAAAAAGGCTGTTGTGCATGATGATACCTGTTGGCAGGGGTGCAAGTACAATACGAAAATCCTGAGGAACATCAGTTGCTTCAAAACCGTGCCCTGATAGGCCGTAATCACAGCTTCCGCGGAGCCAGCCATTCGTGCGTCCGTGCTCGATGAGTAATGGAAACAGAATGCCACGGCGGCTCCAGGGCTTTGGCTGACTAAGGGTGTGCGTAGTACGTTGGTCATTGCACATTTCACATCGCAGCCATCTGGCCGTCTAAAGGTATGGCTGCAAAATGGTCCAAACGTTTCCGGTTTGTGGCCAACGTATAGACCTTTTCATTTTAGTAGTTGCCTTACCGGCGGATAGAGGGCGCTGACGCACCCGGCGCGGCGGCGCCATTAGGTTGCTTCAATTTAGTTGGTTTCCAACCTGAACGCGGCTATGTTGCTGTTTTACGTTGTTTTTGCTTAATTTTGTGATACGAATATTTTCCGTGTAGCACACAACCAATGAAACAGTTGTACTGAGCCACTTTGAGGACAACGAGGTGTATTTTAGCCTAAATTGCGGGCTTTTTTTTTCAACTCCTTTGATGTATCGGACTACGGTCGATTGCGAAACGCCTGACTGATGTACAGGTAAGACTACCACCGTCTACGGCCGTACCCGATGACACCAGTTTCCAGAAAAAACAAACTAATGAAGAGACTAACACGTGAATGTAAAGAAGCATGTCGACAGCTTGATTAGCAATGTTCTGCGTCGGCCGGAGCAGATGAACTCGCAAGTTCACTCCTCACTGTTTGGTTTCCGCGAACACCCAACCTTTAGTAAAATTTGCATACTAACAAAGTATCGTGTAATGACGCACATAATTGATAGAAACAAGTATTATCGTCTCGGCCTCTTTTTCTTTTAATTGAGTGCTCGACCATGTTTTGACAGGCCGAGTAGGAAATTTCTTAAATTATCAACCCTGTTAAAGTACTCATAAACAGCATTTCACAATATTGGCTCTAGGAAATAAATGATTTTTATATTAATATTTGCTTCATCAAGATATAATTTAAGTGACAGGCCCGCCAAAATAAATCTGGCATGCATTTGTGTTCCGTAAAATTGGCCAAAAAAAGTTAAAGGGCGCAGGAGGAGAAAAACCTCGGAACGTCTGGCTGAATTCTAGCGCTAGGCACCACTTCACGGACCTGTGTGAGCAAAGATTTATTTGGTTGAACAAATTTGCTTTGTAAATTTCGGTGTCGCCAGCTACCAAAAGTAAATCTCTATTCGCCGTCGACAATCCTTGACTCAAGTGATTGTTATGCGGACGGCATTTTTTTTCTTTTTGGCGTCAAATATTGCGGACCTTAGATACTGGCAAAAAATAAAACACCGTATGCAAAAACAAAACGCCTGTCCGATTCAGCCACTGTTTATTCTCAGAAAACTCAGGCTGGTGTTCGCTTTCCCTAAAATGTTGGTCCAAGTTCCCGCAGGCACACTCCATTGACGGGGAAACCAGCATTCTAGTCTCAAAGAATATGGATTCAGCTTCGAAGTCCCAAGCCGTTTTGGTTGTCCCCTGTGGCCAGCTTGTTGCCTGCTGTCGAAAGTTACTCTTAAACTGACAGCAGGGCTGACGCTAAATTTTTTGTTTTGTTGTACTGCTGCCGTCGCACCCCTCATGTTTCTGCGTTACGCATTCTCCGGTGTGAAGTCAAGTGGCAGAGGCTACATAGCACGGTTGGTGCAGCCAGTGTTGAGCTTTCAAGTACAGTCAAGTATGAACAGGGTCGAGGTCTAATGAGAGCTTTTCTTATTCTGGGGTGGACGTGTGTAGGCTGAAACAACGACAAGCAAAAAACTGTTTCGTGTGACAACGACAAAAAAAAAAAAAATGAAAGCCGCTTACAACTCCCTGTAACGCCGAATTAGAGCGCAGCTCTTGAGGAGGAGGAGGGAAGGGCACGGGGGGGGGGGTTAAACTAACCAGGGGGGTCACGTTACCTTGGGGGTCACGTGACCCCCAATGCCGATGATGTCATCACTGACGTCACTGATTACGTCATCAGTGACGATGACGATGCGGGTACCGATGACGTCATTAGTGACGTCACTGATGACTTCACCAGTGATGATGACGATGACGATGCGAATGTCGGTGACGTCATCAGTGACGTCGCTGATGACGTCATCAGTGATGATGACGATGACGATGCGGATGCCGGTGACGACATCAGTGACGTCACTGATGACGTCATCAGTGATGATGACGATGACAATGCGGATGTCGGTGACGTCATCAGTGATGATGACGATGACGATGCGGATGCCGGTGACGTCATCAGTGATGATGACGATGACGATGTGGATGCCGGTGACGTCATCAGTGATGATGACGATGACGATGTGGATGCCGGTGACGTCATCAGTGATGATGACGATGACGATGCGGATGCCGGTGACGTCATCAGTGATGATGACGATGACGATGTGGATGCCGGTGACGTCATCAGTGATGATGACGATGACGATGTGGATGCCGGTGACGTCATCAGTGATGATGACGATGACGATGCGGATGCCGGTGACGTCATCAGTGATGACGATGACGATGTGGATGCCGGTGACGTCATCAGTGATGATGACGATGACGATGTGGATGCCGGTGACGTCATCAGTGATGATGACGATGACGATGTGGATGCCGGTGACGTCATCAGTGACGATGACGTCATCGGGGGGTCACGCGACATCGGCGGGGGTCACGTGACCTCGAGGAGGGGGCCACGTGACCTCAGGGGAATCACGTGACTTTGGGGGGTCACGTGACCCCCCACGAGGTCACGTGACCTTGGTGGGGGGCTCGCGCGGTGCATTATGGGACATTTCCCATGATGCACCGCGCGGTTACGCCGACGCCGACGGCGACGCCGACGGCGACGGCGACGGCGACGGCGACGGCGACGGCGACGCCGTCGGCGACGCCGCTCAAGCCGGAAACGGGCCCCTAAGAGCTGCGCTCTAAAAAATAAGAACACGCTGATTGATTTTTTGGGGGCACAAGGCGCAGGTGGCATCCGGAGGGAAGGAGGAGGGGGGAGGGAGGGAGCGGACACATGCACCACGGTATCGGTGTCCACGGTCCTACTCCCCACGAACCCCACGAGACGGTTTTATGAGCCATTCTTTTTCTACTCTTTTGTGCGCTGGACGCAGTCCGTTCGTTTTCCAAGAAATAGGAAATTGTTGCCTTCATATAGACAGTCGAAGTTTCCCAGCCTGGCTGACCGTCCGAACTAGTCCCAAAACTGGCTGGGCTGCCGTGCTTTTCGTGAATTCCTTTTCTTACGTCGCCAGCACCTTCCCATCTAGCGAACCCCCTCCCCGCCTTGTGTCACCGTGCTAAAAGCGCGAAGGCCATTGCGTCGCCCTTCTTACACTGGATCCCCCCTTTCGACAGGAGGGAAAAATTGTAACGAGTAATCTCTGTAATTCATTACACTAAAGAAAATGGGATTACATTTTCTTTAGTTGTACCTACAGTATGTAGGTACAAAAATTTGGAACTCATTTAGCACAAATATAAAAGAAAGTGAAACATTTGCACTGACTGGAAAAAAGCATTATTTGGAAATGTTGTAAAACATGCAGTTTTTTTGTTTTTTTTTGTGAGGCACACGCACGAGTGTCAGGACCGAACCGCGTGCCTTATATTGGAACATTTGTATGGATCCAGAACTAGCCATGCTGGCTAAAGATCCAGATGCGATATGCAGTGATTTTGATGTTTACAAAATATGAATAACGAGTATTATTATTACATTATTAATTATTAGTGTTTTTTTTTCGAAAAGCCCTCTGTCGTGCCTATGAACTATGAAGCCCAAAATTGAATACTTCTTCATTATCACTGATCTATTACTTAATATACCCTCAGAACCTAAGTCATGCGAGAGAGGAGCGGTTATAAACTATAGCGATGAAGTAACAAAGTGTTGCTATTATTACTACAGTGCACTCACTTGGAACAAACCCCGATACCAACTGTATTTAAAAAATGACCAGAAGGTAATGCCATTTTTATTCGCGGACAAACCCAGTATTCTGCATGTTCTTTTCTTTTGCTGTTTTAACGAACTATAAGTTTTTTGTTTGTTTTTAGCCGGATTCAGAAAGTTAATATGGTTTACAAAATATATGAAGAACACAAATTGCAATTGTTTTAATTTAATTTCTAAAACAGAAGAACAGCATAAAAAACAAAGTTGGGGGAAGAGTACTGGCCACCTTTTGCGTGTTTTGTAGGCATATTTTGTGAGAATCTACCGTAAGATGCTGCTTGCATTTCAGTGGAAACATTTGGCGCCCGAAATAAATTTTCCTCTGCTATAACATTTTGCCTTTCGCGTATCGATAAAAGAAACAAGCGGATCTTCACTCGGTTCGAAACAGGCTTGCACATGTTACTCATAAAAGTCATCAATCGCCATAGCAATTGCTCTTGGTTAAAGTTATTCGATCATATTACATGATCACATGAAAGGAAAAGTAATTTACCGTTGCTTAAAAAGTAAGTTTCCAACCGCGGGTTAACAAGACGCTCTCATTCGTTTTAATTGAAAGAAGATTCCAACCATAACGGTGTTTTCGCGCAATCATACTTTCCGAGGACAATTCGTGAATGGAACTGCCTCGGCCCAGAAGTTTTAAGCAGTGATTCCAAGGTATATGTACAGATGGTAGCGAATTTTGGGCCAAAACACGGTACAAAACAAATTGCCAGCGACATCAACCAGCAGGGTCACGTGGTTACGGTGCGTCTGAAGCGCGAGTAGGAGACGTTATGGCAAACTATATACAAATAAAATAACTTTAATTTAAATTATACTAAATTGTATTTTAAATTTTGTATGTTGTTATTAGTGGTCTTAAAGGGGCACTCAAGTGGATTCTGAGATCGTCTATTTATTGTCATAACTCAATCTGCGGGCTCTAAGCATCCTAGAAATCCCAAAATTACATTCAAGGGCGGCCGATTTCCCTATTGAAAATCCAATCAAAGATCGCTGTTCTGCGCCTAGGCGCACGCCGTCAGGGGCGCTGTCGGACGGGAAGGCAGCAGGGAAGGGCGTGCGCCATCCAATCACGAGTGACGGCTTCCCGGCGGATTGATACTTCGAACCGGCGGAGTGATCTTCCGAATGTGCGCGTATTTGATGGATTCTCGTTGGGACTCATTTTGTTTACTTCGGGTCTTGCGTCGTGCGGAGATGGACCTGCCAAATCTAACACCGTTGGAGGTGGAAATTCTTCGGCGGACGGCAGTTATCAGCTCAATCTGCTACGACGCCACTCCTACGCGCGACGCCGATGCCTCGAACGCGACGGACTCGGACGACAGTTCGCGATGCTCAATGTCGACACCGGAGGAAGACGACGAAACCGACGACGCAACCCAGCGGCTTGGGAACACCAACTGGTAGGTGATGAGCTGTTTATTATACCTCTCATATGTATAGCTGATGCTGGTTTTCTGTTTTAAGGTGCCAATGCAGTTGCTGCGTGCCGATGGAAACCGTCGCAGAGTGTGTCTGCTGCCGTGACTACCCGGCCGCCACTCGCAAGCAGCAGGGCCGGCAGAGCTGCGTGACAAGCCACCCGGATTTCGAGGGGCTGTGCCTCGATCCGGGTGTGCTACAGCAGGCCTTGTTGAACATGCGCCACTATGGTGAAAGAAACATGGGGGCAACCTCGAACGAGTGAGTACAACTTCGTGTTACCGGTCGCGAAACTTGCTGTTCTGCCTCGGCCCCCGTTTTTCTTGCGTACGCATTGAAGCGGCGTGATAGCTTTGAATAGAAATCATCATTAGCGTTCAACTGCATTTGAATGTTTTTCAAACGCAAAAAAATACAAGGGGAGTCACACAGACGCCGGCAACATCGCATTTCAATGCTTTGTTTATGGGCAAAGGCGAGCTTCTTGCCCACACTCCATTGCGCATGCGCGGCGCCGGTGGCGTCTGCTAGGGGCGCTCCAGTTTGTTTATAAACATGAGTTGGTGTATAGTTAGTTGTGCCGATCATTTGTTTGTTTGCAAATACATCACATGCACAGGGAAAGGAAACATAAAAGAGAACCATAATATATGATGGTTTTTCCGGGGAAACAATCACAAGAGAGGTGTAGATTTCAGAGTAGCGAATATTGCTTATTACATCTGATTCGTCTGGTCATTGCCTCAGGTGTATGGCTAGTGGGTGTTCCTTACATTCAATAAATGTGGACATTGTTTCAGGCGCTTCCGGTTCGCTGCCTATAGGCAGTGTGTGCTTTGGCTGTGGCGGAGACTTGGACAGAAGAACAGGCGACCACTGCCCTCCTGCATGGTCAAGGCAATTAGAGGTCACTTTGCCAGCGACACCTACTCCGGGTTTCGGTACCCCTCCCTTTAAAAAAATAAAAGCGCTAAACAATGCATTGCCCAGCAGTCGTTCTTCGCCCAAATGTAATGTTAGGCGTTAGAACCAGATGACAACTTATTTTTGTCCAGTTCAATGTCATTATCGATTTTCATGTTTCAGCGAGAATATTGGGAGTTTTCATTGGCTGCCATCTTCTTGGCGCCTTTGAGCACTTACTGCTCTACTCCGTGTCACCTAACAACCGACTGCTGTGGATGCTACGAGCCGATCGATTCGGTGAACCTTGCTTTGAGAACGGGAAGTGGGAGCCTCGGGAAGAAGATCCTCTTCCTTATCGTTCTCGCGGCGAGATAAGCTGCGAGCCACGCGCTTTCCACGACGGAGCCGCGTCGCCGCGTGGGCACATCACTCCCGCGTAACAAGGCGAGGAGAAAACGTAGTTCGCTCTTTTTCAAACAATAATAGCTGTATTACGTCACCTACAGCCAAAGATATGACGTTGTTGTCAAAATATAATGTGCATGTGCCCAAAAAGAGCAATAATAATAACTTTAGCAATCTTTTCGCAGTTCGCTATTTCTATTGGTCAAATTCTATGGAGGTGGTGGAGACACGGGATGGACCCCGCAAGAGGATATAGTGCCTGTGTATTTCTATTGCTGTGAGTTTACTAGGGCGCCTTGCCATTTAGAACTGGTCATTTTTATTGACTGAAGCCCAACAAACAATATGCTTCCAAAAACAAGCTTCTCCAAATAGCACTTGAGTGCCCCTTTAAATAAGGTTTATCGCGCTCGAGAAAGCTAAAATAGCTTTTATTACTACTAATATTCTAACTTGCTTTTAGCGCCCTCTGTACTGCACAAGCAACAAGGCTGGCTTTTAATAGCGATAAATTGCAGAGGCATCGTGCTGCGCGAAGAGGCAGGTTTTTGTTGTCCGTCTGCTTGCTTCTTTTAGGTCTCCACGTGCTTTTTGAATCGTTCTACCGTCACTTCAAATAGTTTAAAAAGTTTCGTTCGCTCAGCGTGATTACGCAAGTTACGTGCGCAGGAGCGTAATATCAGCGTGATATAGGAACAGTCACCTTCGTGCGGTTGGACGCTGCTGCGTCCGAAGGGCTCAACGTCCTTCGTGACAATAAGCTCAACACGTTATGCAACGAGGCGTTGCTCCGTGGAAGAATGCCGAAGTGACAACCGCACGGCTGGCGTCTCGCTGCACCGGTTTCCTGTCGACACTCGAAGGTGACATTTTGTTCCCGTCGGTGAGGTGCCTGCTGTGTTGTGTTAAGTGATGCCATGCCCCCTTTGTAAAATGTTCTCTTAACTGTTGTTAGTTTTCGCTGACTTTGCAGCGTTGTTTGCGCAAATTACGAAAGTGCCCAGGATATTTGAATTTACCTGAACCGGTCTGCCCCTCAGGAGTATGGGGTCATACTCATCGACGCTCTAATCAAGGATGCAACACGACATAGATACATTTAAAAGCCTCTGTACTAAAGGTTCATGTTTATCTTTTTGTGGTCCATACAGAGAGTTTTGCTCATTAATCTGTGAATGTCCTCGCTCCGATTTGCTTTGGTGTGTGCACATATTGGCTACATTTGCTCTTTGCAAGTACGCAAGACACTTAGATAGCACTGCGCTTCACCCGCAGGCGTGAAGCATGGGTTCGGTTCTCCAACAACCGGGGCCTACAGGGGAAGACTCCATGGCAGCTACGAAACATGGTTGTTTGCAGTTTACATTTCAAGGAGTCAGCTTTCCTGCGGCCTGGATACCTTGGCCACAATGCAGTGAATGAAGTGAATAAAATGTTAGTGCAACACTGGACTTGCATTAGAGTTACTGTTGTGTATCTTCAACGCTAACACACTCGAGAAACGTTATTGTTAGTCACTTTGTTTGTGAGGTCAATCACCTTAAAGCCGCTCCCACATTTCTGAAAAGCTGAAGAAAAAAGAAAAAGTAGTTCTGTGGGATGAAAAAACATTATTCTCGTAGTGAGCTGCCTAAAAAAGGCGGCCGCATACAAAAATTAAATTATTTTCGCGCAGATTTAAGAGTCCAAACGGGTGGTGTAAATTCAACATAAAAAAACCGAGACTGCAGGCAAGAAGGGCAACACACTAAAAGAAGTCAAACATAGCTTGGCACAGCTTTGTTTCAGATTTTTTAGTACCAAAAAGCTTTGTTTGAGACTTTTTTAGAAATCGGGATTGCAGGCAAAAAGGACGATTGTCCTTTTTGCCTGCAGTTTCGGTTTCGTGTTATATTTAATTTTCGCGCCAAACAATACATCAAAGTGACGCCACGATTTTTTTTTTTTTTGTGGAAGTGACGTTACTTCCTGTTTATTTTTTGTTCCGCCGGAAATGCTATCACGACACATAGATGGCGCTAGCGAAGCCCCATGAGCCGCCATTTTTTCGACACGTGGGGTTCTATGGAAGCTTCGCTACCATATGTACATATACCTTGGTGATTCTCTGGCGACCTTCCTATCACAACTTGATAAAGCAGACTAAGAATAAAAGATAAGCATCACATTTATCTCCCCGAGCTTACAATAAAGCAAATAAGGTTTTTGAAGTGTTTTGTGTTGATGACGATCGCATGCTTACTTTCTTTCCTTTCCCTTTTTGGCCATTGATAGGCGGTCATGTCACTAAGGGCACGGATGAATATGGCTTTTATACCTGTTTGTTTTTCATTTTGTTAGTGTGATAGAAATCTATATTTTCAACTACTGAATGGCGTTTTGAAATTTTTTCTCTAAGTGTATCGCAATGACTTGTGCGAAACGGCCTGGTGATCGGGACATAGTTTGCAGCGTGCCTTTGTATTGTCATGTACTTTTTCGTGAATATTGGTGTATTTTGTTGTACCACAGTGGTCCACCCTGCTAAAACCTCAATTAGGTTGCATTATTGAATAAATAAATAAATAAATAAATAAATAAATAAATAATCGGTTACTTCGGCAACTTAGTGTCATTTCATTTGGAACATCGCAGAACAGGGTTCAGGCAAAGCTTGCAACATTGAGAACACAAAGATTCTTTACAATTTTTCTATCGGTTTGAAAACAAACCATTTGCACCGTCCATTTGTGAATCAGAATAACCAGATCACAAACTATTAATATTCTCAATTACTGTGGAACGCAAACCACTTATCATGGACGACCCGAAGAGCTCAATTGTTTGGCACAGCTTAAGTTTCACATTATCTGGTTTTGGTTGCCTTGCGTGCACCAGAGTGTAAAGGTATTCTGCACCTGTTATATGTTCCTCTGAGGAGACAGGAATAAACTGTCTAAGTGGTTAATAGAAACGCAGATGCTACATTAACCATCATACCTCAGACTGAAAAGCTCTTGTAGAGATCTGTGACTTCAGAAAACCCAGTTCGAAACCCAACAAACACCTACGTATACTGTTCAGACAAAGAGACTGACTTCCTTTCGTACAACTCGGCAACAATAGTTTTTTCTTTTTTTTTTTACAAACATCTATGGTTTGTTTTATCCCGCGATGACTAAATCCCACTGCTACAGGCTGCCGGGTCCAATTAAAAGCCTGTCAGAAACCAAGTGATATATTTGCTCCGTACTACGTATCAGTGAGCCAAGCGCGTCATGCGGAGGCGAGTTTTTCGCAGCATATCGCAGCAGATTTAGCTCGTAATCTGCTGATTAAGTATAGTTGTAAGCCCGGAAACCAAGGAGTAAGGGGTTGAAAACAGTAACGGTCAGAAATGTTTATATTATACTTTCAAAATAAGAAAATTTCTCTCGTGAATAATAACAGCAGTAATCATAATTACGTAAGCTGTCTTACGTTTCCTCGTTTAATTTTTTGTTAATTTCCTGGTTCTCGCCACTTTGATAGTGCTAAAAGCAACGTTGGAGCTGGTGCTGTTGAAACGTTACGCATTGTTTTATTTTCTGCAATTTCACAAACCTCATGGCAGAATACCATGAACTTCTATTGCCTGCTGAAGTAACGCGATCTGCAGGAATTAAAGATAAAATTAAACAGGTGTACAATTCTCTGTAATGCCGAATTAGGGCGCAGATCTTGAGGGGGAGGAGGGAAGGGTGCGGAGAAAAGGTTTGGGTACGGAAGGGAATTTTCCGCAAAATTGTGGGACAATTTCCCGGTAAATTAGCCCGCTAAATTGTGCGGATTTCCCCGCTTGATTTTGTGAAAAATTTTCGCAATAAGGTTAGCAGGAAAAATTCCTCGCTAAATTTAGCGGAGAAAATTGACCGCTAAATTCGGTGGGACAATGCTAAATTTAGGGGGAAAAACTGGCGGAATATTCTTCCGCAGAAAAAATTGCCCGCTAATTTTTGCTCAACATTTTCCGCCAAATTTAGGCGCCGTTTGACTTCACGAGGGTGACGTGACACGTGACTTCACGTGTGACAATATTATGGGACACGTCCCATAATGCAACGCGCGGCGGCTCCGACGACGTCGGCGACGCCGCTCTAACAGGAAACAAGTGCCTAAAAGCTGCACTCCAAAACGTGACTACGATCTTAGATTTAAATATGCGTTTTATGAAGAGTAAAACTGATAATATTATTACCCTTCTAGATGAACTCTGCGTTTCGTAATAATGCTTTTTGGAACACGGTTCACAACAGAAGACAATGATCGTGTAGTACCGAGTTATAATCATTTCTTTTTGAAGAGAAGCGTAAAACGAGAGAGAGGTGTTTGTGTTTATGTTAGACAGGATATTAGGTACGAAACACTCGATGCCTTTAAGTAAATTACTGGTGACTACAAAATCGCAGATGGGAACTTTTATATTTTTTTTGTCTTTCTTTGAGAGGTATTTTGAATCTATGTATTTATATAACTACTCACTTGTTCTGGGCGATGACTTAAATGCAAATAGTCTGGAGAACTCTTTTTCGTCACGACTAAGTAATACATTCAGCAGTAGTGTTTTTTTTTATGTGATCAAGTCTCTCACTAGAATTCTCCGTTCTACGTCAAGTTGTATCGACGCTTTTCTTACAAATTTAAGCACTATAGTTCGCAGTGCAGGTAATATTAGCAGTGACATCAAAGATCGTTTACCAATATCATTATTTTTTAACACTCATGATTTATCAGGGAGCGTTGATAAACTATCCACTTTTCAAACCATAACTGACTGCACACTGCGGTACTTTCGAAGCACAGTCATACCAACAAACTGGAGGTTTGTCGAAAATAATCCCTGGGGAAGGGGAACAAGAGGGACAAAGGACAAACATAAATCTCCAAACATAAATCTGTATTTTCAAAGCAATGTGTAAACAAAGCATACGATGAGTTTATAAATATCTTTAAAACGATTTACGTCGCATCGTTTTCGTATAAGACAGTTAGTGCTAAAAACGAATAAAACAACATGGGTCACCCAAATATTTTAACCGTGATAAGAAAAAAAAAAGTTTGGAGTCCAATCCACGCTGTGAAGGTCGTTGGTCAGCGAAGCTGTGGTATCACCTGCAACGACCGCCTACTGCACTACACGAAATGCCGTCGCCGGTCACAGCACGCCGCCGCTGGTTGTATTGCCGCTTCTATTCCCTTTGCCGCTCCTAGTATTCAGGCTGCTCCTCGGGAGTCTTAACTATGCGTGGCCTATTCATCACGGTGCTGCAGCAACAATGAAATCAGTTGCTATACTCCGTTTCATATTACGTTTAAGCGCAGCGGATGTTACGAGCCATCGGAGCCAATCAGAGGCCCTGTGAGTGTCACGTGACCTTAGAGAGGCAGCACAGCGACGCGCGAAAAGCCTATCAAAGGCCACGTCCACAGAACGGGATTGGCTAAGACAGCTCGTAGCATCCGCTGCTTCCGGACGTAAGGTGAAACGGGGTGTAGGCGGGGTCTTCTTTTCTATATGAAAGGCTAGTGACGTCACTCCCCAAGTCGCAAGCTGCCGTCGCCGCGGCAGCTTGGGCAACAATAACTTTCACAGGGAACGTATGCGGTGAGCGCTACGTGCTTCGCATTGTTTTCAGGAGCTCCTTATAAATAAATATATGGTAACGATGCTCGTTTGTGCTTATTCTTTATTGACACGAATGTTGTGCTG
Source organism: Ixodes scapularis (assembly GCF_016920785.2). Lineage (NCBI taxonomy): Eukaryota > Metazoa > Arthropoda > Arachnida > Ixodida > Ixodidae > Ixodes > Ixodes scapularis. The sequence goes on from NW_024609836.1 coordinate 26,553,143, forward strand.
TATGTTGTATGCGTGGTGTTTGTACTTTTCGCTTCAATCTTCTGAAGTCTTTGTTCCGTGAGAACGCCAACACGAAAACACACGCGGGGAGAAGGAACGTGCTTGGCATTGTTTGCAGGCGCCGTGATCATCCACCATGCGGTTTTCATTTCACACGAGGTCTTCGAATGATGTCAACCCCTTTCGGAACAGCTGCAAACGTAATGTTTACCGGAACGCGTGGGAAGTATTCCAATTGCTCACACACGCCTTATCATTCATTATGTGGTTTTGATACTTGCTTTGTGGTTTACTGTTTTTTTTTTATTGAAAGAAATACTGAGTTGTATGCTGTGTGCCTAATTTGAAAGGAGATGTGCTGTTTTGCCTTCAATTGTTGGTTGGGAGTTTTTTGCTTACAACGCTAATGACACAAAAATTTCCTTGGCTGCTAGAGGTATACAGCTTCGCTGTAAAAGAATCGCTTATATCAGTCCTACGGATATTAGCGGTGAAGTTCCCAAGAAGCATCCTACGACTGTTCAACATTCGATAATTGAAATTTTTTAACGCGAAAAGCAGACAAAGAGACATTTCCCTAACCTGCCCTCTAGCGCGCGGAATAAGCATGCTTACTCGTTTATCTCGCACAACGTAAAAGCCACATGTTTCCTACAGTCGATAGACGAAATTTGAAGTTCTCCGTGTATTTATGGGATTGAATAAGAGCAAACGCCATGACATAGGCGAAATGCAAATAAAGCCCGTTATATTCGTAATCGATGTGGTGGCCCAACTTTTTCTATATACAGGGTGTTTTTTTTTAGCTGCATCAAATTTTCGAAAAAAAAAAAAAAAAAGGGGAACGTGAGATAGAGTAATTTGAGCCCTGGAGAAGTGTTAGTGGCCTTGGCGGCCTCTAGAAAAAAGGTGAAACTAGGTAATTAGTTTGCTAATTAACTAAAATATTTTAACTAACTTTTAAATTTTTCACTTGAGGGCACCTAATGCATTTACTGGATTGAAGATCGGCCACAGTATGGTCTAGCCGTGTCGTCCGATTTGCATAAAAAAAACTCCTAGTAGGCGCTACGGGGTCGAGAAATGTCACTTTGGTGAATGGCGTCAAACGGAAACTAACCAGGAAAGAGCGCCTGTAGAGTTATCGCTCCGCCCTTCCGGGCATGCAATTCGTCATTTCTCGACCCCGTAGCGCCTACTAGGAATTTTTTTATCCATATTTGACGACACGGCTAGACCATACTGTGGCCGATCTTCAATCGTCTAAATACATTATGTGCCCTCAAGTGAAAATTAAAAAGTTAATTAAACATTTTAGTTAATTAGCTAACTATTTACCTAATTTCACCTTTTTTCTAGAGGCCGCCAAGGCCAATAACACTTCCTTAGCGTTCAAACTACTCTATCTCACGTTCCTCTTTTCTTTTTTTTTTTAAATTTGGTGCAGCTAAAAAAAAGAACACCTTGTATATATATTTAACTTTGCATTTTCGAGTACCAAATTTCCATACAGCATGAAACCCGCGAAGCTTTCAGTTCTGCACAAGTGTGCAGACAAACATTTAGTTACAAATTATAGAGCCATCTTTGCTTTCCCAATATTTTCAGAAGTGCTGGGTAAATTATATTTCATCGTTTAGGCGAATTATTTACCTAATATTCAGTGCTAACTGACGTTCAGTTCCAATTTCACAAGGAAAAGTCAACAGAATGCACTTTGATGTCGCAAAAAGAAATATTATGACATATTATAGAACGTAAACAGCTGGCATTAGGAATATTCATTGTTCTTTGCAAAGTGTTCGACTCTCTCAACCATTCAATGCTCCCTAGTAAACTTCCGTGTATTGCATACGTGGCAAGCCTTCGATACTTATTCGCTCATATTTAGAACATGGTAACCAATTCGTCCCACCGAATGATCATGGTTCTTGTTCGCAACTCTTGAAGTATGGTGTGCCCCAGGGCAACATATTCGGTCCTCTGTTGTTCAATGCGTATGTAAACGATCTAATCAGTATTTGCTAACAAATAACGTTTTCCCAGGTATGCAAACGACACGAGTGTATTTCTGTCTGCTTCAAACAGGGACGAACTCGTAACCAAGGCAAACTTAGTTTTAAAAAAGTTTATTTTAAGGTCATCAAATTATAGTCTTAAAATCAACACTGCAAAAATCTAAAGCAATTGTTTTTCGATCAGTAAATAAGCACGTACATGTGTCATAATCAAAAAATCGGTAGCGACCACATTGAAATAGTGAAACAGCACAAAGCGCTAGGTGTAATTTTTTCTTTCAGAACATGTGCAATTGGATAATGCATAATTGAACCTTATTCAACATTAAAAATAAAAAATTAAAAAAAAGATTACACTCTCAAATAGGACATTTTATTTTTTTATGCAATTCAAGCAAATAGAATGTTATCGAGTGCACCTATATTTAATCATAGCTACACAATACTCATGCCTGTTAGCGCTGCTCTCGCTGCGCCACGCCTAGCTGAGATGTCAACAAGGAATAGTGTTTATATTATTTTGAAACATGCGAAAAATCATTACCTCTACCACGAAAACAATTGTAGCCGCTCCGCAACATAAGTAGTAAACCCTGCGAAACTGTGTGGCATCATAGGGCGCCAGGGAGACTTGCATATCCCTAATACGAGAACAGTTCCAATAACGGAGGCTCATTCTGCGGGGTAGCAAACCAGTCTCGAACATTCTCGCCACCAGCTGGCCGTAAGAATTTCTCAGCGGCAAGTCCTTTCGCACCGGGGTGCTAACGTACCACCCATGGATTGTGTCCTTGCCAGAAGTCAGCCTGTTGCCGTGTTTTGCTATAAAACATTGGTGCCTCTCATGCGAGATGAACACGTGACTACCTCCGAGAACCTTCTCCATGCAATCCTCGGTTGTGTCGCTCACGGTCGAAGCTTTGTTGGACGATCGTCTGCGAGCGGCCGCCATGGCACCGATGATGCCCTGCTTGTCGTCTGTCTGCAGCAGAAGACGATCGAAGTAGGAGCCCTTTAACACACATGGTAGCACTTTCCCAGATGCGAGCCTGGAATAGAGCTTCTCTATGGTGTCGTCTGCTTCCCAGACATATCCGGAACTCAGGCTGGACGTCAGCAGGCTCTGGAAGTATACGGCAAGCTGGAATCCGCCAGCCATCCAGCAGAAGAGCAGGATGCGTCCAGCCAGAACGCGTTGGAATTGTTCCGGTACTGGGTACGAAAAGAGCATTGTGGTTTAGACTAGAACCAACACCACGTCTTGGATGCCATTGACGAGCCCCCTTCCCGAGCAGTAGTTGATGGGACAGAAGCCTAGTGCGCAGGTAACCATTGATAGGAACAGAATTGTGAAGAAGGCCATCGGTGCTTTTCGAATAAAGGCACCTGCGCGGCGTGAAAGCTTACGAACCGTGTAGAACTCAATCCTTCTGTAGTAGAAGACGCGTGGAAAATGAAGCAGTTGCCAGTATTTTTCGTCGAGCACAGTAGGGTGGACCAAAATGTCTATCCTTCGCTTCGCTATATCTGCAATTCAATGCTCCTTCTTGACGTTTACTGTTCTGAAATGGACACCGAGGTATAACAAACCATCTAATATAATTTTAGGTTCCCCGACAATGCACTTAGGGAACAGACAGCCAAGCACAAAGCTCTGGTTCCTTAGTAGCTGCCAGGTTTGGGTGGTGTGGAAGCTCCGCTCTGGAACGTCTGAATTCATCAGGCTGTTTTCGCCGCTGTTTGTGCAATTCAATACTAGGCCTTTTTTAAGGTCGCGACTTTCTGCATACACCAATGGGTTGTAAACAAATTGGCTGGAGTTTCCACGAGCCCGAACACATGATAAACGATTTGTCTCAGAAAGAATAAACCAAGTGGAAAAAATGTCGTCGGAAGAGAGTAACCACGATAGGCTATCGTTCCATAAGGACTCAGAAATAACGGCCACCGTCTTTTTGTTGTCGGCAGCGCTGTGTCGCAGGTGCTCGAGGTACACTGACCAGGAGCCGCACCAGTACCTTGCTCTGAAGATGGTGCCGATCCTGCGCCGGAAGAGAAAGCTGTTCATGGTTCCACTTGCGCAGAGAACGTCGATGTCTGTGTCATTCTGGAGCAGAAGATGCACATCGTTTTTTGTTGAGCTCAGCGGTGCAACGGGCATTGAGACAACAGACAAGGCCATGAGAAGACATGCAAGCATCTTCGACAGGCGTCTTTGGCAGCCGAGAACTAAACCACAGAACAAAGCGAAGACGTCTCAGAAATCTCTAATTCAAGTGAGAGCCTTGAGGCTTCTTCCAGGTTTTTATTTAGAGTTTGGGTCTCCGGAGGCTGTCATCTCTCCCCGTCAAAGCAAATAATGCCACGATTGTAGAGAGCGGAATTTCGACCCTTTGAAAATGAGAAACCGCGATCTATGCTTAATGCATCTTCTGGCAGCGGCTTCCGTTATTGATAAATGTCTTCCATGCAGATTGCACAGGTATTGGTTATGTCCTCAGACAGAATATCTTAATAAAATTATTATGCGAAAAAAAGGAAACGTTCAAGGAAGGTAATATTAAGAGGCGTTACGGGAAATGAGACACGTGCGATCGAGATAATAAACACCTGGGTCTTTTTTCTCCCTGAAATTTTTCTGATTTGGACGCTCACCTGCGTCACTGAGAGGCACACACCTATATTTACCAATCGCTCACCCACTTTCATCGCCGACCAATTCTATGCACGGCACGCCCTATATTTCCCTCCACCACCATAAACATTCTGCTCCGTGTAGAGTTTTAACTTCGGTCAAAATATTGCTTCGCGTGTATTAAAGCTGAGTGTTATAAAGCTCAACTTAACAAAAACAAAAAGCACCTATTGGTAAACTATAGAGTCGAGTGATAAATGGTTTTCACCTGCAGCAGATTTGCGTCGCTTTTCTGTCGTGGCCAGGTCCGAGTCCCGGTGTTGGAGTGGATTCCGTTGCCGATCGAAAACGGGGCACCACGACGTTAAGCGCGGCTAGGCCCGTTCCGAGTCAAGAGTCGACTGTTTGTTCTGGAAGGCCAGAAAGCTCCAGACGCACTTCTCCTGCATCATGCAAAAAAAAAAAAAAAAGCATAAAGAAAGACGGCGTCTGCTGCACACATTATGACAAAAATATATGCGGACGTTCCTCAGGCATGTTGGAACCATTTTTGTTTCATGCATGTATGCTTCTATCATAGCGGCAGACAGTTCTTTTTGCATGAGCAATCTCACACGAGCAAGCAATGCACTGCAGACAGTGTTTGCAGGCCGCCTTATCTATAATGCATTATCAGGGTGACAGCAGCCTAAGATTTCCGCGCGAGCGATGATAAAATTAACCCCTTGCTGAAGGGCGACTGAAGATTAGAGCGCGACGCAGATAGCCGGAACACATGATCTCCTGTTTCTCCCCGTTTATTTTTTTCCTTACCAGCGGTAGACTGTCAGCAACCTTCCAGTGATGTCTCGTTAATATGGACCTCTTGTATATGAATACCCCACTGTACAGACACCATTTTCGGGGACGAAATGTGCCGATACGTATATTTTCGTCTCTTTAGTATACACCAACTCAACTCTCCTACGTCACGCCGCGGTGGTGGCGCGCCGGACGCACTTCCGGTCTAGGGCGGTGGGCAGAAGTCGCCGTGCCAGACATGCATTCCTGTGTTCCTTTGGAAGAAACGAGACAAAAAACCTGCCTTTTTGTAAAAATACTGCGACGGGGGCTGTACCAAGAGAGTCTGGGAAGGTTTGAAGATCAGTTTTCATGTGTTTTTGCCCCCTCCGTTCGTCCGAGAACGTGAATAGTAGCCGTGAAAAGGGCAAACCAGACGCTGTCGAACTATGATTGCGTGTGCGGGCAACACTTTGTGGTCGCCAGATGTATTTGTTTTGTTCCAACATGAACGAGAGAAAACCGCCAAGTTGTCCAGGCCATTTGCGGGTTCAGTGCGTCTACAAATTCACACGACCGCCTGATCGTTCGAACTTTCGTCTGCTCCTTCGAACTTGTCTGCTTTTTGTCGTCTGCTCGTTCAAACAAAAGCGGCCCGTAGAACAAACTTTGACCCGGTGATTGCAATAAGAAGTAATTGCAGGCCTCAAAAGACTAAAGTAGGCTCGGTGTAAACAGTAGATACAAGATGTTGATCATTGGTACCGGTGGTCATCACCGACTTGTTACGCTTGGTCTGTTCCCGCTTCCGATTTTCAGTATCGACGTCGATCGTCGCCCTACCTTCTACACTTTTGCAGCACGAGCGACGTCGCTACCTAAAATAGCTAGAAGAATCTCATCATGGTTTTGGCGTCCATTCTGCGGCGTTCATGCGAATGAATCGCCGCACGTAAAATTATTACGGAATGTTTAGCGGCGTAACGAGCCTTGATAATTTTGCTCAGGCGATTAAGGTGGCAAGACATTGCGATGAGGACGTAGAATCGATAATTCCAACGCGAAAAAGAGTATGCAGACTCACACAGACGCCGACAACGTGACATTCGAATGGTTTGTTGACGCGGGACGCGGTGCTTCTCGCCCGTACTCCATTACGCATGCGTTCGAACTGTCGTCTGCTCTTTCAAACTTGGCTGCTTTTTGTCGTCAGCTCATTCAAACGACAGCGGCCCGTAAACCAAACGTTGACCCGGTAATTGCGATACGAACTAAATGCAGGCCTCAAAACACTTTTGAAGTTTGGTTGGGGTAAGTGCTAAGTGTAAACAGATACAAGAAGATGTTGATCATTATTGTTACGAGTGGCCATCACCGATTTGTAATGCCCGATTCTACTTGCGGTTTTCAGTATCGACGTCCACCATCTCAGATACGGTCCACGCTTTTGCAGTCCAAGCAACGTCGCGTCTGAAAACAGCGAGCAGAATCTCATCGTGGGAGTCAAGCTTTAGCGCCCATTCTGCGGCGTCCACGTGAAATGAATCGCCGCGCGTCAGATTATTCACGCAAAGTTTTGCCTCGTTAGTTTTGCTGAAGCCGCTCAAGTAGTCAGACATTGTTAGGAGGACGTAGAATCAACAATTCCAACGCGAAAAAGAGCACGGGGACTCCCAACGACGCCGACAACAACGCAATTCAATGGTTTGTTTATGGGCGACGGCGGGCTTCTTGCCCACCATCCACCGCGCATGCGCGGCGCCGGTGGCGTCCGCTAGGGGCGCTCCGGTTTGTTTGTAAACATGAGTTGGTGTATAAACAACTCAAAGTACGGACAATTTTTTTTTTTTTTGGGGGGGGGGGGAGAGCGGAGGTGCCCACATTAACGAGAGATAACTGTATTGGCATACACAAAAAGCGGTCTCGAAGTAATGTATCTTCACAGAAAGTTCCGTGTCATGCTGTCGGATGCTGTAATCCCAAGTGTTGATTCTAGAAGTTCTACTAAAAAGGGACGAGCGAACACAAGTGCCGCTTTGTCGTCATGACATCCTAACTCTTGGCTGATGCCATGCACATTAACGGACCTATTACTCTCTTAAGCAATTGCCCTTCGATTTATGCTCTCCAGCACATCAACAGGAGTATTATATTGTAGAGCCATGGCCACGCCATGACGTGTTTCGATATTTGATTTTTCCTCATACTTTCGAAGGCTGGAATAAACAGCCGCTGAAATAACAAACTTTCGTTCTTTAAAGGGGCACTGAGAGGCCAAAATCTCTTTTTAGAGCGCAGCTCTTAGGCGGCCGTTTCCGGCTTGAGCGGCGTCGGCGTAACCAAGGTCACCCCAAGGTCACGTGACCCTCCAAGGTCACGTGACCCCCAAGGTCGCGTGACCCCTCTCAAGGTCAGCCCAAGGTCACCTCAAGGTCACGTAACCCCCCTCCCCCCGAAGTCACGTGACACCCCGCCCCTCCGCCAGGTCACGTGACCCCCTGCCCCCTAGGTCAGGTGACCCCCGGGAGCATATTAAAGAATGAGGGGAGGAGGAGGAGCGGAGGAGGAGGAGGTGTCAACCCTCCCCTCAGTACCCCTCCCTCCTCCTCCTCAAGAGCTGCGCTCCAATTCGGCGTTACAGGGAGCTGTAAACATCATTCACTTTTTTATTATCCGGAATGATTGAAAATGATGCGTGGAAATTACCCCAAATTTCAAACTTAGAAACTCAGTATTTGCGAAGTGAGAAAACAATTTTCCAAAGCCGAATGAAAAGTTCCCACGCGATTCCGCGCCAGTCCTGTGACGTCAAAGATTGAGTCGTCCTGCAACTCTAGTTTCTCTCACACCTCCTAGCCGTACCGACCCGAAGTGTCGTGTTCGCCCGCGTCCCCCGGTCAACCGCTCTTCTCTGTGTGTGCCACCTATCGCTATGAGCAGACGACGCTTCAATTTCGAGTTTGAAGTTCTTTTAGGGTCCTTTCAGCGATCTCAAATTCTTTCAAAGAGTGTGAGGTCGAAAAGAACGCGCAGTGCACTTTTGTGAGCGACGTGAGGGCCCACCTCGCGCCGGTTTTGTGTGAAAGGCTGCCACGGCGGAGTCACTACAGAAACGATGGTACACAGACACCAACCCCAGTTGCTTTGACCGCTTGACGATTTCGTTTTCGAAGTCTGAGAGGTCGTCGGACACCTAAAAATGAGAACTTCGTCCGATTTCCCGATTCACCGATCATCCTCAGTACTACATATGCCGACAGCTGCCATGTTTACCAAGGGAGGATAAAAAGCGAGGAGGCGACAACTCGCGGACTCCGATTTTCGGTATCTCAAAAAGAAGGGCCGTAGCGCGTTCGCATTTCCGTTAGAAAAAAAAAAAACATGTTTTACGAAAGCCGTTATTAAATATTGTAGAAATATCGCTTACAAAGCTTCTAAATTGCATAATCGATTACGTTAAAAAAAAAAAAATAAGCCAGGAGGTGAGAAAAGGGAGAGACGAGAGTCAAAGAGAAGTAAACGCGGGCGAGCGTGCGGACATATATATATATATAATATTTAGGGTGTGTACTTTCCGGTGTTTATTTGTGAGAAAAATCGACGGATGTTTTTCGGTGTCTATTTATTTTCAAAACAACGGTGTATTTCGGTGGAACGCCTCACGACGAGGCTAAAATCGGTGATTATCGGTGGAAAAAATGCGATTGATCATAGACAGAGAGTTCCAATTTTATTCACAGATTTCATACACTTCTCGAGGAAACATATGTTTCTCACACTTGGTTATTATAGTAGATGCAAGCATACTTCGAGAGGCTTGCATCCGTCATGGCAGCACGCTCGACACAGGAAATCCCCAAATGTCCAGCGAGGCTTGGGACAGTAGTGGCCTGTCAGGTAAATGAAGTTTCCAAAATAACACTGGATCAACGGTGCTAGTCACGGCATAATGGCGGTAAAAAAGAAGCTCTGATTCTAGGCCACTAAGCTATAGCTCTCGTCTCGGAGGACCAGCCGATAGATACTTTCATAAGGCACAAATCCCTCTGGCAGCTCCACGTTTATGCACGGATTAACAATTGGCACGGGGAACCAGAACGACGATTCATCTATGAAAACTGTAGCATAGTCCATCTTGAGCTTTCCGCTTACTTCCCATCCTGGTGGCCTTCTACTCCGCGTGACGACGAAGGGAAGCAAGTCTCACGTTGAGAAAACCCGCAAACGCGGGACGGACGCGCCTTCTCGAACACGTCTGCAAATTTTTTTACAGACGGTCGAAAAACACCCCCGCCAACAAAACCCCTTTTCCGTTTCCCCAAATGTCCATGGAAACTAAACAGATAACAAGGAACGCATCTCAGTTCTGAAAGGTCAGTAGCCGTGTACGACGACACGGATGTTGGCAGTGTCTTCCAGGAACCACAGCAACATCTGAATCATGGCTTGCACCGACATTACTTGGCCAAACACAATGGGGAAAGGGCACGTGAGAGCGTACCCTCCACTGCGTTAATATTTCCACAAAAGGGGGCCATAGGCGACACAAGGAGGGCGGACACTGGAAGAAAGCAGGATCCACGAGATAACACGTTTGACGAAATTCTACGGGAAAAGGGTTTCGCTAGGTTGGAAACGTGCAACAACCGGTGTTTTTCGGTTTTAACCGGGGCGAAAATATCCAACCACCGGTGTTTTTCGGTTTTAACCGATTTTATATTTTCGTCACCGACGGATGTCTTTCGGTGTTTTTCGGTTAAAACCGGAAAATACACACCTTAATTATATTTCGCATTGTGTTTTTTTTTTTTTTGCGCCTATGATTACGATTTTCATCGTTTTAGACTACAAAAAGACGACCTTCGGGGTGTCAGTGCCCCTTCAAACTCATTCCCGAACTGTGAAGAAAACACTTCGATGTTGAGTGAAGAGTATCTTTGTTTTGCTTGTTTCTTTTTTTTACTATTAATTCTGTCTACAGATTTATGACATGCTGTCTTATTTTTGCCATGTTGTGACCTGTGGATTGTTGTTGTTTATGTAGCATTCCTACTGCGATCCTGAACAAAAATATGTAGTATAAATGAATGAACAAATAAATTTTTAGTGACATTTTAATTATGAATAAAGAAAAAATTAATACAGTTAGTTAATCAGTAGATTTAAATAATAATAATTTAAGATTCCTAACTTTTTTTTATTCTTGACTTAACTGGCTATAGAAATGAAGGCGACCCTCTGATGATCTTTAGACTGGTTTGAAATTCGCACTGAAACTCAGTTAAAAACGAGAGAACACCGAAGAAAAACTTTTCTTTTTTTCGGATACTTCAATTATCTAGGGAGTTATAAGCGATTTGACTTTACAAAAAACAAGAGAAACATTCCCGCTCCGTAACATGTTAGGGAAAATTCAGCGACTGGAGGGCTGGAGCGCAGCAGCTGGCCAATACGAAGGGCAAGTTCGTTTGCATCTTTGTAAGGCCTTGCATCTTTGTAGGACAATGATGTGAGAACGCCCAGCTCTTATTGACTGATTGAAACAAAAATAGGGGGTAGATCTCAAGGGGTCCATCATTGCCACTATTTTTTCAATCAAAGCCAATCAGATCTTGGCGTCGTCTTGACGCCACCGGAACTTCTGTTATAGAAGCAGACGACTTTTTCACCACATTGGCTGCGGGTTATAGGTTCATGGCTGCCGCGCCGAGTACGGGTTCGCATCGTTGTCGAAGTTCCTTGCATCGTCCTATACTTCGCTTTCAGCTTACGTGCTGCAGATGTAGACGTCGCTGTGAGCTAATCGGACCCATCATGCGGCGTCAAAAGCGCTAGTAAATGGGTCTGCTTCGTTCCCGATTGGTTGAGCGATGGTAGACCACGCGCAGAAACATAACGAGCACCATGATAATGAGTGCCTTTGACCTTGTCCGATTAGTCCCATTAGCGTCGGCTGCATCTGGATTTAAGGTAAAACTAAGTATAGATTCAGGCTCCAAACGCGATAGTGTCGACGAGCCAGCTTTGTTTTATTTTCTACTCTTAATGCAGCTCATTCCCTTGTTCACAACAACACGCACTACTAGTCTACATCTAATTTTATTGGTACACATGCAAACACTTACATAGCATCATTAGCAATAATGTTTTTAAATCATTAAATCAAAGTGGATGGGACCACAACATATTCACAAAAGGCATTTCCCTCATGGCATTTTATCTGTAGAAATGTGCCAACATTGTGCTACATTTTTTTTAGTTTGTTACGCTAGATGTTGACTAAGAGTTCAGCACAACCCAGAAAAATGTGTAGAAACCCGAGGACCAGAGCTCTTCAGAGAGGGACATCACATTTTGTTGTAAAGTTCTTGTCACGAAGCGACGGCCGAGGGTGCAAGCCAGGTCCGGAGCGAGGCCTGACATGGTCGGTGTGCCGGTGCCAGGTGGTTCCGTCGGGCATGTGGACGAGTAGCGACGAGGTACTCGCTGGAGAAACCACATGTCCGGCAGACCAGGGTGGGCCAGGACGGAAGTTCCTGGCGTAGACTGACGCTCCCAGCTCCAGCAAAGGCCCGGGACGGCACCCTCGGTCAGCAGCCAGCTTCTGCTTCAGCTGCTTCAGGAGCGACGTGAACCGGAGGTCTGGATGCAAGACGTCCAGGGGGGTCTTAAACATCCGGCGTAGCAGAAGCTCGCAGGGGGCACAGCCAATGACCTCATGGGGCGTGGTCCGGTACTGGAACAGCACCCGGGCCACCTGCGTCCGGAAATCCCCGGGCTGGTTCTTCTTGAGCTTGTTCTTGATCGTCTGTACCACCCGCTCGGCTGCACCATTGGAAGCAGGGTGATATGGCGGAACCAGCATCCGGCGGATTCCATTCTTCTGCAGCCAGTCCAGGTACTAAAACTAAAGGAGATTTCTTATCCGTAAATTTCATGGATACAGTCTTATCAAATTTAATATTCATTTTCCATTTCTCGCTCCAATTAAAAAAAACGGACAAAGGATTCATTAAGTAACTGTTGATCATTAAGAGACGAAATGTCATTGTGTAGAATGCAGTCATCTGCATAAAAACGAATTTTAGCCGGTATATTTTCCACAAGATCATTTTACATAAAATAAATAAAAGAGGCCCTAACACCGATCCCTGAGGTACACCTGAGCTGACCGAAACTTTCCAACAGAAGGCATTCGCAAAAGAAACAAACTGTGACCTGCAATTCAAATAATTTGACATCAAACAGAGCCTAAGGGAGTTCTTAACTTTTACCTTTAAAACGAGCTTGGGTTGTGCCACTTTATCAAACGACTTTAAATAGTCGATAAAAATAGCGTCAACTTATCCTCTTTTATCTCATGATGAAGCATTGCCATGAGTAAATTCCAGAAGCTGCGTAGTGGTTGAGAAAAGACGACGAAAACCGCTTTGTGGAGGACAGAGTAAAGAATTCCTTTCGAGATAATTGGAGATACGCTTATGCACTATGTGTTCGAGGAGCTGACTGCAAAAGAATGTAAGAGAAATCAATCTATAATTCACAAGGCCCTGTTTATTACCGGATTTGAATATGGGAACTCTTTTTGCTGATTTGCAAAGTCAAGGAACAATTCCAGATAAGACATTTATTTAGATTTCTTAATCGTGTTTCTGTTGGTGAAAGTTCCATACAGAGAAACGTGGAACTTGGGACGAAACAACTCTTGACTTAAAGAAACAAACTTGTGTTGAGAGGGCATCCTGCTTGAAAGTATTTCAATGTACCACTCCTGTTACGATCTCGCTAGAGATTGACAGTATCAATAAAGAAAGAAAGAAAGAGGGCCTTTTGGCAGCATGGCAGATTTCTTTCATTCTTATTGTATATCTTATTTCTTTCTAACAGTACATTGTTCTAGGCGTTAGTTGGTAAAGCGTTTACCGGAACATTTTCTGAGATCATGCTCCCGGAGTCCAAAGTGCTTTTGGTTCTATATTTTTGTGCTGAGAGATGCGTTTGCTATTGACACGTGTTAGCGACTACTTTTGTCATCCCGATATTTCGAACCGTATAGCGAAAATAGGTACTATTTGTTTTCTGACGAGAACTGCGTCACTAAGTCAAGGTGTGTATTGATGGCGGTTCGTTGAAAGCAAAGAAATCAGATTTATAAACCCACTTTGAAAGAAATACGGTGGTTTACGCACAATTGAGTTAATTTGAGTGATTGTAATATTGCCGTCATCGTGCCGTGCTTTGCTACGCCCTTAGTTAAAAAAAGAAAGAAAACGTATATGGTGGTAAAACAGCAAACTAAAAGAAAAATGTGTTTTTTTAATAATTTTTTAGGTTAGACGCGCAAATACCCGGGATAGTTTTTTAATGAAAAGTAATCAATATGTTGGTGCCTTTAAAACTGTCTCCAACTGACAACTCGAAATATCCATTTTATGCATAGGCCCATTAAATTAAACCTGTCTCAAACTCAAATGCGTTTCTTCCGTTAAAAGCTAATTTATCCTGTCCAACGTACATACCTGTTTCGCTTACTCTCATCGCCAGCCACCCGGTAGCCATATCCGGTATGGGCGACAAAAAATAATAAAACATTTCAACCTGCAAATAATAATAAAAAAAAAATAATAGAGGGGGACAAAACCAGAAGCGCGCTTACATCGTAAATGTATTCTATGGGCGTGTGGACTGCAAACAATTTTTTTAACCATACTGCAGGTGACGATATTTTAAGATAGTACACCTTTGTCAAAACGGTCTATAATCCAATCTTGTACGCGTTACTCGAAAAAAAATGCAATCGATACAATTGAAATTACTTTTGGTTCAACATTATTCAAATGTATTGGTTACTTGAGAAGAAAATAACTAACCGTTACTTGAGAAAGTAACCAATACTTTTCCAAATATTTGAGACTTTCAAAATGACCGATCTTACTGTCGATTCAAAAAAAGGCATCTTTCGCTCTCTTCCTTATTGGACTAGAATCAGCAAATCGTAAACTACTTATCCTGTTAATCTACCAATTTTGGTAAACCTTCCTGTTGTCGGAGACTTGGTTTCGAGGACTCCTTGGTGGTTCAAAATTTATAAGATTCTTCTTGTAATTACCTCTTAATCAATTTATTCAAGTGACCACAAGACTACTTCAAAACGTAATCGATTACAAGTAATTTGATTACTTGCAATAAGTACAGTTCAAGTCTACGTATAACACATGAGTAACGTTCTCGGGTGACGAGCATGTCGCGAATAAGGGAAAGTGAGCCCGGTGAATGAGATTTTATTTTCTGGTACATGCTTCCACAGCATTGCAACATTTCAACACAGTCACGTGACGCGATGACGTCAGACACAGACAATATGTCAACTGTCGTGGCGTTAATTTTTCCGATAAATTTAGCCGGAAAACGACGTGACGAGATCCTGTCATGCTAGCTCAAGTTACGCGAAGCCAATAGGCCCTTTACGAAATTGTGAAATTATGCGTAGATTATGCGCAGCCACCATTAGTTGGGCTCATCGCTTCCGGTATGAACCCATTGGTTCCGAGTTCGCGCTGAGAACTGACGCAGCACTCGCGTGGAATGCGTTTCGATCCGAGTGCACTCCGAAGACTGACGAAGCGCTCGTGTCAATGGGTGCTCACAGTGCATGACCAACTAATGGCGGCCGTACGTAGTCTATGCAACATTTTCGAAATGTCAAAAAGGGTCTATTCCGGCGAAGTGGTTCTGCGAGCTGGTTGTTTGCGCCCAAACCCCTTCTGTGCTTCCATGCCTTTATCAGCACGATCGAGCTTACGTAATTTCTTTGATCTCTCTCCCTCTTAGTCCTGGGGCGCGGCCCAGTTCCAGCTGCGCCTGAGTCGGTACAGCTCGGACGGGACGGACGCCGAGGGACAGTGCTGCGGCGGGACCTGCCCGGGGTGGTGCCGCACCTTCTTCCGCTGCTGCCTGACGCACTGTGGTCCCCGGGACGTGCCCATCGCTGCCCAGCACCATATGCGGCGGATGGACGTGAACACGCCCTGCTCGTTCGGCCTCTTCGTCTCCGACGTGGTCGGAAACAACTCCATGCAGGCCGAGGTGAAGCACAACTTCACCTTCGACCTGCCCTGGCCCGTGAGTGAAGCCTCCTTTAACTCGCTTTCAACGCATTGAATCGGGAATCACCAAAAAGAGGAGAGGGCTGCTCGTGTCAGCAGCTATCTGTATAAAGCCACAGTCACGTGCTCCTCGTACACCGTACAAAACACACGACGTTCTCCGCAGACAAGGTGACAAACTTATCCGCGGACAAAATATCTGCGGACAATCACACTATTCATACATCACGCAAAAGACACGGAGTTCTCCGCCGACATGATGACAAAAGTAATGACGGATAAGCCTCGAGAAAGTTCTAAGCATGTTTGCTTCATACGTACGCATGTTTCGAACATGTATGCGGACAGTTTCTTGTATGACAAACGTGACCGTCCCACGAGGAAGAAACACGCGCCTCAGACGGTAGAGAGTTTTAATAAACCGATTTAGCAAATCCGATACGTTACGATGTGCAAAAAAGTCTTCCGCGGTAGCGCATATTCGCAGTTCTTACCCGAGGGACCATCGTGTACCGTATCGGATGTGCAAAAACGGTTCCTTAAAACTCTCTGCTGCCTTCAGACTGCCTTTCCTATAACGTATCAACCGTCTGTGCCTATTAGACTCGAGATTCTGCAAGGCAGAAGATCCTTCTCACCATGGGGGAGGAGGAAACAGGCAGTGGTGGGCAGGGTAGAAAGGGGAGAGAAGGAATCGGGAGAAAAGTGGAAAGCGCGAAGTGTACGTCGGCCTTTAAAAAGTCAATTTTTCCCACTGATATCCACTAGAGGGTCGGGATGGTGCATTGAGCAGACAGGTATGAAGCCACAGGAAGTAAGCGGCTTGTCCCGAAAGTAAGCGGTTGACAGGCTTTTCAGTTTTTTCGAGTGCTGGATCGAACTGCGTTCAGGGCGCTGGGTTTTTTCTTGTCATCACAAGAGAGCCTGCTTGTGAAGGAGTGACAGTGCACGCGGACCCGAGAAGTCTCCTGTGACGCCATTCGATGGGAAAATTTTGAGAATTTAGTTGATCAACTGTGCCTAAGTACGACGTTCTAATGTCTTATTCTCAGGATTTAATTCAGAACGAGAGTTTTAAAACCCAATCAGACACTTAAAAAAAATGGACCAGAATATCGACTGAATGCACTGGCCCAGCACACGCCCGACTTCCGGGACAAGCATCGAACTTCCGGTGGCTTCACTGGCGCCAGACTCGGAGAGCAGCTACGCGCCACCCAGCCCCCTATAATGAAGATCAGTGATTTTTCCTATTTTGTAATAAAATGACCCAGAAAAAACAACAACATGAAACCTAGTCCCTTTCACTTTAACTCGGACTTTAGCCGAAATTACGATCTGGTGGACCGGTTTAGTCGGCGATAGCAAAAGCACCATAGCGACGGGCGCCGTGACGAAGCACTTCTGGGCGCGGGTATATCTCAAAACGTCCCATTCGCATTTGAACCGTGCACATTTCGACCCCTTCTCATTTGGTCCTTCTCGTTTGAACCTTCTCATAAGATCCGAATCGTGTTTTTCGCAACTGGACCCATTCTCATTTCGCCCGTTCGCGCTACGACCGAATGACACTAGTTCGGCATGCTTCTAACGTCGTTCTGCCTTAGCGGCTTTGTGGATGAGCTTTGTTTTAGTTGGGCCCCCAACATGCCATAAGATATATGTTATGTGTAGAGGCACGCACTGAGAATCGTACATTGACGCCTGCTTCCCTTTCTCTAAGCAAACAAGAAAAAAAAAAGCGATGAACATTTAATTTGGAAACTTTGTTTGAACAGAAATAGCATACATAAGAGCAGTGGTTCTCAACCATTGGTGTTTCGCAAACGCCTTGTAGAAAGCCGGAGATGATGGAGGACCCCGTTCAGGGTGAGGGGCATAAAAAGGTATAGGTTATCATGATAATGATTTAATAAATGGATATAACTAATTGCTACTATATAGTAGACTTATCTCATTGACATACACACGAGAGTACTCTCCCGTGGACCCCAAGGATGTCTTCGCGGACCCCCTTTTGACAACCACTGCATTATAGAAATGGTGGCGTTGTCTCAAGCCTAGAGACCTCAAACAACGAGACATTTCGGAATATGATCTGGCTGCGATAAATAGTTGGTCTGTTTTATTGCCAGCTAGTAGCTCTTCACGACGACCTCGATGCACTGATAAAATCCTTAGCAGAGAGAGTATGCCTGTAGTGTGACACACACACACACACACACACACACACACACACGCACGCACGCACGCACACACACATACACACACGCGCACACACACACACGCACACACAGTATATCAATGTATTAATATTACCCTAAAAAACGATTTTCGTACAGAAAGAGTCAAGCGCGACGGGTCAAAGCGAGATATCTTTGAGAATGGCTGTTTTGAAAAGGGCCACGTGAAAAAGGACGAAACGAGAACGGGCCCAAATGAGGATGGTTGGAATGCGAAAGACGAAACGGGAAAGGGCCAAATACGACGGGTCAAAGCGAAAAGATCTTTTTGAGAATGGTTGTTTTGAGAAGGGCCAAGTGAGAAGGTCGAAACGAGAACGGGCTCAAATGATAACCACCCTTTGGGCGCCACTTGTTTGGCCCCGTGGAATTTGTAGCGTCCTCTGGGGTCGCAAGATTAAGTGAAAGGATAGTACTGTCGAGACCGGTTACAAGGAAGTCAACGGGATTCGGAAATCACTTCGCTATATCCGCTATTTCGGTTTAACCGACTCTGTCCAAGCAGCACAGAGATGGCCAATCATTGGCCCATGGCTGGCAATGGTCCTTTGGCCAGTGACTAGACAGTGGCCAGAGATTGGCCGATGACTGGCCTTTCTCCGTCCAGTGGCCAATGGCCACTGGACGGAGATGGCCAGTGGCCAATGGCCACTGGCCATTAGCCATCGGCCAAACATTGGCCAATGAATGGCCACTCTTTGGCCACTGGCCAAAAGACCATCGCCAGCCATTGGCCATTGCTCGGCCGAAATCCGTGCTGCTTGGGGTGGTTATAGCAAAGTGCAAAAGGGAACGTGAAATCGTGATCGCTCCGCTGTAGCCTCTATTTCATTATAAACGACTTCGTTATAACCGGTCTCGACATTATAGACCTTTGCGAAAATCGCCTAGTGCGCGCTGCCATCTTTGCCTGCAGGGCTCTGGAACGTATTCTGAGCATGCGCTGTTGCTCTGTTGCGCTGTATATCGGACGCTGCGCATGCGCACCACAGCTCAGTGAATGAGCGTTCTTCGCCCGGGTGATGAGCGATGCAAAGGTTTATAGAAGCAACGAAAAGCACCGCGAAATGCGTGTTTGTCCGCAGGTAGCGTACTTCTTTGGGCCAAAATTTGGTGTGCGTTTATAGACCAACACGCGGGGCTGACCTCACGCCGCTGCGGTGGCGCTGTCAACGGCACTGCGCATGCGCAGACGCTTCGCTTCACACGAATTCGGTTTCTGCGCATGCGCAGTGCCCACACCAGGTGTGGGCAAACACGGGCTTGTTTGTAAACAGCGTGTCGGTTTATAGAAAGGCAGGGTCCTAAAAAGGGGCCGAAGAAACCAAAGTAGAGTGGAAGTTGACGTTCTTTGGCCAGGGTCTGGGTATCTTGTTCCTAATTCGTCAAACAAGTGCCCAAGTTAGGCTTCACTGCTGGTAGTTTGGCTGTCGTCTGACATCTTTGTGACTATTCGCGACTCCAGCAAAACGGACGCCGCCAAGCGGGAAAACCGGGAACCAGCCGGTCCAGGTCGCTCCGCGCCCCTCCGCGTCTCTGGTGGCTTTCGCGGAGACGTGTTGTCGGCGCGGTGGCGAACAATGTAATTTGACGAAGGTCCGAATATTTCTTAAGTTTGTTTGAGTGATCATTAGTGTAGTGAAGCCTCAGTAGATTGTTTTCTTCTATTACGTGTTTGAAAGCCCGTTTACTCCACAGCACACGGTCGCGTGCTTTCGATTTCTTGGATGGGGAGGAATCACGGAAAAACTTCTTGATTTCTTGTCTGTCTTGAATCACATTCAAAGTGACGACTGCTTGGTAACTGATACTGGAGGGAACATCAATGTTGCAGTCAAGTGAATGGGAAGGTTCGATAGCTGCTTTTCTTGAGTTTGGTTGTGTTCGGTTAGCTTCAAGTTTGAGCAACCCACGCCGGTCGGTGCGTTGGCTATTCATCTTGGCTGCTTTTCGCCGAAAAAGCCTCTGGACCACACTGAAGGAGTTAGGCTGATTTCGCAATTACTTGATTCAGGAAAACTTGCTCGCTGCAAATGATGAATGAGGGAAATTATCTGTTTTCAAAGGTGGGAGACAAGTCTCGCAACGTTAGATGCTGTCACGGCATTTTGACCTATCGCGCCTCCGATATTTATATTACAAGGACGTCGAAGCCAGCAGCAATATACGTCTACATTGGTCAGGTTGACCGCCCACAAAAAAAATACTAATTTTCTCCGTTCAGGATTCGAAGCAAAGTTCAATGCGGAGAGGTTCTGCGCAGATCTTCAATGAAGGCTCTCTTCAGTTTGTGTCGTGCTGCCGGCTATAGAACAATTTGGCTAAGTTTAAGTAATATGTCTCCGTCTGTCAAATATACTTTTATTCAGCTGCTCACCTAATAGCTAGTCAACTAAGCTCATATTTCAACCCGAAGGATATACTAATATCGCTTTAGTGGGACCCCCATAGTACGTAACATAATACATAACCCGCTCGTCAAAATGACGTCTCGATTGCTACTGAAACCTGAATCGAAATACGAGTATCAGCTGCTTAGTGGGGCGCCGGCGGGTTAACACGGTCCTTGGCTCAAGAAGCGGTTGCTTAATTTTCGTAATTTTCCTGCAGCCTGTGTTGTTGGCCGAGCAGACGACTGGAGCTGTTTTGTAAACGCGGATACCCACAAAAGCTCGATTTCGCGGACAGATAAGTCGCATGGTCGAGGCATGCGAGTTAGCTGAAAAGTTACTCTCTGTGGAACAATTCTATAGTCATCTCCGCTTTCCTTAGATGATCAAAACTGATTAGGATATTACCGTCTCTCCGGAGCCCATAGTTTCGGTTTTGAACGAAATCTCCGAAACGAAAGTTTGACACGAAAAGAACAAAAAAACACCGGCAAAACAAAACTATGCTTTGCAAGTTTATCTGCACCGGCTACACTTAACCGCCTCAGTTCAAATACCTACAAAATTGGGCATTAAACAAAAGAAAATCAGTTAAATTGAACGCGCCACCTGTTCAGGCGGCCCGGCCGAGCCGCCGCGACCTGGACTCAGCCGCCATGTTTGTTTGGTGGTGGCGCCCCCTATAGGTCGCTGGAGTCGCGAATACGCTCCGTGAGGGAACTATAGGGGGCGCTTTGAAAAACGCGCGTAGCGCCGCTAGCGGAGGAGCTGGCGTTCGACAGTGAGGCGCGCTCAGCAGCCTGCGGCGCCTTTTCGCGTGCGAAGCTGTGGCGGCGGAAGCGCGCACGGACGGAACTTTTGCTTTTTGAGCCGCTAAGTTGAGGGTGACGTTGATTGAGTACTGAGAGAGATTTAAGCAGGGCATTTAGCTGCTTTCCGCTCCTTATATATTGAGTTTGAGTCGTCATTAGGGGTAATTTCTTTAGTTGTGGTCGAAAAAGGGGTTTGAGCAATTTTCCGAAAAGCAAGACGGCCGCCACCATAATTGCTCTGGGTGGGAAATTTGTTTCGCTCGTCGCTGTAAACGAAGGACTGTTGTGACGATGATATTTTGAGGCGAGTGAGATGTTCACTAAGTTTGTGCACTAAGTGGGCCAAGTTTTATTGAGCTGCAGGTGTGAAAGTTATGGTTCGAACGAATAAAGGAATAAAGCTGTCAGGAATATCCAATAGTGGATTAAAAATGTTGTGTTATAACCGGGCTGTGCGAAGTGGAGATTTGAACACACAGTTTCTTGGACATGACCGTAACTTGACACAACAGTTTTAATGCCAAAAATAGGTGGCATAGGGAAACCAGGTGGAAATTTGGTATGAGCGGCGTAACTGAACGGGAAGCGGTTTTGACCGTGAAAGGGCTGTGAAAAGAATACCACTCGTCGTGGGAGATGGAGACTTTACAGGTAGGAAGGGACTAGTGCACTGTACTTCCAATTAGAACAACTTTACGAAAGATGCCTTCAAAGCCGAGAAAACCATGTTGCCGGCCAACACACGGTTTGGCCGTCAAAGGCTTTTGCGGTCAGCTGTTGTGTTGTAATCTAGTTGTGCGAGTTGCTGATTTTCGGCACACAGGTACTTGGACAACCGTAACTTGACAAAACACTTATTATACCTAAAAGAGGTGGCATAGTTTAACCAGGTGGAAATATTTTTGGGCGGCGTAACTAAATGGGAACCAGTTTTGACCGTCAAAGGCTGTGAAGAGAACACCACTCATCATTGCCGGGAGGTGCACACTTTACAGGTAGGAAGGGACCAGTGGACGGTACTTCCAGTTCGAACAACTTTGCGATAGGTACCTCTAAAGCCGAGAAAAAAAATTGTTGTCTACAAGACTCGGGGTGTCAGCGTTTCCACATCCAAAAAGAGGCCGATCAAAAAGCACACCACATAAACCTCCATACTCAAACATCGATTGTCCATTGATTCCAAGTTTCATTGTAGTTTTCCTTACATTCATATTTGCCACTTTTTGTACCATCCGAATCTTTCTTCATGAAGTACCGACTGCGTGCCATACTGGTCCGGAAATATCATCGACACGTACGATGAGGACGGAACTTCCTTGGAGGGCATTCCTTCAACGAAATTCGCACTGCATACCCGCGAGTGTGGGATGGCATTTCAGTTCGAGTTGAGATATGTAGGCGTTACTGGTACGAAAACAAACGCAGAGCACAAAGTGGCAGTGTAGAACATCTCAGCCGTGCCGACACAGCGGCAGACATGATCGAAAAAACAAATTTCTCGCGTCGTACGGCACGGCTCCATCGTTGTCGCTGTCCCACAAAACATCGGCGAGGTGAAAAACTGTGAAACTTCGTCCCCACGAGGTACGACGCATAACTATTGGAGCACTTAACGACGCAGCAGTTCATGCTGTCAACCAAGCGCAACTGCACCGCTCCGACTTCAATGCGTATATACCAATGTACGCGGCGTGGTTTCGTTCCGTGCGACGCCGGTCGCGGACCGTGCGACGCCGGTCGCGTGCGACGCCGTGCGACGCGTGCGACTAACCGTGCGACGCCGGTCGTGTCGCACGGAGTGTATAAGTCCCCAAACAAGTGCCAAGGTTGGGCTTCAATGCTGGTAGTTTGCCTGTTGTCTAGAATCTTTGGGCCTATCAATCTTCAAACGAGTGACACATGTAGGCTTCACTGGTGGAGGTTTGTCCGTCATCCGACATGTTTGGGCCTAAATCCCCGAAACAAGTACCAGATTAAGGCTTCACTTCCAGTTGTTCGCTTCATACGGGGCATTTTTTGGCTCAAGTCCGTCACATTGGCAATTATGTGGCGAGCCAGAGGAAAGGTCGTAGAAACGACAAAGAAAAGTACTTTGGCCGTTTGCTCCAAGCCGTACAAGCCGTTTGGGGTTGCGTAGGTGTAGGCCACGTGGCGTGGCGTGGCGTGGCGTGGCGTGGTGTGGCGTGGCGTGGCGTAGCGTGGCGTGACGTGGCGTGGCGTGGCGTGGCGTGGCTCATGCAACAAACGACTCGGAACAAACGGCTTGTAGCAAAACCGTATTCGTCCCAAGCTAAGGTAGGCGTTTGTTTCTCTGGCTGCCGGGGGCATGGTTACAGTCCATGCTGTAGATTTGCATGTTGAGCAATAGATCCGCATGTTACGCAAGGGATTCACACGTTGCACGCATTAACTACCGCCTTCGCTACACAATGTGTCTATAGGCCATATTTCATAGGAAAAACGTTACGCTCGAGTGTAACGAAAAGCCGTTACACGCAGGCCAAGGCCGTATAAAGAACACATATATAGCTCGCAGCAGGCAATGCATAATCGCACAAAGCATAGACCAGCGTACTTTTATAGTCACTGACGGGATGAGAACGGCAGGGACGTCTTTCTCTTGTCCAACCTCCAGCGCCAGTTTCATACCTTTCCGTTAGACTTCGACGTCTCGAGAGGCTGTAGTAATTATAATTATATAATTATTCATACTTACTTATAATGAGCATGATTTACAAATGGCGACGCGGAAATCAGACCCTGGACCGTGCAATCCGCAACCCGACGCCTTAGCCAGGTGCCACTAGGAGGGGGCGGGCTCGAGTGCAAGTGTAGATGTACGGAGTACGACTCAAGGAAGCCTGCGGTAGTGTTTGCCTGTAGGAGCGCGCAGCTGACTCCCGGATGACGAAGCGTTGCTCCCCACGTGTTCTGATGACTTCCCGAGTCTCGCATCAATTACAAATTGTCTAGGTCATTATCAGAGGCCCGGAGTGTGCGTGAGTGTGTCGTGCGTGCAACGAACCCGAAACCACCCAAAGCATTCCGTAACCAAGCATAACATATCGCAATGCACTCATAACGCATGCACGAGGAATTCCGTGCTCCCAGGGTTTATGAGAATGATAGAGACAACTTTAGATCCTTATGTTGAATTTATGATTTGTTTTCTTGGTATCGTTTTCTTGCATCATTAGTCGTTCAAGACAAGGCTCCGCCCACGAAAAGATGACGCTTACGGTTAGCGTGTACTAGTATTCTACTTTTATAGAACACTCTGCAGTGTATTCTTAGCTATCTACTACTATACGGATGTATACCTTTAGTATGCGCCTCTCAGCTGCCAGGCTGGGACGACACGTAGGACATCGTCGGCTAAGTGCAGCGAGCACTAATGCCTAAAAGTAGCATAAACGTAAACTTAAAAACTGGTAAACTCGGAAGAGTTCATTAGTAGCATACGCCTTCTGTTTTGCTTATTACAAAGGGTCCACTCCGTTGGCCTTGTACATTTCCGACTGGAACGCTAGCCCCCATGACGATTGAACGAGACGAGCTGCTCCATAGGAGTAAATGCGAAGACTTGTTTTCAAGATTAGAGCAGAATGTGAAAATTCTATCTTTCCTGAGTGCGCCACACTAAGCTTGCCGCGTTGAAATTCGTCAACCTGACTTTCTTAGTTCTTTGTAATTGTATTATGCTTTTTTTTTCTTGTATGAATTCCCGCTCATGCAATGTTTTTGTAAGGATTTACTTGAGTCGACTAAAATTAAATGAAATGTAATGCCAAACGCCGTTGCGTATGATGTGTTAGGTGGAACATTATTTCTGCGGGCGCCCTTAAAGGGACACTAACCGGGTTTTCAAGCCCGCCAAGATTTTTATTCGTTCATGATATCTGAGAGCCTAACTACCCAGAACACGATTTGCGGCTCGAAATTTGTTTTCTTTCCGCCGGCAAACCACCGATCGAGAACCGATCAGTTTGAGTCGCGCTGATCACTCTCTTCTTCGTGGTCACGTGCCGTTTTCTAAGGTTAGACATAACCCCCAAGAATAATCGAAGTCGTGGATCATCGAAGGCACCCTCTCAATACTAAAAATAGACAGAAAATATTAGTTTTTGGAATACATTTTAGCGCTCAAAAAACAGGGACAAAGAGGCGAGAAACAGACAGCACAGTGCGCTACTAACAACTGATTTTATTACGTGAAACAACACTTTTATACCATCCGAGTTTCTGATTTTGCTCCACCACTAGCCAACCCGGTGCCAGGCCGCGTCATTGAGGAACGCACGCTCCTTGTCCAGTAAATCAATTGAGGCCACGCTGACACATGCTGCACCACCCTTCCTAATCTCATCTGCCTCGATTATCTCCCTCACACCCGGCCTGGCACCGGGTTGGCTAGTGGTGGAGCAAAATCAGAAACTCGAAAGGTATAAAAGTGTTGTTTCACGTAATAAAATCAGTTGTTAGTAGCGCACTGTGCTGTCTGTTTCTCGCCTCTTTGTCCCTGTTTTTTTAGCGCTAAAATGTATTCCAAATTCCAAAACCAACTAGCCCAACAATCGACTCTACAGAAAATATTATACCCATTTTTTGTGGCTTTTAAAATGCTGCAAATTCGTTGATTACAGGAAAAACAAGTTGCACAGCCACTTGACTTTCGATAACTTTCTCCTCCTCTACATTACTTCTTCCTCCCCACTCCAGTTTAGGTTTCGAGCATTTGCGTTCTTTGACTTTATTAAACACATACTTGACGTTGTAGCAAAATATCGATTAGGTAGTCTTCTGACACTATAATAGATCGCCTGGCAAAACAGAAAAAAGAATTTTTGGGGGTGTCAGTATCTTTTTAGAAAAGAAGCGCCGACGAATGCTATGCTTTGTTTTTCTAACATCAGGAAAGTGATGCGTTAACGCCGAAAGGCGTTACACTTTTGCTGAGCAAAGTTGGGGTGCGGAGCAGCTCTTGCAGTCTTTACGTTGTAACATGCCATAGTTCATTTCGCAATCCCCCTACACTGTAAAAAACTCTCACGCACCTTTACTTCCCAGAAAAATCCTTTTAAATCAAATCTACGCACTCTCGGGAGCTCGATAAATGACTCTGCCGGAAAAATACAAAACAAAACATAGCAAAACATTACAATGAAGTTTCGGATCTGAAGCCACAGTCCCCCCGCTCGTATATCATAAAAAAAATACGCGGTGTCAACTGGAGGCATACGGTGACAAAATTATTGGCGGGCACGACTCAATCCCGTTCTAAGCCTGCTTTCTTGATACCTATGAAAGCTTAGAAAATGCCTAAGACAATTTTTGTATGATCAATCTGGCAGAACAGTCACATAGGAACGAAACACGCTTCACTCGATATCTGCAGGCTGTCTAGTGTAAGATGTTTTACCAGCATGACCGTGGCCTAACGCTCAGCAATGATTCACAGGCAACGCAAAAAGACAGAGACATATTTTTTTCATTTGGTTCTACCGGACTACAGCATCGGTCGGGCGCAGCGTTGCAATTGTCCTTCTGCGTTGTGTGTATCTAATTGCGATTAACAAACTATCCCTCCTGTTGATTTCGACTCTAACGCTCAGCATGATGTTTACCTGCATCTCCATGCCCAGTGCGATGATATCGTAAATTTAACTTTAGAATAACGATCCGCACAAATATTACTTTTCGGTCTTCTTTCCATTTCTATATATCTCCGTCAAACGCACTAAATGGCTCTGTGATTGTTTGGGGAAAGGTTAGGTGTACGTACGCTTTTGTGCACTTAAATCTGACTTCGACTTCGTAGTGATAAAAAAAAAAAAGCCTACGCAGGGCGCAAGTTGGTCTGCTTTTGTGGAGGGGTTATACTGACGTCAGAAAGGCGCCGTTCTCTGATTGGCTCTGGTGGAATGGATAGTGGGTAGACCTCAATGCTAGCTAGTATTGAGGTGTACGCATCGAGGTCTACCCACTATCCTTCCATCCGGAGCCATTCAGAGATCGGCGTTTTGACGTCACCGCAACCCATGCTGAGGAAGCAGACGAACTTGCGCTCCGTATAGTTTCTCTTGCCTGAAGTCCCGACTCGGCCACCGAATGCTACGAGCCAGTAGGACCAATCAAACGGCGGCAAAAGCGTGCACCAATCCGGTGTTAGTAATGTTTCTGTACGTTCACTGTTATGGATAAAGCAATCGTGTACAGGGAAGGTCCAGTGACTTGGGCATTTAGAATGGGTGTTCGTGGTTGCATGTGCTCCTGCCATCGACCGAGACGTACGATGAAATGAAACATAAATTGTGTTTGTCTGTTTCCAGGGAAAGTTCAAGCTGATCGTGGAAGCCTGGCACACGCAGAACGGCACGGTTCCGCTGGAAGGATGTGAGTGTTGACCGTAGTCAGACATGGTGATTGATTTTGACCACTGGAAAGTACAGGGTATTTAAGCTAACTTATGCCGAGACTTAAAAAAAAAAATAGGCTCATGTTAAAAAAATAGGTACACGTGTCAAACCAACGCAGTATGGTTCGTAATCAAAGTGAGCAAGTCAATATGTTTTTTTTTTTTGCGATGTGCCAAACTGGTTCATTAACTGATATTCATTAGATAACTTATTAAATGCTATAAGTATCAATGCGTGCGGAAACCGTTCAATACAAAAGCTGTAGAGGTTGTTGAGGAACATCCAACCATTCCGTTTCTATCAAGCTAGTATTTGCGTGTCCACTTCTTCAAAGATGAAAAAAAGCGTGCTAGATTTTTTTTTACTTTAATTTATTTATTTTAGAATGCTGCAGACACCAACCGTGTCCAGGCAAAAGGGGTAAATTAGTAGGCAGCAAGAATATATACACTCGTTAATTGTTGCCGGCATAATTATTGAGATTTCACACGCGGCACGGCAAATAGAAATAACGAGACCCCTGAGTGAAAAAAGTTCATAAAACCATTTGCAACAAAAAATTGGAAAACAATCACCTGTTTTTGAAAATATAAGGTATAGACTCAAGCACGAGCACCACGTGTTCGTACAAAATTGTAAAAAAAAGAAGGTTCAGATATAATATGAACTTGAATGCACAGATATCAGGTTGCAAAGAAACTATCACTCTAAAAAAAAAAAAAAAAAAAAAAAAAACCGTGGGTTCACTTTTCCGCACAACACTCGGAGAGCCAATCAGCGCAACTTACGGAGGCAGCTCAGCGAATGACCATGCCGAAACATATGTTTAGACCGTGCATTACTTAATGTCACAACTCAGACTGCGGTTTTTGGTCTAAACAGATGTTTCGGCATCGTCATTCGCTGAGCTGCCTCCGTAAGTTGCGGTGATTGGCTCTCCGAGTGTTGTGCAAGAAAGTAGACGCACGGGCTTTCTTTAGAGTGATATATATGGCAAAGCACACAAAATAGGTCACTGCCGTTTTCATCTTGTCAGGGCTCCTGCGGACTGGCCCGGCGGTTATGACTAGGGTGTGTACTTTCCGGTGTTTATTTGCGAGAAAAATCGGCGGATGTTTTTCGGTGTTTATTTATTTTCAAAACACCGGTGTATTTCGGTGGAACGTCTCACGACGAGGCTAAAATCGGTGAATATCGGTGAAAAAAGATCGATTGATCACAGAAAGAGAGTTCCAATTTTATTCACATAGTTCATACACTTCTTCTCTAGGAAGCAACTATTTCTAACACTTGGTTATTATAGTAGATGCAAGCATACTTTTATGCTTGCATCTACACGCAAGGAACGTGGCACCACGTTCCTTGCGGTTCGCAACCCGCAATTATGAAAACGCACGCTCCTGTACGACACGGACGTTGGCAGTGTCTTCCAGGAACCACAGCAACCTCTGAATACATGGCTTGAACCGACATTACTTGGCCAGACACAATGAGGAAAAGGCGCGTGAGAGCCTACCCTTTACTGTGTTAATTTTTCCACAAAAGGGGGCCATGGGAGATATAATGGGGGGAAAGGCGTATGAGAGCTTAGCGTCCACTACGTTCACTAGACGCTTTTGACCCCCAGAAAGGAGGGCGGACTGACGCCACCTGCAAGCCATGTATAAACACTGGAAGAATGCAGGATCCACGAGATAACACGTTTGACGAACCTCTACGGGGAAAGGGTTTCGCTAGGTCGGAAACTAGCAACGACCGGTGTTTTTCGGTTTTAACCAGGGCGAAAATATCCAACCACCGGTGTTTTTCGGTTTTAACCGATTTTATATTTTCGTCACCGACGGATGTTTATCGGTGTTTTTCGGTTAAAACCGGAAAATGCACACCCTAGTTATGACCCATCGCTTCCGAGTCGGAGGTATGGAGCTATTTTATGACACAAGGTCGTGAATACGGTATCTCACGGGTTTATTTCGTTTGAAACGGGGCTTCAATCGATACGTTCTCATGCAGAACAGAATAACTGAACCGACTTGATGCAAAACGTGCGTCCCCGTCCGCAGGGCCGAATTAATACCGGGAACTCTAGGAACAGAACCGGTCGTAGCAGACGATCGTATCGACGAAGAAAACGCGGGCGAGTGGGCGAGAGCACGCGAGAAGCTGCGCTACCTTGTTTCTACACTACCAAGAAAAAAGGGTGTAAAAGAGTGTATCGTTACACCTTTTGTCTCATACAATACACCCCAAAACTTTAATTCGACGTACAGCGCCCTACAGTCGAACAGACGGCCCCAAATTTTAAGAGCGGCTTGATATCCCTGTGGTACAACTTATTAAATTAGCTAATGTACGTTTTACTGAACACGAAAAAAATAATCGGGGTTTTCTTGGCCCTACTGTAAAAACTCGGTGTTTTCTTTATGTGGTCATTGATACGTACTTTACCTATTGTAAAAGTTATATCGCACAGTTATTAAGCCCCTCGCAAAATGTGGGGCCGTCTGTTCAACTATAGGGCTCAGTACGTCGAGATGAAGTTTTGGGGTGTAATATATGGGACAAAGGGTGTAAGGACACCCTTTTACACCTTTTTTCTTGGGAGTGTATCTCGCTTCTTTCAGTGTCGCGTTGTAGCTGCTGCGGGGGTAAGGAGGAACGCACAGGACTTCGCCCGCGGACTACTGGGAGTTTTGCAAAAGGTCTATTGTCCCTATGGTATTTTATACAATGTTACAACGCAGACCCGAGTTTCTAAGTTGCATACTCGTCGAGGGAGTGGGAGAGGTTTCGGACTACCGCGACCAGCCAACGCCAAGGCAAAGCTGGTCAATCGCGGCGGTGAGCAATCGCGCCGATTCTTTGACTGAGTGTCCACCTTAGAGCCCCTGTTGTGTATAGTGAGACACAATATTCACGTACAAGCAATCACTTGTTTTCTCACTTATTCATTTAAAACTCAAATGTTGTAATAAAAATAACTTGCGCAGTGGAACGTGCTCATCTAAGGCACCGACCTAGGCGGTGGAAGTAGATGTTTGGCATTCACCTCTTCGAGGAAGGTTCGACAAAGGGCAGTCGGATTGGCGCTAAGGGTGTCCCACAGTGTATCCTTCCAGTGTGTCTCCTTCATTGTGCATGCCCACAGAAAAAGCTTATTGACTTGCCAACTTAAACGTGTTTTGAAACCGTATTTGCGCAGGTCTATACCATCTCAATGACGCAAGAATATTTCTTAAGTAAAATCCCAAACACGTGGTGGATATGGGTGACAGTATTGAAATAGAAAATAGACCCTTTTCAATAGTTTGTCAAGCAGCATTCGCGGTCGCCATTTCTTGGCTACGAAGCGTGTGATTAGATCCGAGTTCACGCTGAACGCTCGCGCAGACCTCATCTCCAATACGTAATCAGTTTACGTGATCAAACATTGACAGACTCGGATAATTGGCGCAGCAGCTGCCAGACGACGCACACTTTTGAATCGGACTTATTAAAATTTTGCTCGTGGTCAGTTTTCATGCGGCATATCAGACCCGAAGGAATAACAACGAAAAAAAACTATCAAGTGTTTGACTTAACCAGGCCCGATCTAAAATGGGCAGTAAAAATCGGCGCCTGCATGTAGCAGTCTAAACTTTTCGTCAAAAGTTTATTTCACAAGTCGGTTTTTTCTCGCGAAATTAGAAAGCGTAGATTCCTTTCTGTAAAAAAATAGGGCCAACAAACTTGCGAGGGTCAACGGCGGACGCCGACGCAGACGACCGAGTCTGCGCCGTATATTGATAGACGTAGATGCGAACGTGTATTGATAGACGGCTCTACCTCCTTATCGAGGCTGATCGCGACGATCGGGGTCTATTGAAATAAACTGAATATTTTGTAATGTACCTTTAGTTTAAAAATAAATGCGGACATTAAAAGCGAACATTGAATGAAAAAAAAAACGCAACTGCATAACGACGGCGCTTTTGCTGCCGACGGATTTCCTATCTGTGACGGATTTCGTCTGCTCCCGAAGCCATTTATCAATACGTGCGCCAAACGCGCCCCTCCACTCAAGTCGGTCGTTTGCTTCGCCGTCCGCCATTGACCCTGGCAAGCTTTTTGGCTTTTTTTTTTTTATTGAAAGGGAGCGGCGCTTTGTAATTTTAGAAGACAGAACCCATCTGTAAAATACAGCGTTGACGAAAAGTGTCTGAGAGTGCTACATGCAGGCGCGGATTTTTACGGCCCGTTTTGGATCCGGCCTATTCATTTCAGACACCCTATACATATATAAAGAGATGAAAAAGACGATAAACAGTGACTTGGTGGCATAGGAATCAGCCGCCGAGTGTCCGTGCTGCGCGCGGACACTCGGCGGGCGAGAGGTGTGGCGAGTGTCCAGTGTTGCGGACACTCGCCACACCTTGATGGGGCCTCTGCTGTGCCCCATCAAGGTGGCCTGGTGCTCTTGGCCACTATCCGACGGAAAATATAATGGCTGGTCGGGATGTCGGGCAACCCTTTCAGCCACGTACATGATAGCCGCCCCATCTCCCACGAGTTATCGTAAGAAATATATTGAGAAGTCAAAATAAAGGGTATAGCTGAAACGCTTTGAAAGACTGATTTTCACACTCGGAACTACATGCTTACAGCCGACTGCGCTACAGCCGATTTTTAAGCCGCTTGTCACAAGCTGCTTAAAAACCGCTTGTTGCGCAGCGTCGCAAGCTGTCACGAGAGGCTTAAAATTGGGTTTTAAGCCTATCCGTTAGTAAACAGTCGCACGTGTGTGAACCGTGCTTTAGTTGAAACGCCTTGTAGATACCAAACAAATAGCATTAATTCTTCTTTCCTGTTCTAGTACGTGAAAGTGGTAGCAATACGGCTTACTGCCGGCGGCGTCCTTTGGTGGCACCCAGGTATGGTTCCTGCCCAGGACATCGCAACAAGGACATATTTTCAACGCTTGTATTCCTGCCTACATATCATTAGCAGCGAACGACCAGTTCCGAGTGGCGTTTATGAAGAGCAAGGTGGACTGATCGCGTTCTTAAAGTTTGGAAGTGAAAATACTGGCTCTAAACTTTTCGTCCCTGAAGTGATTGTCTTCAAGTTTAATAGAATTGCTAGCTACAAATAATGTAAAAAGTATTGTTTTATATTTATGTTTTGTGTCTTTTTTATTTGGATCTTTTAAGAAAAGAAAGAAAAAACAACTACTCGTGGCAGGGTCATGATATTTGGTACGCAGATAACTCCCGTATTCCGGCATGCCTGGCTCTAAAACTGAGAGCTTTCTGAAAGAAATGAATAAGGCAGAATTGTTTTTAATTTTCGGTAGCATAACCGATTTTTTTTAGTTTATTAAAAAAAACTAAAAAAGTACACACTTTAAATTAAATTAGATAACATACTGTCTTTTTGGGAATTCTAGGGTAGCGAATATAGGCAAACGCTATTTATTTAATGATATAATGAGCGAGTAAATATTGCCACGTTCTTCTGATTTTGTTCCTTCAATATATTAATGTTAAGACGATAATAATTTTAGCCCGCGTACTCATTAGCCCTTTTCTACGCTGTCTACACAAACGTGTGGGTTTAAAAGAACTTTGATGACTTATAATCCGAAACAAATTTAACAGTTCCTACCCAGCCAACATATTTCTGTTGGTGCACGGTATAAATCGGAACTAGTTGTTCATGATTTGCACCGCCAGGGGGCTAGCTGTCATACGTTCAAAGTGGCGCTCTTCAAGAAAAATGCACGCTGGCCGCCTTCAAGACGTAAGAACATTTCTCTATTTGATGTGGTGCATTCTAAGAACAAGAAATTTGGAAGGAATCCTAAAAATACCTAGAGAGCATGTGACGCAAACATGGTTCCTTTAGTTTCCTACAGAGGTCCAAGCACATTTAAAATCATCCGCAAGCCGTTCGTGCTGGTCGTGCATAGACGATCACGATATTTCAAAATGACATCACCTTGAAGAATGGCTTGCCAATGACATTTATTTAGTTTTGCTTCTCGGAATATTCAACCTTGACGATGTCACATATATGAAAGAGATCTTCAGCATTTTTTAATCTTCTGGCCTTGAATGCCGCAACAATGGTGATGACAATAGAGAGCGTGTGGCACAACTGTGGTGATAAAAAAAGCAAGCCGTCAATGTCACTTTTTTAACACAAAAAATTGCTATTTTAGTCATCAGGTAGGGCATTAAAGAAGATGACAGACGTTTTATAGAAAAAGCTCATCTTTGCCGAAAAGCCCACCCCGCCTCTGACATGCGAAGAAGGCCATGGACCCTCCACTAATGTCTGCAACGCATTGAGTTACAGTTTGCTCTATATTTACACAATTAGTTTTTTTTACTACACGGCTGAAAAGACGAACATGTATCACATGTCACTGAAAAGGCCTTCAACGCAACTCTACTTAAGATCAAGCGATGTTTTGGCGTGCACATTATCATGAATGATGATGGGCATGCCCTTTTCCTCAAATACAAATGTATTGGCGAACGCTATTTGAGTTTCAGCTGGCAAGCAGCGAGCACAAGACAAATTTAGGGCACTGAGTAGATGTCTTCACTTCTTTGAGGCGGAGAAGTTACCCAACGTTTCAGACTGTGGAAAGTGCAGCCGATCAGGGATGCTATCAGATATTGTCACGTTACGATAAATGCAACAATTACCTTTGCCTGACAAGCGAGAGACGCCTTCTCTAATTATTTCATAGGCATTTGTGAGACAAATCTGTCTGCAATATTAATGATGCTCTCCCTCCCAACCACGCCTCGGCCAACACCCCATCCTGAGAGCATACCCATCCAAAATTCTAGGCATACATTTACAGGAGAGGGCACACCATGCCAACGTCAATTCAGCCATAAACACATGCAACTCGGTTACTTACAAGAGGAATGCAGGCCTTTATAAAAAAACCAGCGAGCCAACTTGTTCCTGCATTAGCTGTCAACAAGATTCTCATCCTAGGCCATATTTTATACTCACACAACAACTCACCAAACCGTAATCAGCATTGAACACCTTGTACGAGGCCCTCCCGAAACCTTTCTACCTCCACTTCCAACCAGAAACTCTACGACACAGTACTATTTCTCCCCCTCACCTCTTTCCGCACCTACGTCGGGAACGTAAAATAGCCCGCCTCTCGGGAACACCGAAGGGTTGATGGATCCTGGAGCAGGCAGGTCTTTCTCAAATTGACCTTCCCTTACATAAACTTAAAAATCCCTGCCGTCAAACCTGCGCTTTGCCGCTGTACCTCGCCACATGTCCCCGGAAATAGACGACGTACGTAAGAGGGCACAAGCTAGCTATCACCAAGCCATCCTTTCACATTCAAATCGTAGCTAATTTGATGTGTCCGTCTTCGCGATAGGAGCCACGGGAACTCCGGAATACGCAATCTACACCCCCAAGTTCACACCAGTGGTTCACATAACAACCGCCCCCCCCCCCCCGCCTCCCTTAATATCATCACACTAGAACTAGTTCCCATCGAACGTGCTATCTAAGATTTTGTCCAAGTGCCTCGCAGATCAAATTTATATGATCTATTCTCTATAGACTCACCGGCTGCCATTCTCGCCTTGCAGCAGCGCAAACTCCCCCCAGATCTCTGACCATACCCTGAGGAAGCTCTGCACACACTTCACCCATCCTCGGTCACCATTCGGTGGGTTTCAGGTAACACTGGAATTGCAGGTAATGAGCTGCTTCATGAACTCGCCCGCGAAATGCAAATCCAGGCCCCTGTGATCCCCTTGCCTAGTCCCCCGACAACCGTTGAAGCTTTAATCTACAAACGCTCAATCAAATCTGACTACAAACAGCTCCGTAACTCTCAGCGACGCCTACCTCAGCCCCACCCTTAGCTCGATGACACGCAAACCCTCATCATTAGAAAGACCCAAATACCCAATCCAATCAAAAACTCTTCTAACTCTCGTTAAGCTTTACCACTTTCGACACCGTTCCGACCCCTCCTGCCCTAACTGTCTCTCCCTATACGCCAATTTAGAACATTGCCTTTTACAGTGCCCGGTAGCTGTATTTCCTATTTTCCCCATTCTTCACTAAACCCCATCCCACTTCTTGGAGTGCCTGGCTAGCGCCGGAGCAACTAGAAGATCAAACGGCCTTGTTCTACCAAGTCATGGACATCTTGAAAACTTAATTCGTTTTGTTTAAAAAGGTGCATTCTCTCGTTCTTTCTTTCTTTCTCTCTCTTTCTTCCTTTCACATTTTTTACATTATTGTTTAATATCATAAAAATAAAAGCCCAACCCAGACGTTTGTGCCGGTTTGTTTTGAGTGTTAAAAGTTCAAGTTTTAATGTTTGGACTTTAAGATATAAGATCAGGGGACTCAGTAAACCTACATTGCACAAAATACTACATATATAAGAAAATTAAAAAGAGGAAAGGGTTTTTATTTAAAAAAGTGGACGAGAGATATTTTGATAGTTTGGTTTCAAATTGTCTTTTAAAAATATAAAACTTCTAACAAAAACTCTTTTTAAGAAAAAAACAGTTTAAAACGATAATGTCCAGAAAGTTATCGTGCATATTTGGATTATATTGCCGAGTACACGACGTAAAAATATCACCCTCTCCACTTTAATATTGTAGGATAAAATTAATAATCACGTGGGTATATTTACTCGTTCATTATCTAACTCACTAATTAACTTATGACTTTAATAGCTTGCTCTAGCTTTTGCAAAACCACAAAAATTCTGTTAGCAAGGCTACTTTTTAGATTGATTTCAATAAATTAAAAACCGCCTTCTACCCATTCAAGATAGCCGCCACGAAAGCGGAACCATAAGCCACCGCAGTCAGAGTTCCAGTTCAGACATAAATCTTTCCCTCAGTAAAGAGCAGAATGAATCCTACTAATGCCACCATTATGAACATTTGTCCCACCACGGAATGCCGACCGCAGCGACATCTTTTTTCTTTCCTTCCTTCTTTCCTTTTCTTTCTTTCTTCTTTTCTTCCTTTCTTTCTTCATTTCTTTCTTTAATTCTTTCTTTCTTCCTATTTTTCATGCTGTCCTTCTTCATTGCTACTAAAATGGTACAAATGGCCGTACATGCAGTGATCGGGGCGTCACGCCATTCCGAGAATCCAGCTATGTGAACGAATTACGTGTGACATGACTACACACCCGACGTGGCACTACGCACCTCCCTAGGTTCACGTGACACTCACACGGCATTTAGGACATGCGAATACTTATTGTAAATCGCTAAGCGCACTATAAAGACATATCCTAACCTTGTTTTCTTTCAGTTAACTGATACCGCAAACTTCAGTTTCAACGTTCACGTGGGCCAAGGAGTCTCTACGAAACAAGTTATCGAAGCATTCTTGGCGTTGGTGCCACCAGCAAGTGGACGGGCTTGTCACCCGTATGACGGGGGGCGTTTCACGCTTACGGTGAAAACTGCGGAAGCAGCCGAAAAGCTGCGTGAGGCGGGACGATTGGTTATAGGAGGCAAGTCCCACGACCTCTTGCCTTTGGCGTCCAAGGTCAGGAACGTGACCCTCCTCCTGCTACCGGTGGAGGTTCGAGACCAGGCCGTCGCCCAAGTTTTAGGAGCATATGGGAAGATCATCCGAATGACACGGGAGACACATTGCGGGTACGCAGCATTGGAAATAGGGACCAGGCGTGTCACCGTGGAGATGGAAAGGGAGCTGCCAAACTATATCAGCGTCTTCGGCTTCCGGGGTATGTGCCTTTACCAAGGCATGAGAGAGGCCTGCAGGAGATGCGGTCAGGCCGGGCACCTCTCCTACGACTGCAGGACCCCTCGCTGTGCCAGATGCGGGGACTACGGACATGTTAGTTCAGAGTGCCGGTCATCGTGCAAGAAGTGCGGCGGTGACCACCCACCACGAAACCCAGCGGGAGGGCGGAGGACACAAAGGAGACAACCCCCTTTTTGAGGAGGACGAGGAAGCAGACATGCCGGCGGCAGCCCTTCGGCCCAGTGAAAACAGCGAAACACAGCGGGGCGGTGCTAGCTCGGTGATAAGCCCAGATAACGCGGGCGCGTCTACCGGTGACTCGGCGGAAAGCACGCCGATATTGGCAGGTATGGCCTAGGAAAGGACGACAACAACTCCGGGGCAACGGTCGGAAACTTCGAGTGACACGATGGGGTTATCATCCTCATCTGAAAAGCAAGACGAAGACTTGGGGGCCAGAAACGAAAAAGCTCTGATGGAAGCTGTGGCACAGACAATCAAGCGCCCACGTGACTCTTCAAGCTTGAGGGAAGGCGGCGATTCTGGGAAGCAAAGACACTCGCTTCCAGGGCAGCTGAGCAAGCTCCCCAAGCAACCGATTCAGACCAAATTAACAGTCCGGAAGAAAACCAAGGAATGGGGCTCCACCCCTTTCGACCCATCATGCGAGTGATGTCGTTAAATGTAAAAGGACTTCGGTCGCCGGCAAAGCAGGTGTGGATAGGGGTTCTTATGAACCAGCTGAAAGTGGACGCCTTGCTCCTCCAGGAAACTCACCTAGCGTGCACGCGGGAGGTGGGGGACTTTGGGGGCAAGGTGCCTGTGACCGGCTTCTATAGCTTCGGTGAGCGCAGAGCGAGGGGTGTGGCCATCCTGGTGTCGCCGACCTTCCGTGGTAGCGTCGGCAAGTACCGACACGACGATGAAGGCCGGCTCCTTACCGTAGACATCGTGCACAAGGGGAATGTGCCAAGGATAGCAAACGTCTATGCACCAGTGGACTGCAGAGAGGAAAGTTTTCTTCAGTAACCTGTACTTCTACCGGCACGGGAGACGAGAACTGGTGTTGGCGGGGAACTTTAACTGCGTCCTCGACCAGGCAAAAGACTCGCTCGGCGGCACGCAGAAACACCCCGCATGGAAAGCCAAAGGATTCCGTCAGCTGGTCACATCTTGTTCTCTAATGGACGCATGGACGGAACCTCCACGGAAACGCACCTGGACGCACCTTCTCCGCACAAGGGCGCTCAGTGAGGCTTGACCGCTTCTACGTCTCAGGCGCCCTGGTGTGCGCCCTTAAGGACTGCAAAGTTATGCCAGTAGGGAACACAGCAGCCTACGTGACGGACCGTCAAGCAGTCATCCTCGAGATGGAGCTAGCTCCGGGTGTCGGCAGGCAAGCGACTCTGTGGCGCCTTAACACCAGACTGCATCAGGACGAGGAAGTGGTCAACCATGTGCGGGCCTTCATCAAGAAAACACTCGACACGAAACAGCTCGACCTATGTTGGTGGGACGACTTCACCACGGAGATCACCGAGGTCTTCAAGGCTTAGGGTAGACGTCGAGTGGCGGAGCGACGACAGGAGGTAACAGTACTAAAGTGGGGTATGCGGAACTTGTGGCACTTAGGCCTGGACACCCAGGCAAAGATAGAGGCCTACACAGAACTACAAACCGAGTTCCACCAGCTGCTCATGTCGCGGGTCAGCGAGCAAGGCCCGATCTCCTCGTGCCGTTCAAGCTGCAGACCCCCTCTCAGGGTCGCCCTTGCAGGCAAGCTCAAGTCAGAACCACAAGCAATCTTGGAACTGACGGCGGCCAACAGAGCGCCCCTTACCTTCCCTCAGGACATCGAGGAAGAGTGCGGGGAGTACTACGCGCTCCTCTATGCTGAGCGCCCCGTTGAGAGCGCGCTCTGGGACGGACTGTGCGACCCGCTTCCAAGATTTCACGAAGGACTAGCTGAAGGCCTAGACGGCCCCGTCACGAGGAAGGAATGCTGGGAGGCGGTGTCCACTCTTTCCAAAGACAAGGCACCCGGTCCTGACGGTCTTCCTGTGGAGCTCTTCCTAAAGTTTTGGGACTTGCTGGCGGATCCCCTGGTGAAAATATTTCAGAGAAGCATAGAAGGCGGCTACTTACCGAGCTCCATGCGCCAAGGAGTGATCAAGCTGATTTGCAAGGACAGCGCAAGACGTCGTGACTTGGCAGCGTGGAGGCCCATTACCCTCCTTAGCACCGTATACAAAATCTTGGCCAAGGTCTTACAAACCCACTTGGCTCCAGTGATGCCCGACTTGGTCTCTCGCAGCATGTTTGTTCCGTACCAGGGCGCACGGGACAGCAGAACCTGTTCGCACTGCGGGACATCAGCTACTGGGTTGGCAACCGGAAGATTCCCATGCTGGTGCTTTCCGTGGATCAGGAAAGGCATTCGACCATGTCTCTCACAAGTTCCTGTTTCACGTCCTAAGCCAGATGGGACTCGGCCGACGCTTCTTAAGCGGAGTGCAGTGCCTCTACACCGCTGCTACCTGCATGGTCATGGTGAACGGAGGTGTCACACAATTAAGCCTTTCCCATTGCGGCTGGTGTGCGTCAAGGGTGCCCGCTGTCCCCGCTTCTCTACGTCCTAGTATTTGACACGTGCATCAGGCAACGTCTTCGAACATGTTCCCCGTGCCAACTCCCGGAAGCCAAAGAAAACCAACGGTCCTGGCATATGCAGATGATCTTACAGTATGCACCACCTCGGCTGGGGAGTTCGGGAGACGCTCAGCATCGTGAAGCGGTACAGCGACGCAACGGGGGCGGCTGTGAATGTGGCAAAGTCTGCCGTGCTTCCCTACCTATGGCCGGACAGGGCCACTGACATCGAGGGCGTGCCCGTCGTGAGCGAGGCTAAAATTCTGGGAATTCACTTCACCAACAGAGGGCCCTTGACGGAGTACTGGCCTGAATCCGCCAGAAGGCTGAAAGAACTCGCAAAAATTGTCTCCAGCGAGGACCATGACTTCCGCATCCGCAGTGAAGTCTTAAAGACAAGGTTGGCCAGTGTGCTTTGGTGCGGGGGGACTGCGTTTCATCCGACACGACAAGCGGCGAGTCAGTGCCAGATGACACTCTTCAGGTTCTTCTGGAACAACAAACGGAAAGAGTGGCACGGCACGAACTGCAAAGACCGAGAGAAGAGGGTGGATGGTCTATTCCCGACATGAAGCTCTTCTGCGTGGCCCTCGGGCTATGGATGACCTATCGTGTGCTGGAAGACACCGACCATGTTGCGAGCGCTTACACGAACTTCTTGAGTACAGAGGTTGCACATTTCGGGGGAGAACTGGACCACACAAGGCCTCGGTCTGCAAGTCACCCGTACTTCCACGAGATTATGTGCCGACAAGAAAGAAGACTCCGTCAAGCCTTTCCCGAGGAAGAGTTAAAAGGATGGCCTGTTAAGTGGTTATACCGCGCACTTCTGGAGCTTCGGAAGCAGCCCGTCGTCCTTGGCGAGGAGCGCGAGAAGCACAGGCTGTCTGCCTTGGCTTATTAAGGGAGCCGCGTGGACGTCGGATGGCAGCCTGCACACGCAGTGCTCCCGGTACGCACCCGTCTTTATCGAATGTTTTTTAGCAGAACCGACCAGTCCCCGACTGTGGAAACATCGAGAATCACAAGCGTGTTTTTCGACTGTGTCAATGCAGCAGTCGTGTGGCGCAAGGTAGCTGGCCTCTACGGGCTCCGACAGGTGGAGTATGATACTGTGCGCTATTTCGACCCAATGCCAGTGTCCGCCAAGAGAGCACCGGGGTCTGGCCTGCTGATCCTCGAGGTGGTCTATCAACTGTGGTCAGCACGGAACAGAGCCATATACGGGGAAAACAGGACCACCCTCCGGCAGTTGGTATATGAAACGTGGAACGCGATCTTCGCAAGTGTTAAGGCTAGCCCACATGGCGCGTTTTTCAGTGCGTCTAGACGCGCGTCTCGGCTTGGCGCGCGCGTTAAGCGGGACGCGTGCGCCCAGTCAAACCACACGCAGCGCTACCGCGCAGCGCTTCGCGTCTGCGTTTCCGAAGCGTCTGCCCAACGCAGCCAGACGCGCTTAAGAAACAAATGCAAACATTAAATAGAAATCGCGCGGTAGATGATGGCTACATGCCGTAATATTTAATTTTAGTAATAGTAAGCACTCATTTTTATTACAGCAATCGCAATGAAGCTCAATTACTCTAATTTTCATCCTTTTTAGTGCGTACGCATCATCCACGTTTCGATACGCCATTGGCATCACCATCGCCCGCGCCAAAACATTTACAGCTGGCCGCTGGCCGCTACAGTGTTTACGTTGTTGCGGTTGTTGCCGGTAGTATTAATTTTGTACCTTTGTCTCTCGGTGTCCTTGTATTCTTTACATTTGCCCTGCGAGAGTGCAGGACGCTTTTGTACTTCGCTAGGTCCTCTCTGTTCCGCTGAAGCAGCGTCAGCCTCTCCCGCGGAGCAGAGAGGATTCCCTGGACTTGTATAAAAGGTATGATAAACTCAACGAGGTAGAGGGGCTTAGAGTGATAAACCGGAAGTTCCGAAGTGGCACCCCCCCCCCCCCCCCGGTTTCCGCCATATTTTACGCAAATGTGACCACTCGTCACGTGACCTCACAAGAGCCGTGACGTCGCAGGTAAGATGGCAGCGCCCAGAGCTGGCGAATGCGAGTTTGTTCGGTGCGAGGCAGCCGTGATGTGCAGTGGCTTTCC
Source organism: Ixodes scapularis (assembly GCF_016920785.2). Classification (NCBI taxonomy): domain Eukaryota; kingdom Metazoa; phylum Arthropoda; class Arachnida; order Ixodida; family Ixodidae; genus Ixodes; species Ixodes scapularis. The sequence continues at coordinate 26,595,079 of NW_024609836.1, forward strand.
GACGATTTCTGGCTTTTTCGTGCTCGCTGACGCAGGTATATTGTGAAAATATGAAGGAATGAGACTTTATACCCTTTTTGCGCAAGATCGCTCTGGATCATACGGATATTAACACCTGTGAGACAGCATCAGCCGTATCGCCGTACCGGTGCTCGGATTCCGGGATGTGTTCGAGGATCGATAAAACTTTGAGTGCTTTTAGCATGAAATTTTCGCGTTCTCTTAGCTTTGTTTGAACATTGAAATGGCTGTGAATCGACGCGAAAGGTATACGTCGCGTTAGGGCCTAGGAGAAGTTGTTTCAGGCCTGCGTCATCGAATAACCATACCAACTTTTAGCGAGGAAGCTCCTGCGCCCTTTGTGCTAATCGGCGATTCTACATTCGATCGCCTTTCTTCCTTTTTTGGTGAGTGCGACGTGCACACTTATTTTCAGCTACGAGGATGACAGTTTATTGAGTGTGGGGATGAATAAATCGTTGCAGGCACCTGCCTCAAAGCTATTCGACTTGCAGTAACAAACTGTTTTGGTGTATGCATAGATTAACTGCACCTCTTTCTCTTTCGTAGGATTTATTGCAGCAATACATTTTTTTCATCAAAACTGCATTGTATTAGTCAATCAATTATTTACTTGGTCTAATTACCTGGATAAGATGATCCATATTTGTGTTCATAACTTGCCTGAAGAGTAGTCTTGTTGAAAAATGTTGACCATTCCTTTCGGTCTCTTCAATAACCTTTTTTTGAAAAGTGTGGTTTGTCTATACTTCGTATCATTGTAACCTGGAAAAGGACAACCGCCACAGCCCCCTCGAGCCAATCAGAGAGACAGAGCGAAGGTGTGTGACAAATCTGTGCAGACGAGCACTCTGAATGACATGTTGTCATGTGCCTCTCTCCAACGTGCATATTGCCTCACCGAGACTGTAGCCTTTGCTGTTTGCCAAATTGTAATGAAACAAATTACAGTAGCTACTACTCTAATTACCCCAGACTTTCATACTTTGGTCATTTGTTCGACAAGAATGTTACGTCCGCCATCACTGTGAACTCGGCTCAGCGCCCATTGGACTCGAATGCTGCATTAGCATTTGACGTGAACTGGGGCCCATTTGTGTGTTTTACGCCGAAAAAAAATGGCAACAGTTGTGTTGCTTGATGGGTTTCTGCAAAGGGTGTATGTATAGGAAGTGTCCTGCTATATAACAATGCATCAACACATACGATTAAAGTATATGCTCAGAGGTGTGTTCAGGAAAAGTGGAATGAGTGCAGCCCAATGCAACAAGTCTGCCAGTCTGGTATGTCCCATCAATTAATATTGAAGGGTCAGAGATGCGAGTGTCCTCAAAAGGACCTGCGCGTGTGGTGAACACAATTCTTGGTGTATAAACTCTCGAGGTGTAAAGGCAAGTGGAAATATGTTTATCTGGTTAGTGTATCAAATGTTTATTTCCACTGCATTACATAATTATTGATTCTTAGTTAATGGTTCTAGAACGAGTTCTTTCTGCGACAGTCTCCTGTCAGGCGTTCAATCGTAATACCTGTGGGTGTTCAGTTTGGTCGAGTAGCAACTTTAACCGACTGATGCCGTCTTGTAATCATACGTCATGTGCGCCTACTGACATCTGATGCACTGAAGCTGCAGGGCTGGCTTCTAATCGTAAAATTTTCCTGGTAGTTTTCTGCATCAATGCAGCAAGTTCAGGCATGTATTGGTTATATGGCTGTCCCCTTTGCTGTACCATTGACTTGATAGCTGGCAACAATGTTTGCTATCCAAGCCATTTCACTTCCATTTCGTAATGGAGATTTATTGTGCATCCCACGACCACTGCAACTTGTGCAAGTTTTGTGTGGCAAAGTGAAGTCTCGTGATGCTTGCAGTCCACTTTTGAGAGAAACCAACCATTCTATTTCTTAAGGTTACTGAGCGGCATTCTCCCTCAAAGTTGGAAATTGTGTGCTTCATGGCGTGGACACAGATAATTAGTGTCAGCAAATTATTAGGTATTGTCCTTGGGCGACAACCGACACCAGATCAACTCTCCTTGCATTGCCGCTCACCTGCTTTGTCGTGCTTACCTCCTGTCCAGATGAAGTAGATCACGAGCTTCGGGGTAATGTCGGCACCAGGGACAAAGACCGCCGAAGATAATCATCAATCTTCCCCGGACGCTCGACAAGACGTGGTAGAGGGTCGTTCGGCACGAACCCTTGCAAGCCAATTCATTGGTACGGGCACCTCCAGTAGACAAGGTCGGCCTCATGCAGTGGTAGCAGAGTGGTTTTCGGTTGGCCATTCGCAGTACCTCCGCCTTCCTCGGTGTACTTTGTTCAACGCGGAGCTACACTGGTTCTTCTCGATATCAGGAATGCTTCGGCATTGGGGTATTTCGTTGAATTGGCATTGAATAGTAACAGGTAGCCGGTGGGGGTCGTTGTGACTTTGTGGCATAAGTCGCCCTCGTTTCGTCAGATGCCGCTTTGCTCGAAAAAATCTCCAGTAGAAATGCCTGTCAAACTTCTGAAAAAATCTCGGAGATCAAAATTAAAGCCGGGCAACTGATGGCAGGAACTAGCTTCCTTATCTCCTCCCGGACACCGTTGTCAATGATGTCACGGGTGCCTGGGGGGCTGGCGTCGAAGTTGCAGCTGGACGACTTGAGTGTCGGGACGCTGGGGAGTTTTTAATACTGACGTGCTCGGGCCTGCAGTGTGCATTCAATGTTGGAAGCTGCAATGATATGAACCCTTCGACTGTTGTCGTGGTAAAATAGATAAATGGGCTAGTTGGTACATCATTGAATGGAAAGCGCCGAATGAACAAGGACGAAGAAGGGGACAGAGACGAAGCTTCGTCTCTGTCCCCTTCTTCGTCCTTGTTCATTCGGCGCTTTCCATTCAATGTTGTCGTGGGGTTGCGGATAAGGCTGCTGAAGGTGTCCCTCACATGAGGAACATGGGATTCTTAGCTTCTTGTCTTCTGTAGCATCAGGGTTGGCGTGGGTGCTCGATCAGAAGCAAAACATCCTCCACGAAGGTGGTGACGCTCTCGTAGGGGCCGTGTCCTGGACAGAATCGGGAATTCGGCTCTCTCTTGTCAATGTTGGCTGATGAACATGCACTTCAGCTCGGTCTTGCAAACTTCCCACGACGTTAAGGAGGATTCGTGGTTCTCAAACCAGTGCCTCACAGTTTCTTCCACGAGAAGTATAGGTTCTGCAGGAGCTGGTTGTCCATCTACACACTGTGGCGGGCGACACGGTCATATTGTTCAATCCAGCCCTCGACGTCTTGTGCACCTTCCGTGAAAGGGCATCGGAGTGCGAGGAGCGACGGGCATGCAAACGATGGTGGGAGCGAACGTGGTTTGCTGCGACAGGGTTGTCATTGTTGGCTTAGTCAGCTTCGGTTTTTCTGGCAAAAGACCTAATTTCGTTGGTTCTTGCTGGTAGCAGCGCCTGGCTTGGATTTCAAGTTCTTCGTGGTGTATTTCCGAGTTTCGCCCTTGTGGTACTCGCTCGTCTTGCAATTTTGCTGCCGGGCTCGGGATAGGACTTGGTTCATGGCTCGCCGGGGGTTTAAGACTCGGGATAATGTGCCACCCCTGTCTTGTTATCGGGCAACTCGGCTGAGGAGCCGCCAGGGTAGACACAGAGTGAAGGGCTATGGGTAAAGTGCGCAGCACCTCCACCAGAACATACAATGACAGCTGAGCATTGCCTGGAACTTTCCAGAATAGTAAATATTGATAGAAAATAGGACTGGAGCAAGCATCCCAGACAATATAACAAAACAGACAAAAAAAGTCTATCCTGATCACTAAAGAAGCTGCACTGCTTTAGTGACATTCTGTCTGAATAAATCCTCTCCTTCGGGGTCTGGCGACTACTGTGGACGAGCTGAACTGAAATCGATGTGAGACCACTTTTCTGGTAATGAGCCGCTGCAGACTGCCGTCGCAAAGCGGCGTGAATGGGTGGACTAGGTAGGTAACGCGCGCGATGAAATGTCCACACAGCTTGCAATTCGTGTAACGAGTGTTGAAACTTTGCTGTCGACGAAACGTGCGACACACCAGCGGACTCAATACCAACTGCAACACCTCTGCTCAGTGAAGGTGCACGTCTACGCCAGAACAATTTAGTAGGCAGCACAGCATCACCTAAAGCACGGCACAGGAACTGCCAGCTTGAAGGCAGCTCTTAGGCGCGCCGCACACCTGTGCTCCGTAAAAGAGCACATCTACGCCGAAACAATTTGGGAAGCAGCACACTATCACTTAGCACGGCACGGGAACTAAAAGCGGCAAGGCAGCTCTCCGGTGCACCGCACAACCAAAGTGATCCTTCGGGCATTTGAACGAAGCGACACCACGATTGCACACTGCCAAGCACGACTCACGGAATTTCCGTCGCTAAACTGTGTATCCAAATATATTGCACACGCTTTACTGCGGATCTCGAAGGTTCCGTCGGTCAACGAGAGCACAGAAACGTCGCCTTGAATTTTATCCTAGCGGTATCCGAATCAATCCAAGGTGCGAGCAACGTAGGGCAGATTGTCTCTTCCGTGGCAATATCGCCGTCGGTCACCAGCGAAATGCACACCGTTCCTCCGTATTTTCACCTTGTACCTACGTCAGACACCACGCTGAACTCTGAAGTCGCTGTCGACCGGCCTCATACGGCGGCTTCTGCGCCTGAAATCACCTCGCCGAGACGAACGACAACCAACAAAGCATCCGACAAGCTCCGGCCCAGCTGGGGCCAGCCGCTGCATGGGCGCTGCCATCTTTCCTGTGACGTCACGCATTTGGTTCGGTCATGTGACGAGTGGTCAAATTTGCGTACAATGGCAGCCGCCTTATGGGGGTCACTTTCGAGTGCAGACCGGAACCCCAGTTTATCGCTCTAAGCCCCTCTACCTCGTTGGATAAACTGATATCCGCGGGGGGAAGGACGTAACTACCCATGTTCGCCCTGCTGCTAGCGTTGGCGGGGCCTAAAAGCCGTTTTTATTTAAGGCCGCGAGCGTGCAAATTTTGTAAACTCCGCGCGCGCGGGTGTGTGTGCGTGGGCGCGTGCGCTTTGCCTTGGAATGGCACAGGGCTGCTACCCGTTTTTGTGTGTATCTTTCTGTTTTGAGTGTTTTTATTTATTTTCCTTTCCCGTATCCCTTTCCCTACTTGGCGGCGGGCTAGCAGGCCCACCTGCGTAAGGGTCTCGACCTTTTTGCCTAGCCTCGCACGCTGCCGAGTGGGTATCGCAATATGTGCAAATAAAAAGTATTATTATTATTATTATTATCGCCTTTGTCGTGAGGTCTGTGGCGAAAACTACAGTCCTACAGTGGAGAAAACTCAAACGCTCCTTGCAACTAGTGAACACGGCGGTTCATTGGTTGTTGCCTTCTGGACGCAGCGCGAGACGCGACGCGTGGACGCAAAATATCTGGCTCCTCCAGATACGCCGGGATGCGCCAAAAAACGCTGCGTTTCGTCCCGGCGCCGGAAGTGACGTCAAAGCGCAGGCGCAGACGCGACGCAGACGCGGAGAAAAGCGCACCATGTGGGCTAGCCTTTACCGAGGACTTGGCCGCGCCCAGCAGTGCAGAATTCCGGGCAAGGTGGAGAATTCACCATGATTTCTTCGTTGTTAAAGGCACCCACGTAGGAGTGATGTTTTAGGGATCACAATGTACAGGTGCGCTATGGTCGAAATGTAAATGTTAGCTCAATGGCTCAGATTTATTTTCTCAGAAGAAAAAAGCAAATGCTTTCATGTACATAGTCTGTAAATAGCCATGTATCATACCCTTTTCACGATAAAAATTTACTAAAGATTACCATGGGGAAGGGTACTCCGATGAGCTTATAGGCCAGTGTTTGGAAGGCCACTTCTGTTTGGCGAAGGCCTAATAATAAAATACAAAATGAGAACTTTATCACGCGACTACACACTTCAAGTGGCTATATCTAAAGTAAAGACAGAGGTTCTTAAAACAAACGAGCGAGTTAGATGTGAATTTTAGGGTATTTTGATCCTGTGAATCTGATATCACGCTCCTTTCCTTCGAAGATGTAACTAAACGTGAAAAGACACTAAAAACCTTTGACTAGTCCTTACGTCACAAGAGGATCTTCCGGCGCCAAGCGCGTGTCGCTCGAGCGGGCAGCGCGTGCAGTTGCAAGCTTGCGAGGTATAGACGCTTTGCAGCAGTTGTGCATGGGCGCCGCCATAACCGACCTTCAGTTTTTAACATAGCAGGCCAGGTCATTGGTGATTTAGATTGTACCGTGTCCTTCCCCCCCTCATTGGTTTTTCTGCAGACTCGTCAACGCCCGTCTGTGGTGGCTCGGTGTCTCGGTAAAACAAGAGAAGGTCAGCAATGGCGGATGTAATTTGACGCGTGTGTAAAGCGTCTATACTCTCCCGCACTGACACCAGTCATGACGTCTTTTTCTGACAGTTCTGAAAATAGCGAAAGTGCGCGTGAAAATAGCTTCAATAGGCGCTGAAGAAGCGCGAGAGCGGAGATTCTCGAAACTCCGAATAGGACGTCACGTCCCTGGAAGGAAAAACCTCTGCTGTAATTTTAAGATAATTTTCTAAAGCCTCCGTTCACCAAATTAAGAAAAAAAAAATAATTTCCATAATAATGATCTGAGAGGCCAAATAAAAACGATTTATTTGTTTTTCCTCAAGTTCAGATCTGCTTCAGTTTGCCTTTAATGCCCATTCACACAGGAGCGTTTCATAACTTTTTCTTACGTTGCGTTACAAGACACCGAAACAGCCGTGCTTCGAATATAGCGTGGCAACCATTTCAAAATATACTCCTTGAAATAGTTGCCACGCTTAATATGAAACGCAATTGGTCCGGTGACTCTCGACATAAGCTTCCATAACGCAACAAAACTTAATGTAAAAAAAAAAAAAAAAAAAAAACGGGACTGTGTGAACTAGTTTTAACGCCCTTTAGACGATTGCAAGCTGGGCGACTGGCCGCCGCCATGTCTCTGCTCGAGCAGGCACGCCCGTGCGATTACAAGCTTACCAAAGCTACGTTCACCCGCGCGTTGCACGCGCTTGCACGCATGGGGCACCACTTGTGGCGCCATGCTTGCAATTGTCTATACTCCCACTACAGCCAACCGGCAACAGCAGGGAGAGCCCACGGTTATACCCTCTCTAGTTGTAACTTGGCAAAGGGTGAACGATAAGCCCCACGTTGCGTGCCGACGGATTCAACATGATCTGCGAGTACGACCGCAACGCACACATATTGGAGCATGACGCAGCGAAAAGCCTAAAGGCCGGTTCAGACACTTGCGTTTGAATGCGTTTGAATGCGTTGCGTCGAGTACCGAAAGCGAGTCACCGGCGCATCTGTGCTTCGTATGAAGCGTGGAGTCCAATTCAAGGAATCATTTTGGCACGCGATATAAGCAGCAGGGATGTCCTGGTTTCTCGCTGCCGCAACGCAGTCAAACGCAGTCAAACGCAACTGTCTGAACCGGGCTTAATACTACTTCGCAGTAAAAGCGCACTTCGGTGATACGTAGTCACGTTCCGATTGGCCCGCCACGGCCGTAGCTTCCGTCATACTGGCATGTTTTGCGATCACGGCTTCCTGGTCTTTCCAGTATTCCTTGCGACTGACACCATGCTAAGCGGTGCGACCAGAGTAAAAGCTCACGTTTGAACAATGCAGCCGCCACTCCCAGGCATACCCAATGTTTCTTGCTCCCGTCGCTAGACAGCGCCAAAACAAACAGCATTGCAGGTGGCCTATACAGGGTGTCACAAAAGAAAATTTACACGGTCTTTTTTCCCGCAAAAATAAACTAGGCATCGCCGAACGCTCATTCTCCGCCCAAAGGTAGAGCTAGAGGTCACAACCAGATGCCAAAGTTTCAGCCCGATCCGATAACTTAATCAAAAGTTATAAATGATTTTCTGAAAATTTCAATGGGAAAATGGTGGTCGACGGAGTTTTCGAACACATGGGCTCTATGGCACCAGAAACCGAAAACGGCAAAAATGGGCTCCATTTTCCCATTGAAATTTTCAGAAAATCAGTTATAACTTTTGATTAAGTAATCGGATCGGGCTGAAACTTTGGCATCGGGTTGTGACCTCTAGCTCTACCTTAGGGCGGAGAATGAGCGTTCGGCGATGCCTAGTTTATTTTTGCGGTAAAAAAGACCGTGTAAATTTTCATTTGTGACAGCCTGTTCATTGTTTCAGCTCAAGTTCAGATGCAGCCGACGCTACGAGGTAATAGGACCAATCGAGCAGCTTCAAAAACGCAAGTCACTGGGCCTTTTCTGATTAGGGGGGATCGGTAGCCGAGTGGGCAAGCGCACACCAGCTCGGAGCACGTGGAGCGAAAGCTCGCGCTGCAGAACCCAGGGATCTTGGGCTCGAGCCCGACCCCTGCCCGTTTCGATCTCGATGAGCATCGTACCGGCGTGCGGTCGTGTATCACTACTGCGTGGTGCACGTTAAAGACCCCAGGCTAGCGGTTGTACTGCACTGGCTAAATTGCTCTACAGCGTGTGACTCGTCGCAACTTTAGTGACTGACCAACTACACGCTGTATAAATATCCCCATAACCCAATTTTTTTTTCTTTTTTGATTGTTTCAGTGATGATAGAACATGCGCAGAAACATGAAAACACCATATGATGGGGCGTTTTTGAGGCTGTCTGATTGGTCTTATTAGCGAGTGGGCTGAGTCTGGCTACGTGAAACGAAGTATAGAGTATTAGGCAACCTGCAATGCTGTTTGGTTTGGCGATAAGTAGCGACTGAAACAGGAAACATTGAGTATGACTGGGAGTTGCGGCTGCATTGTTCAAACGTGAGCTGTACTACTCTGGTGGCGCCGCTTAGCCTAGTGTCTGTAGCAACAAATACCGGCTAGGCCAGGAAGCCGTGATCGCATAACATACCAATATACGGCGGAAGCTACGTCCCTGGGGGTCTATTCGGAACGTGACTACGTATCGCCGGAGTTCGCTTCTACTGCGAAGAAGTTCGCTGCGTCATGCTTTAATACATGTGCGTGTCGCTCGCATACGTAGCGAATATTGACCTTTGCAAAAGTCGCCTTCTGGACGCTGCCATCATTGTCTGCTGGGCTGTGGAACGCCTTTTGAGCAAGCGCTGTTGCTCTGCTGTGCGGTATATGAGACCCTGCGCGTGTGCCCACAGATCAGTGACTCAGCATTTTTCACTCGAGTGATAAGGGATGCAATGGTCCATAAAAGCCTTCGGCACGCAATGTGGGACTTATCATTCCTTTGCCAAGTTACAACGAGACAAGGTATAACCGAGGGCTCCCGCTCTGCTGGGGCCACCTGGCTTTTGCCGGCCGGCTGTACTACGTGAAACGAAGTACTATAAAAAAAAGAAGTATATATAGTATACGAATTATATGATCCCATTAGGTTGTAGCGTCGGCTACGTCGAATACTTGAAACACAGTATAAATAGAGCGCTAAACGAAAATTACCAACACCGATGAGCCTGCCGGGAGATGCGCGAAGCCCGAGTGAGAGAAACCCTTTTTGAAAAAGCTATTGTGCCCAGTGTCTGAGTCGACCATTGTTTGGGCAAGTACTTTGGCCATTTTATTGAACACGAGAGTTGAATCAGCTTTTGGCATGATGAACTGGGCTCAGCTCGTATCGCAAACGATTACTACGTCAGCGCTGGGTGAGGTCTTGAATCAAACCACATGTTTCATGCCCCAGAAATGGCGATCGCCAATGTTGCTCGATAGAGTATCGAAAAAGGGCCTACCACGGCCCTCTTTCTGGCGTTGTTAAGACGCCGTTCTTCCACCGTGGTGTTGACTTAGCGCAGCGCCATATGTGTGATCCGGCCTTTAGTTAGCGCTGGAAATAGCACTGACCGTCATGAGGCGGCGCTGACTTCTCACTGTATTAGTGATGCGGTGCTAATACAGTGCTGCGTTAGTGCCAATTAGGGTACGTTCAAGTCAGCGTTGGATGAGCACTGTTCCTATAGTGTTGATTTAGCGTTGCGATGTATGTGGGAGCAGGTTATGACCCGGCTTTATGGTCTGTAACGGTGGTACGCGTGGAGACCAAGTTGGGTAAATTTTGAAGAGAATAATTTTGAAGTTCGGCGATTCTGTTCTGGTTTATTAAAAGGCAATGTTTTTGTTTAAGTCCATTTTCCAACTGACAGATAAGTTTGCTGTTTTGAAGATCAGAAGTAATAGGAGAAGTAACGGTTGTTTTTTCAGGTAACGGCCTTTCGTCTCGAGTAATCAAGTAATCGAAATGAGTACGTTTTAAGCAAGAGAAATTCTAGTTGCAATCGATAATCTTTTGACGAGCAACGTGTACAAGAATGTACGTGGGCATTTTGCAGCGTTCCGTCGCGAGGCCCGGCGCCCGCTGATCAACAAGTTCCGCAGCCTCGGAGCCTCCGAGTGGTTCCTGGACCTGGCCACGCGAGTGCTGGACATTCCAGAGCGCTGGATCCAGCGCCGGGTGTCCGTGGACGACCGTGCTCACAGGCTGCCCGAGGGCTCCCTGGTGCGCCGGTTCTCGCTCAAGAGGCCGCTGGACGTGGGGCCCGCCTGGACGCACTGGGGCTTCGGCGGAGACGCGGCCAAGCTAGACGTGGATTTCAGGGTGGTCTGCGCCCAGGGCTTCACGGGCGCCAACTGCAGCGACGAGTGTCCGGCTCCCGACGCCGTCGGGGCCAGGTTCAGGGTGAGTTCTTCCCGTGGGCAGGTCTGAGTCAAGGGTGGTGTGACGTGACGTACTTCCGGACAGAAATCTTGCCGGACGCCATGTTGATGGACTGTCGACATATGTCTTCAATGCGAGAATGCAGTGTTTTACGTCTAGGATCTCTGCGTCACGACCAACTTCGCGTCTGCCAGAGTAGTCGGCAACACCGAAGAGCAGCATCTGGTACTCGAATTTTATGCATCCCGGTCTTTATTCGGACGTAAGGTTAGCCGGCGATCGAGAAGTCGACCCGTCGACGCCCATAAAAGTCCCCAGTAGATGCCGCCTGAACGACTCCGAAGGGAAACAAATTTAAAGGGCTTTATGCAACCCGTCACCGGCCATACGTACTGCGCTCTTTCGTTGACCGAGCCACTCGCCATGCTCCAGCCTTTCACCAGCACCAAAAAACGACGCCAATAAAGCCTGCATGTAAACAAATGCCGAAAGGTGCCGAAAGCACGGCAGACGCTGTTCATCAGCATTTCGGCATGCGGCTCCCCGGAGGGGAAAGGGAGTTTTTCTATAAACGAACACGCGGCTCTGGCGTCTCGCCGATGCTGTGACGCTGCTGTGGGCAGGCCACATTCATCTCAGGCGAATCTGGTTCGTATTTAGGCGCGGTGCATGCATGCCCAGACCTGGAGTGGGCAAACGTGGGCTTCTTTGCAAAAAGGTTTTCAATGTTTTTTTGTTTAGGTGAAGTGCCACAAAATGAGCTACACTTACTGAGTAGCGATCACTTTAGCCCTCTGGATTAGGCACAAGGCTGGAGGTGAGAAAATGCGGTTAATAAGACGGCAAAACTACGCGGACGCGCCATCTCATCAATAGCCTTGTGCCTGCTGTACGAGCGGTAACTTCAGCGACGCACTAGGCTTCTCACGTGCTCCAAGTATCTGTAAAATTCTGATGCAGTGGTTCTTGATGACGCTCAGCGAGTTTCTAATTAAAAAAAAGAGCTTATTTTCACCAGTTATAGAGCGAATTATTTTAGCTAATTAATTGACTGATCGTGACGACTTGCTCTTTATCAAATGTATGCAGGCAAAAATCCGCATTATCGTAGCCTTCGCAGCTTTTTTTTTTTTTAAATACTAAAAGCAAATCGGTACAGCCTAAGAGAAAAAAACACCCTGTATATGTTATCCCGTGCTCTGCGCTACGTACCAAAATGGCGGCGCCCACAAGAAAATCGAGGAATGGCGACGCCAAGACGGATGCGTCTGTCGCTTTCTTTTTTTTCCTCGTTGAGCTTCTACCTGTGTGCCGAATAGGGCGCGTCGGAGATGCACTAATAGTGACGCTATGCGTGGGCCTTGTCTTCTGGGAGGGGGAGGGGGGGTGTATGCGGAACGCAAGTTCGTCTGCTTATTGAGCAGGGGTTGCGGTGACGTTAGAACGCCGAGCTGTGATTGGTTCCGATTGGAAGGATAGCAGTTAGACCTCAAGGTAGCTACAGCATTGAGGTCTATACCCACTATTCCTCCATCGGATTCTATCAGAGCTCGGCGTCGTGCTGGTGCCACCACAGCTCCTTCAGAAAAAAAGCGGACAAGCTTGAGGTCCGCACTGACTCCATACGCACAGACTCTAAAACAATTGCACCTGTCTCAAGCTGTTCAGTGGAAAGGTTCATGGTCACCAACCGACCGGACTGGAACACCAGGGAGGTCTTTCAGTTCCTTTGCCTCTTAGTAATGCACTATAAGTTGTTCCTGCTTGGCTAGTACGAGCTGTTGAACGGCCGCGCTCAAAAATGGCGTCGTCAGCAGGGAGGCGAAAGAGGGGGAGACGGGAAACTTTTTCGTGTACAGGAACTCTAAGTCACGGTCGCACTGCCTGTTCATCACACAGAAGACGGACTGCGGACCCTGTCTGAAACGTTCGTGTATGACGGTCACACAGCTCACACAATTAACTGCCTGAAGACATGCCCGAAGCATACGTAAGAACCAAACATTCTTCGAACATGGTTGAGGCGTGTCTGCTGAGCAGTATCTTTTTTGTGTTCTGTGCTCAATGTAACTGAGGCTTTAGGGAGGTTAGGGAGACAAAGCACCCCCCCCCCCCCAAGACCAAAAAAAAAAAAAGTTAAACTTAACGTGTTTTTTTTTGCGTTTAGAACTCCAGAGTGGGTATTGATATAATTGATAAGTATCGATTATACAACAGTTCTACAATTAAGTCAGCTGACGGAACGCCACAGCAAACGCGGGTCTCTTTGTAAACAGCGTGTTGACGTGTTGAAGTCACGCGGCACTTTACATACGTGCCCCTGGATATTTCCCCCGCCTCATTCAGTGCCTGGCGAACGGCAGCAAGGAGTGCCTGGAGGGCTGGACCGAGCCGGAGTGCGACGTTCCGGCGTGCGCCGACGGCTGCCACCCCGAGCACGGCTTCTGCGAGCGTCCCGGCGAGTGCCTGTGCAAGATGGGCTGGGAAGGGGCGCGCTGCGAGCGCTGCACCCCGATGCCCGGATGCCTGCACGGTACCTGCAACGCCAGCTTCGAGTGCAACTGCCTGCCCGGCTGGGACGGCTTCTTCTGCAACAGACGTGGGTTCAACCCCCGGTGTCTCGTTTCTGTAGAGTCTTCCCACGCACGCGATCCCACGATGCCAGTCAAGAGCGGCGCCCAAAACTGCAAAGTCACGGCCCCCGTTCTCAATTTGGGTTTGCTGTCGCCGGCTAATTTCCAATCACGCGCAGAAAAAAGAAAGCGTGGCGATTGTTTAAAAAGTGATTGGTATTTAGTCGTTGAAAGCGAACACGCGAAGCCAACGAGCTCTCTGACGATGTACTTTCGGGGCTGCTTTTGATTGGCCCTTTTGGGATCGTGGCGTCGGCTACGGTCGAACTTAAAGTAATCTTAAAGTAAGGACGGAAACGAACTTATAGCTCGTGAATCACTCGCGGAGCGGAGTTTTCCATAACGGCCTCCAACTTTGGCCTTCAAGTATTGCGGGTAAGCGACCGTTGCTCTCGCAGGAGACGAGGCTGAAGGGCACCACCAGATGAGGCGGCCGTTCACCGCGCATGGGCTGTAGTGCGCCTCCCGTGTCTCTCAAAAACCGTCGCGCGCTGCATCGTCGTCGTTGTCGTATCGGCTCCGTGTTCAATGACGCTTCAAAACAGCACGCGCGTCATAAAAAAACAAAAAACGCAGTTAGACGTGTTTAATTGGCACACGCAAGTTCGAAGGTTAAAGGGGTCATGAAACGATTTTTCTACTTCTTTGTCCTTAGCTTTAATCCTCAACTCAAATGCAAATTGTGAAATCACGTGGTCATGACATTCCTTCGGCACCGGTGCGATGACTTCTAGCTTCCACCGTGCTTTTTATGCACACCATAGAACTTGTCATTCCCCTGTGACAATAAGTTCCGTCTGGGCACTCATTGGCCACGAACGCGAATCCAAATATTCGTCGACGGATTGATTGTTGACGAGCGCATACGTCCGAGGGACGCAGTTCTCGTGTCCAATGCGTGAGCTGGGCTCTGCTGACGTCAGTTTGGCGGCGGTGACGCGCTTTTGGAACCGCAGATGTATCATAGTCAAAAGGCGGAAAGCTTTCGAAGGCAAAAAGGTACAAAATAGTCCGCTATATTTTCAAATGTTCGTACCGAAAAGCTGGCTTTTGACTTTCTAGCCTCTTTCTTTTGGACAACTAAACGATATGCGATTAGTAAAGTCCCAATTTAAAATCATTCATCCCAACCCAAAATTCGTTTCATGGGCCCTTTAACAAAGCTTTCTGCTGTCATATTGCAAAGTAAAGCCTGTGGTTCAGACAGTTGCGTTTGACTACGTTTGACTGCGTTGCGGCAGCGAGAAACCAGGACAACCCCGCTTCTTCTATCGCGTGCCAAGATGATTCCTTGAATTGGATTTCACGCTTCATACGAAGCACAGATGTGCCGGTGACTCGCTTTCGGTTCTCGACGCAACGCAGTCAAACGCACTCAAACGCAAGTGTCTGAACCGCCCTTAAGGTCTATATTTTGCAAACGCAGAGCGTAGAATATTTCGTCCCGCCCCGTGCCCGGCGCTCCCCAAGGCCGCGCTTCTTTGCAAGCGCTTTGGGCATATTTGGAACATGTGACCGATCTTCAGCCAATGAGGAGTTGGCGGAAAAGGAAAAAATGAAAGCGATACGATAGTGTAGTTGATCTTCCGGTATACGCCAGGGGTGTATTCGGGGAACCTTGTAAACTAAGTCAACACGGCAATTTTGGCACTCTATAATCTGCGCGTTTTCACCGACGTCACATTAAAGTTTCGGTAGATCGTTTTCATAACTCCAATATCAATGCACGATACTACGCCACCGTTTTTGTGCATGCATCGTATCATTATCGAAACGATGTAATAAAAGTCCCTATTACCTGGTTTACGAGAGATGAGAAAGGGGGGGGGGGGGGGGGGGGACGAGGCTCAGTTAAACACGCCTCAGTGATTCACGCGTACCCCAAGTGCGGAAGAGAAGTTCCACGAATGCGCCCCAATCAAGGGGCCGAAATTGGCCTGTTGATCTGCTCCACAGTTTTTCCCAAACAGGGAGTATTCACTGGCGGCCATAGCTGTTTGCGTGAATGCTGAGAGCGTGCTGATGGCGAGCTTCCACAGTTCTTTTGCAACATGCATTCCGCACCATCAAGAGTGCCGGTCTTAGCAGCCTATTGATGCGAGCTCGTTCTGAGCATGCGCTCTAAACAGCACCCACAAATATGGCGTCCAGTGAATACCCCCAATACGCGTACCCCGGCTGTCGAACGCTGGTGGGAACAGACTATTCGCGAACAGAACTCGCTGTGACCTTGAAACGCGATACGGGAATTTTTATGCGGCATAAATGGCCGTGCTAAGATAAAAAAAAAAAGAAGCTTTTTTTGAATTTTTAGATTATTAAATCACTCAAAATGCCTATTGCTAAACCTACGCTACTGACAGGTTGAGAGCCCAGTGGGCTCTTAACCTGGCACTGACATTAAGAAGTTTGATTAACACTAAATTCGGTAAAGTATTACCGAGATTTAACACAACGCTGGATCTAGAAATCGGCACTTAGCAAAATTGTTGTCTCCTCTTCTCTTTCAGCGATGTGCGGGGACGGCTGCCATCCAACCAGGGGCTACTGCGAGAAGCCAGGACAATGCAGGTACGAAGTTCCAAGCACTGAACTGCTGTACGTTAGCGGCGGAAAACATGTTGGATCAGAATGAAGGTGTTATTTCGAGTGGACTGCAATGAATGGCTACCTCAATATTGACCTTTACCTTCTTATTGTTCCCGAGTGTCCGGTGGAGATTAAGTCGGTCGTCATTTCATTTTGAACGTGTTTTCCTCACTTTTGATGGTAGAATACGGTGAAGGATCTGAGCCTAAAAACATCGGCAATGGTGTATCAGAGGAAAAAAAAAAAAGAAAGAAAGAAGAAAAACTTCTTAGATGAGGAATGAATATACTTTCGAGATAATGTGAGCACATGAAACGCCATTGTCGCATTATAATGTTTTGTGTAGGTTTATACAACCGGAAGTTAGTGAGCCACCATGGGCGTCTGGTGTCTCAGCTGTTGATCGTCAGAGATCATTTTTCCGGAGAAAACGTTTTTTTTTTTTTTCAGTCTTGTCTTTTGCCGAGCTTCATCAAACCGCGCACACACATACATATATAGACAAACGTACACCCACATACGCACACACACATACACAGACACAAAGACAGCTGGCAGCTCCGCTGTTAGTATTTTTCTTTGACCCTGTGTGTACAGTAGAGTGCATTCCGATGAGGTTCAGATAAAGGCTGGGTCTCGCTTAAATTTTGGCTCCCGCCTTTTTCTTCGCAGCTGTCGGTTCGGGTGGCAGGGCGAGAAGTGCGACCGTTGCAAGCCGCTGCCGGGCTGCCTGCACGGCCGCTGCAGCAAGCCCTTGGAGTGCCTCTGTGACGACGGCTGGACGGGCATCTTCTGCCACATACGTACGACCCTCCCTGCACACATCGCTCTCAGGGGCCGTCTGCTGGACAACAAGGCCACAGTGCTAGTTTTGATTCATCACCAACGGAATGCCGGCGCGGGGCACACGTTGGACACAAGTGCCGCGTCAGCGCCCGCCTGGGACTTCGCTCATTGAACAACATTCCTATCCTTACGCCGACGCTGACTCGTGTCCAATATGTTTTCCCCGCGCCGGCCTTCGGTTGGTGACGGAGTAAAACTAGCCCTACGGTCCTCTAGCTAGGAGGCGCTGGGGTGGGCGTCTGAGCGATGGGTGTGGTGTGGCGCGTGATCACGAGCCATTTGCCTTGCTAAAGGGGCTGACAACTGGAAGGACCAAAGCAGCAAACTCGGTAACACGTACAATGTAGAAAAATAATATTGTATCGACTTCCTTCCAGGGTACTTGGGGAGCCGGTCTGTGATAAAATGGGGCGTGGCAGGTGAGGGGCCGAAGTTATGTCGGGACTTGTATATTAAGCCTGGGTGACACCATGTAGGACGTTCACATGCTCTCGCGTGGCACATTGTAATAGCCCAGAGTTCATTTAGAGATCTAAAGATAACAGTGAATGGCTCTACCAGTGTTCTTCGTCGCTCTCGCCGGGAACTCATAGCTTTTCTCGGTCCAGCGGTCTGCTCTTCCAAGTGCCACTACGAACACGGCTACTGCGCCAAGCCCAATGAGTGCAGATGAGTCTCCAAGGTGCCTTGTGGCACTCTACAGCTAAGACGTGCACTCTTTTTTAAAAGAAATGCAATGACGCTACTTAGTGACATAGATACGTAAAATCTTAAGTAGCACAGTCTTTTGGGTCAACATTTTGTTTGTTTCTGGTAGTTTAGTGCCCCGAGGGACAAACTATAACCAAACTTTATAATTTCTCCGGGCCAGAGTCTAAGTAGTTTGGTAATAATTTGCCAAAGAAATGGTAGAGTTAGGCTCAAGAACCTGATTGTCCGGTTGTCATTTGGCAACTTTGAGCCTAAATTGCCAAACAAGTGCCAAAATTAGGCTTCCCTGCTTGTTATTCGGTTGACATGTGCTATTCTTGGCTCATTTTGGTAATTTCGCAATTACGCAATGAACCATGGAACAGCCGTAGAAACTTCGATGTAATCCGGCACTACCTAATGCATTGGATCAAAATGTTACTAGGCCCAAGTTAGGGGCCTTGTATTTTCAAACTTGGGCTAAGTTAGGCGCTTTTCTGTAGCTTTGCATGGTATAATATGGGCCAAACAAAAATTGCATTAGGAACGACATCCATATAGGTGAAATAATAAAGATTTGTTAGAAAGAAAAAATAAATTGTTTTTGTTGCTGACATGCATCTTTTATTAAAATACAGTCTAGAGGCGCCCACGGTGTCGTTTTCTGACGATATTAGGCTCAAGTGGACGTCGGCTCGTTGAGAAATGTCGTCTTTCTTTCTCTTCTTCTGATTCAGGTAGCGTCATGCTCTCAGACTTACGCGTTCTATTACCACCGGAAGCATCGCATTCCCCGGAGCCGAAAAAAAACAACCAACACGGTTTTTGCTTTCCCACAAACACCACTTGTAAAAAACGAACAAAATTGAATTTTCGTTCAGCAGCCTTTCACTCGTTTAATTTGTCACCAGGTGCCGCGTCGGTTGGATGGGCGAGCAGTGCGACGAGTGCTGTCCGTACCCTGGCTGCCGGCACGGAACCTGCACCAAGCCCTGGGAGTGCCACTGCCAACCTGGCTGGGGAGGATCACTGTGCGATAAAGGTGGGTCCAGGCCGGCCATCATCTCTCTATGCAGAACTAGCAGAAATCCGTCTGCTTCTTGCACATGGGTTGCGATGACGCCAGAACGGCGAGCTCCGATTGGTTCGGATTGGGGAAGGTCAGGGCCGTACCCAGAAAAAAATTTCGGGGGGGGGGGGGGGGGGGGGGGGTTCGGGGACAACGGCGGTCATTTTGAAAATGACTATTGTCTCATTTTCGCCTATGAATCATGTGCATCGGTGGCATACAATGGAGAGTTATAGCAAACCGGAGAACCGGTCCCGGTTTGGTACCCGGTAGCCGACCGGCGCCACTGCGCGTGCGCAGAGGTGGAGATTAAAATCGGCTGGCTGCAAGTGCACCGACCAGGGCCGTACACAGAAAAAAATTTCGGGAGGGGTCAGAACCCCCTAACCCCCCCCCCCCCCCCCCCCCTGGTTACGGCCCTGGGGAAGGTAGTGGGTAGCCCTCGAGGAAGCTGCAGCATTGAGGTCCGTCCACTATCCTTCCAAACAGAGCCAATCAGAACTCGGAGCGTTCTTACGTCAGTGCAATGCCTGCGTAAGAAGCAGGCTAACTTGCGCTCCGCACGCTTCGTTTTATGCCAAGCCCGGCCGCAGCCAATGCTGCGGTCCCATGGGGCCAATCAAGTGTCCCAAAAAGTACACCGTCGCGGCTCTACGGTCGTCTTTGCGCGCTTGCTATAACCGACTTGACCAATCACGCCCGTACAAAAAAAAAAAAAAAAAAAAGCGAAGGATTACGCCGCATTTAGTATGCGCAATTTTTTTTTTATAGCAAACGCAGTGACTATGTACTTTTGGTACTGCTTGACTGGCTCTATGCGGACCGCAAGTTCGTCTGCCTCTTTTGCGGGGGTTGGGGTGACGTCAGAATGCGAAGCTCTGATTGATTCTGAATGAAAGACAGTGGGTGGATCTCGAGGCAGCTTGCTTTGAAGTTTATCCACTTTCCTTTAATCAGAACCAATCAGAGCTCGGCGTCTTTCTGATGTCACCGCCACTCTTACGCAAAAAGCAGACGACTTGCTCTTCGCATTGGGTCGTACTGTTGGCAGCCCTCGCACTTAATCTGAGGCGAAGAGTAACGAAAGACGCCGAATTCAGCACCTCCCTAGAAAACCGCACAGCGCATCGTATACATCATGGTGTAGCCTTTTGATGCCTTTTGATTTTAGTGCAGTATTGTATTATGAAGCTAACTCCTATTTAGCCTCGAACGAGTGAGTGAAGCGTGACAGGCTGCCGAACACCTGTGCCACGAGCTAAACCAACCAAACAAAAAAGAAAAAAAAAAAAAAGAAACAACAAAGGAAAAAGAGAAGAGGGAGCACGCCGAAACGCTTCGAAAAGGCTTCACCAGTTGAGAAAGCTTAGAAAGCAAGTACTCGAAAAAGAAAAAAAGAAAAAAAAAATGTTCAAGAGGAGGACGTGGTGGCGCTGACCCGGCGTCGCGCGCCTGGTAGGTCGAGACTGGAGTTGGCGTTCGCAGCGTTTATATGAGGATTTGGTCGATGGTGCGAAATAAGACTGCACATTTCTGGTATACTTTACTTTACCGAGTGACACGGAATGCTTGACGCATTGCAAGTACAGCTACTACACTTTAAGCTACACTTCAAACCCGTCCTTGGCGATTTTTTGAGTAGTATTCAGTTACTTTTATCTTGTACTACGCATACCAACTAGGGGTGTGCGAATAGTGGTTTGAACCGAATAGTGCAACGTCATCCCTAGCTTCTGTATTGTTGAAAAAACGGGCCATCTTGGCTTTCCCATGCACTGTCAAGGATATGAATGAGACAGCGCAGGAATGCAATCCGACCGAGTCATTGGTGCTCGTGCATTGAGGATTGCCACCCCTTTTGACTTGAGTAGTGCAAGCCCCCTTGCACTGACGTAGTGCCCCAAAAATGAAAGCTCTTCACACCAAAGAGGCACTTCTTATTTAGCTGAAGGCCCGGATTGGTGATCCGTCGCAGCACCTCACGCAAGTGACGAATGTGTCCTTCTTTAGTCTTCCCAAAGACGGTGATATCATCGATGTAGAAAAGGACGCCGTTGTAACCCTTCAGAATAGTCTGTGTCATCCGCTGAAACGCTGCGGGCGCCGATGCCAGTCCGAAGCAGACGCGGCGAAACTGGAGCAACCCTTCATACGTAACAAACGTCGTGATCGGTCGGCTATCTTCTACAAATTCCACCTGGTGATAGGCGGATGCGAGGTCCAGTTCGGAAAACCATGCTAACCCACTGAGAGCGTGCAAGAGTTCCTCAGTGAGAGGCAAAATAATTCTGTCGACGACTACCGACTTGTTTGACTCCCTTGTTTGACTCCCGTAAATCTACACAAAGACGAATTGCTCCATCCTTCTTTACAACTATCGGAGACACCGACTCCGATGCATTTAAGCATTCAATTATGCCCCCTCCGTGTCCCAATCTTTTCAACTTGGCTGAGACGTGCTCTCGTAGCATCAAGGGCAGCCGCCGGACTTTGGCTGACACTGGGTTCACATTGGCGCGCAGTTTCACTTCGTGCAGTATGTTCTTTGCTAGCCCCAATTTGTTGCCAAAAAGAAAAGAGAACTCACACAGTTTCAGAGGAAGAAACTCGGGGCTTGCAGTTGTCTGTAGGCACGCCAGCGGCGGCCTGTCAAGGTAAGACAGCAGGTGCTGCACGGAATCCAGTTCCAACAATGCCATGCCTCGTCGAACCACGCAGAAACCGATGCGTACCGCGACATCTTCGTGCAAGGTTTGGGCCAGAAAACCCCTTACGACCAAAATGTTTTCTTGCCAGAGGTCCCGCAGAGTCACTGTAGCTGGTGTCAAGACGACAAACTGGCGAACTTTGCTTGATATATGTGCTCAGGCAATATAGACAATCATGAGCCAGTGTCTGCCACCAGCTGAAGCAACTCGCCCCCGACGTAAACGTCGACGACAAAGATCGAGCGTTTTAATGGTCGCATAACCTTCAGCAGGCTCATCACTTCCTCCTCGCCGTCTTCATCTTGAATGGCTCGTACTGCAGGCAGCCCAGCGACTTTGCAGACCGCTTGGAAATGTCTGATTTGTTGGCATTTCGCACAACGCTTTCCTCGTGCTCTGCATTCTTGTGCGTTGGCTAGATGCCCAGAGGTACCGCACCGGTAACACTTGCGTGTCGGAGCTGCCGCAAAACTGCCACTCGCTGGACGACATCTGGTTCTCTCGACCTGCTGGACGTTGACGTCTTCACGCCCCTCCTCGTAGGGGCGGGCCACTTCCGCTGCTTGCTCGTATGTTTGCAGGATTTCAACAGCCCGGGCTATCGTAAGCTGCGACCCCTTCAGAAGAAGCTTTTGCGGCATCTCCACACTTCGAATTCCGTTGACGAGCTTCTCCCGCAGTGACGTCTCCAAGAAGTCACCGTAGTCGCACGTCTTCGACAGCTGTCTGAGAGCACCCACGTACGCCCGCGCTGGCTCGTCTGGAGGTTCTTGTAATGTGAACCGACGTCGTTCAACGAGCACGTTCGCGATGCTCGCAAAGTGACACTCCAGAGGGTCAAGTGTCTCCGTGTAAACGGCCGATCTACTTATCCCCGTTACTGCAACAGTGAATATCGTGGTAGCAGCCTCCGGGACCAACGTGCGAAAAACTCGGCGCTCTTCATTCAACCCCCAGGCACTGCAGTAGTATCGCCTTTTGTCGGGCAGGTGGGGTTGCGTCCAGTCCCGTCGCTTGTAGAATGTTGTCGAAGTCTTCCCGCTACTGATTCCGGGGAATCAGTGGGTGTCCCGGCGCCCCCAAGAAGGGGGCCAACGGTGGTAACCCTAGCGTATCCATCCCGTAGACGAGCAAGTGACGCCCCTCCGGAAATAATCTTGATAGTGGGCTGTGACGGCTGCAGCCGAGAAGCACGAACCGTTGTCGACTGCGCCAATCTTTTGTGGCGCCGGGCGATGACGAGGCCCGGCTGGCCGAGCAAGTAACGACATGCGCCGTGGATGAATGCTGAACAAACTTTAGTCAGATAGTGATCTCTTATGTACATATGTTTGCATGACGCCCAGAGCCCTCTATATACAGTATACAACACAACATATAGGGGTGGGCTTCTGGAACAGTCGGCGTAGAAGGTTCGGCGCGTAGAGCATTCCAGCCTCGAATAAGCCTGCAGGGTTCTCGAACTTACCAGAAAGCGACATTTACGGAAACAACGAAAAGGAGCATCCGCAGCCCGGCATCGAACCTCGGCTCATTGCGCTGGAGCCAGCACGATAACCATTCGTCCACTGGCGCGCTGCCTACTTGGCTAGCTGCCCGCGCGGCATTATGGTAGTTGTTTTTAATGTCCATAGTGACTTTGACCGTACTAAATAAAAAATCATGACAGCAGTCTAAAAATGAGATGCGACACTCTTCCTGTTAAAAAGGGTGGCGGCATGTCTATGTCCCGCACGGCTCGTGGGCAGCCCTTTCGTTCCCACTTTCCGTCGAAGAAATATAGCCAATACAGCTTATGAGAACCTTGTGGGTGCTTTTATATCAACAAGAAAAAAAAGGTCGAAATCAGGAAAGACGCGCACATTTCGGAAAACCGAAGGCAAGCGCCGAAGCCGCGCGATATTTTGTCATGACTGATAGTTTTACCGCATATCATTCTACAAGGTGTGGAACCAGGGATGGGCAAAATACACGCAAATATGTATTGAAATACAACTAGAAAATACTTCGTCAAAAATGTATTTAATTATAAATCTAATCACATTTCCAAAAAACCATTTAAGTACAAGATACAAATACAACCAAATTTATTTGGTCTCCTCCAAATACTTTTCCAAATACATTCCTCAAATTTGCGTCAGCGACTTCAAAGCACCTGTAACGGGTTTCTGGCTCTCTTATTTTAATTTTGCATCGCACACTCGGGAGTTAGTGTGCGAGGCTCTAGTAACGTAATAGAAATATAATCACAAAAAAAATTTAATCAGCTTGGACGTAATAGGTGAAAAAAGTACAGAGGTTCAAGCAGCTTTTTTTGTCGATTACATTTTGGTGGGGACCAAGAAAGAACCGAGACGATCAAGACGCGCAGCACTAGCTAGAGAATTTTTTATTGTTGCAACCCTCACCGGTTACGAAACTCTGGACGACCCGCGCATTTAGAATGTTCCAGGCAAAAATATGGATGGAAATCGGGCTGGAAAGCATCACAAGTTGTCACAGGCACTTATTTAGCCAGCCTGCCTGTGAACGTCGATTTCGTCACTATTCTTGCCCTGGACTAGCACCGTAATCACAAAGTCACTAAACGCTTGTGCTTGATTGAGAGACACTGCATTCGGTGCAGAACGTAGCCTTTCTTCCTGCTCTGGACAGTGACAATAAATTTGAGGGATGTATTTTCGCCCACAAAATTGTATTTAGTTACAATTGTATCTGAAATACCCACGTTTTAGTATTTAAATACACACATCAAATACATTACCCAGTTTGTAATTAAATACAAATGCAAAATACACGAAGTATTTGAAATACGGATTTCAAATACTTGTATTTGAAGTACTGCCCATCCCTGTGTAGAACGTACGTCTGGTTTCGCAAACACAGAAGTGCCAATAGTAAAGAAGGAAATTGCACGGTTCCCACAAGCCTAGCTTAGCAACCGTGTAAAGGTATTTGTAAAAAAGAAACGAAATTTATGTACGCTTATTGACGTGCTCGGCTGGCCGTCGCTCTAAAATGTTTGTCCCCACAAGTGCTCTATTAACTCACAAAAAAAAAAATTCAAAACGTCCTATACAAAGGCGTAGGACGAGAGGAAGGGGGTATGGGGGGTCGAACTCCTCCCCCCCCAAATTCCAAAGCTACCCCACCCCCCTCCCCCAGGGGGGGGGGGGGTGGAGGGGGCGCTCGCTCCCCTGCTTACGCAGTCTGTTTTGCACGGGGCATGGAGAAAAGGGCGAGCACGGACTATCTCCAACTTATATGCTTTCGGGGAATGTGTTTTCGGGGCAGAAAATGCTCAAATAAATAAAATAGGCAATATTTCTTCGCTCATGTTCATTTGATCGGATGCGGAACTTGATCTCAGATATACAGAGTACGGAAATTTCGAAACATTTGTGGGGTGAGGGAAGGCTATTTCAAGACAAAGTAGAAAAAAGTATCTTTACTAAAATACACAGCTCATTCAAACCAAATCGAACATAATAAAACGAACACATGGTGACTATATAAAACAATGTCAGTGGTGTAATATTAAATGAATTGTAATAAAAATTGCACAGTAATCAACAGGTGGCGCTGCGCTCACTCATACCCTGAGTATTGATAAGAATTACGTGCTTTCGGGGGAATAGCCAGGGAAGGAGGGGGGGGGGGGTTATGGGGCTTCGCCCCCACCCCCGAAATTCCGCCGACCTTATAGTATATACAAGAATTTCGAACCTCCCTCCCCCTCTTCGCGCCCCAAGTCATGGACACTCCCAGCCACCTCAGCCCCCCCCCCCCCCCCCCCTCCGTTCCGAAAAAAAGTCCTCGCTACGCCAGTGGTCTTATATAAGTTTGTTAATCTCACATGAGAACGCTTAAACATTATTTAAGAGATTTTTGATTTCTGTCGTTCACTAAGTAAGCAAACTGAACGCGCGGAAGAACCCCTTACCATATTATACAATTAATACTATCGACGTATAAGTATTGCCGAACTGTGTGTGGTCTCGAGAACCAATAAGAATTATGATCATGTTACAAAACTAACTAATATTTAAGTGAAAAACGAAAAACGTCGGCTGGAAGGGCTGCAGCCCTTCCTGGCGGCGTCCGGGACGCCCTGCAGGTCCGTCCAGTGTCCAGCATACAAGAGCATCAACTGTAGAGCATCTTGCAGACATTTCCACCTATGTATACGGCATGAAAGTTCTGGGGAAGACTGATGTGCTGCTGCATCAAATCGAGACTGGCGACGCTTGACCAACTGCGGTGCAACCCAAAGCCCCTCATCGTCCACGTACGAGCTCTCCTGAAGGCAGCACTACCGGAGCTGTTTGCAAGTCCCAGAGTCATTGGGGTTCCCCTGTCGCAGCCTCAGCACACTAACGGTGAAAGATTCATGCCCGTTTCCTTTGATCGACTCGATCATATACGCGATCGACAACACAAAAGTGTTCACAACGCTTGACTGCAGTCTATGACAATCAAAAACCGCTTTCACCTGTCACAAGGGAGTGTTGGAGATTATGAGTCAACCTTTTTGCTTCTTGAATTCGCCCAATAGGTCGGTGATACAAAGTGCAGGTTTGTGATGGCGTACATGAATTACGTCATTTCCCCCAGTTTTTCAAGAAACACCTCAAACATCTTATGAATGTCCTCGAGCGAATGCAATCTACCAGCTCCACATTTTACCCTGAAAGGAAAATAAACCTTCTGGGGTTCGTTGTTGTTAACCCGAGTTTTTCACCCCAATCAGGACAAGCTGTGCGCGATAACAGATTACCCGCTGCCGCAAGACGTCAAGTGTTTGCAACGCTTTGCGGGATCGACTGGATGTTATCGCCAACTCGTCCCACACAGTGCCAAAATAGCCAACCCTCTGCATTTGCTTTTGTGCAAAGAAGAAAATTGGCATTGGAGATGAAAGCAACAGGACGCTTTCCCTCAGATCTCAAAGGCAACCACCGACTTTGCTTCGTTAGTTTCTGGGTCTGTTTAAAAAGTTTGTTGTTTAGACAAATGCCTGCAACTCTTGCCTTGGTGCAGTCCTACTTCAGGAACAGAAGGGAGTTCTTCGGCCAGTTGCCTTCACCAGCCGCATGCCGACAGCGGCCGAACATTACTATTACACAATAAAACATGATTGTCTCGCCATTATTTTTGGCCTAAAACAATTTAACATGTATCTCGGTGGCACATATTTTCAGATCCAAACCAACAAGTGTTTTCCTGACTGAATAATTTGCACAATCCAGTCGGATGTCTCGCACAGTAAACTCTGACATTAGAGGCATACCACTGAGCCACTACATACAAAAAGAGAGTTTTGTCGTGGCAGATGCGCTCTCCTGTGCTCCTTTGCAGGTCCTTCCCACTCATGACGAACATGCATTGGTGGGAAAAACTGGCATTGTGGCCGACACATCAGTCACGGTGGGGGACGCTGGTGATTAGAGAACTTCGCAAGGCACAGTGGGAGAGGGTGCTCTGTCTACGGGTGTGCGAGAAGCTTGCTGGACAAAGAGCAGGCCGCATCAAAAGCGACGGTAGGTACGACTCATACTTGTAGAGAGAGGATGGACTTCTTCTCAGCTACATTTTTAAACCAGACGATGACGCCCATGGGTCTCCTTTCAGGACCGTGAAACTTCAAACGCCGTTCATCTGTCACATCCATAATTAAGTTTTATCAGGTCACAGCAGCAGCAGTATGACTTACCATAAGTTACTTCGTGCTGAGACTTGACCAGGAATCAGGCAGGATGTACTGAAGTATGCCCGCACTTGTCCAGGATGTCAGACGTCAAAGCCACGCGAAGGTCAGCTACCAGGATTTATGCAACCAATCGTAAGCCACTCTCCTTAGCAGATTGTTGCCCGCGATGTAATGGGATTGTTTCCTCATAATCCGTACAGTAATCAGTATCTTCCTGTTGTGACTGATCACTTCACGAAATTGGTTGAATTGTTTCCTTTACAGAAGCTTCTTTCGCAAAAAATCTGGGATTGCCTTCTCGCCGCCCTTACCAGATTTGGCTTCCTTGCAGAGCTCATGGTGGATGGTGCATCATACTTTCGTAGCAAGGTGATCGTCGACACCTGTGCTATGCTTGGCATACAGTACAAGCTCACTTCTCTGCAGTGCTTATGGTTTGCTGTGCCGACCAGTTGTTTTTGGCAGATGCATCACATGCCCATTGAAAGGAAATATAAATTATGTGATTGGTTTTCCAGGGAAACGAACACAAGAGGTGTACACATGAGAGTATAGAGTATTGCTTTTTACATCTAATCAGTGTGGTCATTGCTCCAGTTACTATGGTTAATTAAAGTGGTAGGTGCTTTTTCTTCTCACATTCAATCAGTGTGGATACCGTTTCAGGTGCTTCTGGTTCGCTGCTTATAGGCAGTGGATGCTGCGGTTGTGGCTGCGACTGGGGCAGAGCAACAATCGATCACTGCCCTCGCCTGTGGTGAAAACAATTAGGGACCGATTCGCCAGCGACACATTTCCCGAGTTCCCGTGCCCCGGTCACTACGACTGAATAAAACTACTTTGGTTATACTGGGTATAGAATTATATTTTTCTCACCACAAAATTAAACAATGCATCGCGCAATAGTCGGTCTTTACCCAAATGTATTGTTAGCCCTTAATTAAAGAGAAGTGACAACTTACTGTTGCCCAGTTCAAAGTTGTAATCGATTTGCATAACTTTTCACCGAGAGCATTCGGGGTTTTGTTGGCTGCCATCTTCGCGGCGCTTCTGTTCAAATACTGCTATATTCCGTCTCACCTTACAACTGACCGCAGCGGACGCTAAGAGCTATTGGAGCCCATGGGCAATATATAAATAGCAGCGCCCTTAGCGATTCAAGTGCACTCTGGGAGCAGGAAACTGGCAACGTGTAGTTATGGTTTCGCCGGGTCGTCCATCTGTCGTCTGCTATCGTCTCCACACCGCCATTGCTCACGTCGTTGTGGATTACTCCACACATACGCGCGATGCAGTAAGGGCCCTTTTCGTCTCGTCGCTACATATCGGACACAGCAAAAATTTTAAACAATTAATTTCGCTGGCGCGGGTTCCGAGCTAGATATTTCCAACGGCGAAGGGAAGTGAACGTAGATCGACGTACGCCGAATGCCGTGCCAGCTCGCTGCGTGCATTTGTGTGCAACCTCGAGAACCCCCACCGAGACTAGTACTCGTTTTATAACACCCTTGTTTCTCCAATCACAATTTTCAATTGGGCTAACAAAATACACGTCGAACCGCACTGTACAAGAATGCGTTCAAGCGCAAACTTGTGCCTCTTGATACGTTGCTGTGAAACTTGGCCACGGAAACAAGGGTGTTATAGAACCTGAGCACTAGTCGCAGTGGCTGTTCTGAAGGTTGCAAAAAAAAAAAAAAAAAAAAAAGGCACGCAGTGAGCTGGTACGACGTTCGGCATACGTCGATCTGCGTTCACTTGACTTGGCCGTTGTGGCGTTTTCGCTCGCCCACCGCCTGAAAAATCCTAATTACTTCGTTATTCGCTGCGACCGATATGTAGCGACGAGAAGGGTACTTACTGCATGATACATAAGTGGTGCAGCCACGACAACGTGAGCAATGGCGGTGCGGAGTCGATGGCACGACAGATGCACAACCCGGTGAAACCAAAACCGAAACTATTTGTTGAGAGTCTCCTGCCCACAGAGTGCACCTGAACCACTAGGCGCACTGCTATTTTGCATATTGCCCATTCATAGCTGTTTGAGTTTCCCATGACCCCCCAGCGAAAGCACATTCTTTGAAGATGGTTTGTTTTGGACGACTCGACGAATATTTGAATTGCAGATTATCTTTAAACAGCGAGACAAGATACCAGTGATAGGCCGAGCTTTTACCCAACCAAAAATTCGGTGCGGAATCTTAGGATTTGGCAAAGCCGAATCTGTATCAATCTATTCAAGAAGATTCGGCAACAATACCTTTGGCAATCCTAAAAGTTGATATTTCGTATTTCAGGCAAAAAAAATGTTCTAGTTTTTCGATTTTTTTAAAAATACATATTGACACAGTTATTACTGAATAAGGTGATATTATGCAAGATAATTGTATAGGTGTCAGTTTCGTATGCTTACTGGCAATTTTACAGTGACTTTTTGCAAAAGAGGTGTGACACCGAGGTTGGGTAGTAGCGAGTAGAGCACTATATAGCTCGTAGAAACAGAGCAACGTAATCCTTCGATCCGGTTGTTTTCCTGCCAACATGGCCGACAGAGCAGCTTGGCGCGAGTCACGTGGTACTCTCGGCTCGAGGAGGCGCCAGCCCTATGGAAGAACACTTGAAGATCGACGCAACACAGTTGAGTAAAAAATAAACACCAAGTTCACACTTTTCGAAACTAGTCTGTCGTGAAATTGGTAAAGCACTGAGCAATGCAGCGGTTTGGCCTTGCTGCTGCCCGTAGGGAGGTACGACACGCGGAATCCAGTTCAACAACAAAAGTGTTTATTACCTCTAGGCTCCCCCGCGGCGACTGCCCGCTGGGCAGAAAATTGGTTTGCTCTTTATGTTTATACAGTCTTGATGGAGATGCGCCTCAACGGGTAATCGGTCTTTTAGCTGTAGATGAGAAATTTAGCCAGTGCGGTGCAACCGCTAACCTGGGGTTTTTAACGTGCATCACACAGTAGTGATCACACGAACGCGTGCCGGTACGAAACTCATCCAGATCGAAACGGGCGGGGGCGGCGGCGATCGAACCCAGGAGGTTCCCAGCGCAAGCTTTCGCTCCACGCTCTGAGCTGAGACGCGTTAGCTCACTCGGCCACTTCCTCCCGCCCGCTGGGCAGAGTTTTGGCCCCATTTATATATAGTGAGGGGCGCGGGGCTTTCAGCGCCTCCACTCCGCTTGAGCGCGCGAGCGCCCTTGCACTTTCCTCAAATACGGATGCCGGAACCCGTAGTGACGTCAACGCTCCCTCCGTACGGGCGGTGACGTAATTACGGCTTCCGGCACCCGGAGTGAAGAGTTGAAAAATTTTCAACTTTCTCCTTCCCGGGTCGTGACGTAGTTTCCGTATTTTCTCCACGGCCAATCAGCGCGGCGCGCTTCCCTCCTCCACCCTCCTTGCCACCGGCATTTACGTGGTTCCGCGTGCAAATGCCTCAGATCAACACCTCCTAGAAGACAAGGCCGTAGCGCTCTACTCGTGACGTCGCGAGGGAAGGCCATCGGGGGCGCGCGGCGAAGCGAAGGCAACGCGCGTGGATCGATCGTCGTAACGTGCTTTTAGTCACATAAGCGTGTCTTATTAGCTAAATTGAAAGCTGCACATAGCAACGGGTCTCGAAAACATTTCATTACACGGGCAAAATATTACACTGCTAAGTGATCGGTATGAAATGTACGAGGAAGGCGCATAAGAGAAAACATTGATTCACGCAATTATTGCTGCAGGAATGCATATTTTACACAGAAATACTTCGACAAAATGGCAAGACTCGCAGTGATTGGACACAGTAAAACACGTCACATTGAAATATCAGTTAGACATAGTCAACGCGGACACGGCTAGAGGAATGTCACTTACGATCATGTAAGCGATGTTATCGCGTGCAGTCACTGAATTCTTGCATCATATTGCGGCCACATGGCCAAAGTAATGTAATTTCGATCGAATAAAAATATGGGGCCGACAAATCAGCTTGCTACGCTCATATAATTACTCGAAACAGCGAGCTGATTAAATCCCGTATTATTTAATCAAGATATATTAACTTTTCCGTGTGGCAGGGGTACTAAACTTACTGTTTCCAGTTAACTAATTTACTTCTCCCTATGGACTCGAGGTGCCTAAGAACAAAATATAACCTATTCTGTATACAATAATACTATTACCTTAATGCAGTTAAGATTTTAGTATAAACGCGGTAAAGGCAACAAAATAACATTAGTATAAATAAACACATAAGCCCAAACAACGCACTTTCAATAATCACAGAATCTTGTTATTTACCTTCCAGTAAAAACTAGAATATTACCACGCATTATTATAAATGTCGACGCAATAGCAAACGGATAATGACGAAGAACAAAACTCCATTCTATCACGATATTAAAAAAAATCGACTGCAGCACTTTACTTGCGTCTTACATGACCAAGAAAGCCCGTAAATAAGTTGTTCCTCACCTGTCGATCGTATCCATACACACGAGAGCAGCACCAGCAGTGTGGGACGAGAGGCACGACCCATCTCTTCCTTGTGTTCACTCCCTCCCAGCGGCGATGAATGGATTTTTTTTTCGGTTCCTTTCCCTTCTGAAATGTCTCAGCGTACCTTTGCAGACAAACAGCAGCTCACACGCAACGTAAATTTACCAGAATCAGAGCCCGTACGAGGGAAGATGCCGCATCGGAAATTCGGAGCCGGTTCATTCGAAAAGTGTGGGGAGCTGCGGGACTGCGCTTAGTCCCGCGGTTACGGGGATAATCAAAAGTATAAATTTGGTACTTTCAACTTTGGTAACGCGTTGTATATTACGTTTATATTATATATATAATAAATTGCACAAGACTGCGCTTTTATAACGTGTATTAATGTCGGATAAACGCGCACGAACATTAATGCGCCGATACGCGTCGACAGCGGCATTTTCTCACGTAGTTGCGCCATGGCCTTCCTTCAAGGAGGATAGAAGCCTAGGAGAGGGCATGACGGCGGCCGTGTAGCCTCCACAAGCCATGCTCCCTTGACGCCTCGCCTTTTTCTCATTTTCCTCCCTACTCTCCTCACTTACCACGCCAGCGTGACTACATCACGTGACCGTAGCTACCCTTCATCTAGCTATGGGGTACTAGAATACACCACAGGCCAGCCTTCGATCCGATAAAACCTACCGGACGGAGCGCGCGCAAGCCTGCAAGGTGTCTTTCTAGAGTCAACCATCCATCTCACACGTGACATGTCACGCGCATTAATCGCCAGAGAGATCTACGGTCACATTGGCCACAACATCGTTTAAAATTTTTATGACTAGGCTTCATCAATATTGCAACGTGCCCTCTCCTAGTACTTCTAACCTCCTTGCCTTCCTTCCTTCCTTCGCCATTGTGACGTGCCCGCTCGGAGCGCTATGGCCTTCTCTTCTAGGAGGTGTTGCTCAGATGCTCCGTGCTTGCTTGCAAGAAAGGCTGCGACGATGAACTTCACGCCCGTCTCCAACGCGAGAAAAGCTGCTCAAGCTGCAAAGAAGAGTGCCGCTGCCGCGAAGCGGGCTGAAGTTGTCGCTGCGTTTGATGTACCCGAGAAAACCTATAGTTTAGTTCAGCTAGTTCAGCGGTACTTCTGGATCTACGACAGAAGAAGGAATGCCGAGTTCAGTTGCGAGTCTTTAGAAATGTTCAACTCGTTTGATATTGCTTTTAATAATTTATTCACATGGTTTTCGGAGACACGGGAGGTGGTTGCAACCCGATGAAATGGCATCTTCAATGCAAATATGAGTGGCCTTTAGAAAGGCCGTTTGTAGAGGCAGGCAGTGGTTGGCTTGCTGGCTGCAAAGAGACCGGAAAGGCAGTGGGATATTATTCATAAGCAAATGTGCTCCGCTTCCGGCTTTGAGGGCATGCTTGCCCTCAAAGCCGGAAGCGAGCGGGCTCCATCCAAAAACATGTCAAAGTTCTTGAGCGCGAACACAATGGCGAGGCATTCCTTCTCGGTGACTGAGTAGTGACGCTCGGCTGGGAGAAGCGTATGACTGGCGAAAGCAACTGGGCGTAACACGGTATCAAATCCTTAGAGCAAGACTGCCCCCAAACCGTAATCACTCGCGTCCGTTTGTAAGACGAACGGTTTGTTTAGATCAGCAAGCTGCAAAGGCGCGTTTCCTGCTATCGCTTCCCGAAGAGCTTCGAACGCATGCTGCTCGTTATCGCGCCATACCCACTTGTTTCCTTTACGCAGCAACTGATAGAGGGGCCTTGATATGCTAGCGCAGGTGTGGGACGAACTGTCGATAAAAGGCAATCATGCCGAGGAAACGTTGTAAGCTCTTGATATCACGGGGAGGGGGGTATTCTTGGATGGCACGGAGCTTTTCCGGGTCCGGCTTGAGCGCAGCGTTATCAACTACGAAGCCAAGCAGGTCGATCGTGTTAGTAACTAGTTGTATTTTGCCAGGATGCACTTTCATTCCAGCGTCATGGATGCGTTGTAGCACAATCTGCAAGTGCTCCAATTGTTCGTCAAATGAACGAGAAGACAGTTACGTCATCGAGATACGAGAGGGCAAACCTGTGTTTTGCATCGCCCAGGACGATAACTACCATTCTTTGGTAGGAACTGGGGCTGTTACAAAGTCCGAAAGACATTCCGACGAATTCAAACGAGCCTCTGAGACAGGTGAAAACGGTTTTTTCCACGTCGTTTGTGTGGAGACAATGCAGAAGGTTCGTTTCAACTCGTTCGTGTTTAGAACCGAAAGTAACTTTATTCTCTCGAAAATAACATAGGAAGCCGCCCCGCGGTAGCACAGGGTTGCCTGCGGCAATCACGTACGCGAGGGTTGCGCCCTCTACATCTCCCCCCTCAGAATCACACTAAAGGTTCAACCTCCTGGGACCCGTCTGCCACACCTGGTTCTTTGTACAGGTGAGGTACCCAAGTCGGGTTCGTTGAGCCGGAGATTGTGGCTCGTAGGCGAAGGTGGCTGTTGAGGTTGAGCCGATCCTTGAGCTGCAGGTGCAGGTGGTTGTCGAGGTGAAGTCCGTTCCTGCGCTGCAGGTGCCGCCAGCTCGTGAGAAGGAGCCAGTCCTTGAGCTGCAGGTGCAGGTGGTTGTCGGGTGAAGCCCGTTCCTGTTCTGCAGGTGCCGCCGGTTCTCGAGAAGGAGCCAGTCCTTGGGCCTCTTCTCTCGCGGTTAGGTCTTCATAGCCAGTCCTGAAAGGTACCAAGGTTCTCCGGTTGCGTTGCGAGATTGCTCCCTCATCCGTTTTCACCACGTACGACCTGGGATGTTGCGCTCATTCTGACGAACCCAGACACGAGTACCGTCTTCCAATGGCGAGAGGTTTCTAGCCCGATGACGGCGATCGAAGTCAGTGACTTGCCGGCTTACTTACTTGCTATTTACTGTTTATTGGCGCAAGGGCTACCTATGGGCCAAAGAGCGCCAGTCCATGGTGAAGGCTGTGTTAAATCTCAAAGTTAGTCACTACTACTATATTGGCTTTAAAGTAATGATGTCAGACCAGATAGAAATAAAGATGTGAAAAGTTGACGGTGTGAAACTAATGGAGTATCAGATAAGAGGAATGCCGGATGAAAAGGAGTGTGGTTCCGTCTTAGGGACTTCGACCAGGTGTCTTAGATGTGTGGGTACTTTGGGCACGAGTAGATATGTAGAGTAGAGAGTGTGGTATGGCAGATATCACATTCTGGGGGTTCGGAGCGATTCAACAGGTGACCGTGAGTAAGGCGTGTATGACCAATACGAAGCCGAGTCAAGAGGACATTTTCACGACGCGACAGATTATCTGAGGAGGGCCAGGGGTATGTTTGAGGTTTGATTGTGTAGTTTGTTCTAGGCTTGCTGTTTCCATAACAGATTCCATTGTGTTAGCATATGCTTGTGAGCTAAGTCTTTCAAGTCCGTCCTGGGAATGCTTGTCGGGGTAATGTGAAGAGTTTGAACATTTCGTGCAGCGGCATCGGCATTTTCATTCCCTGTGATCTGCATATGACCGGGCATCCAGCAAAAAACTAAATGTATGTCCCTTGAGTCGAGTGCTAAGAGGAATCTTTTAATTTCTGCGATGAGTGGGTGGATTTGGGTTTTAGTACTTGATAATGTTTGTAAAACACTTTGCGAGTCTGAGAATAGGATGATATTTTTATGGAGTCCGCACAGATTTTAGCGCTTCAAGGATAGCAAAAGCTTCTGCCGTAAAAATAGAAACACTGTGTGGGAGCCTATACTGACCAGTTTTCAGCATGGAAATGAATGCACACCCCACGTTCTCCTTACTTTTGGACCCGTCAGTGTATATTTCCAAAAAATCTTTGTATTCGACTAGTATTTCGTTAAAAGCCTGTTGGTAAACTATAGGTGGGGTTGACGCTTTCCTATATGTTAGGAGCCTTAAGTCAAAGAGTGCTCTCGAGTTATCCCATGGGGCCTCCTCTTGGATGGAATGGTAAACTGTTTTAAAATGGATGCCTGCTTTCTCATTCATCGCTTTTAGACTTATGCCGAGCGGAGGGACAATATCTTTTTTGTTGTGAAAAAGCTGAAGGTGCTTTGGATTTATGATGTTCTCGTACACCACATGTTCCGGTAGTGAAGCCACCTTTATCCCGTATGAGAGTGAGAGGTTTTCGCGGCGCATGCTCAGGGGAGGTTCATTTGCCAGATTGTACAAGCTTTCTACTGGTGAGGTACGAAAGGCACCGATGCAGAGACGGATGCATTGGTGAGCAATGGGATCCAGTTTTCGAGAGACGGACTTTCTTGCTGAGTCGTAAACCACTGAGCCGTAGTCCAAAATGGGGCGGATGAGGGAGCGGTAAATTCTGAGGAGAGATGTTGGTGATGATCCCCATGTGGTGCCACTAAGAACTTTCAGAATGTTCATCCTTTTTAAACACCTGTTTCGAAGGTCTAAAATGTGGGGTTGGAATGTTAGTTTGCTGTCAAAGATGACACCTAAAAATTTATGGCTTTTCTTAACAGGTAGGGTTTTTCTATAAGTTTTAGTTCTGGTTCCGGGAACAGCCCTCGTCACTGTGTGAAGTGCACTTCCACGGTCTTTTCCGTTGAAAACTTTAAACCATTTGTGTTACTCCACTCAGTCAGCTTATTGAGCCGGAGTTGCAATTGCCGTGTAACTGATGATAATTGGGATCCCTGGCAAGAAACTTGCAGGTCGTCGACATAATACAATAAGAAAGAGAAGCCGGTAGCTGCTTGACTGCGGAATTGACTTTGATTAAAAACAGTGCAATACTTAAAACACAGCCCTGTGGTACTCCCATTTCTTGTGGAAATGCTCGTGAGAGGTATGCACCTCTCTTAATTTGAAAAGTACGGCGATCTAAAAAATTTTTGATAAAAATTAAAAGGTTTCCTTGAATGTCATGGCTGATGAGGTCCTGTAAAATTCCGTATCGCCAGGTAGTGTCGTACGCCTTTTCGAGGTCAAAGAAGATTGAGACCGAATGCTGACGATTGACAAAAGCATTTCGTATCCAAGTTTCCAGCTGTACTAAATGATCGGTCGTGCAACGATTTCTTCTAAACCCGCACTGCGATGGACTGAGGATGTTGTTGACTTCCTGATACCACATGATACGGTTCTTTACCATTCTTTCTAGAACTTTACATAAACAGCTTGTTTATATACGGTAGTTTTTCGCGTATGAGGGGTCCTTTCCCTGCTTTAGAATAGGGTTAACAATTGCTTTTCTCCATGTTTCCGGAAATTCCCCTTCATGCCACAATCGGTTGAAGAAGCATAGGAGGGATTTTTTTATTCTGGCTTAAGGTTACATATCATGGAGTAATGAATGTTATCTGGTCCAACTGCTGTATCTTTTCTTCCTTCTAGGGCCCTCTCAAGTTCGATGTAAGTAAAACTCTTGTTATAAGAAGCGGGGTGATCTGATTTTATATGGAGCTTTCCTTTTTCTTGCACTCTTTTGTACTTTAGAAACTTGGTTGTACAGTTAATGGAGCACGAAATTTCAGCAAAAACAGCTCCGAACAGGTCCGCCTGTTCTTCCAAGCTTGAAACCTCCTTACCATTCACTTTAAGGATGTAAAGCTGCTGATAGGTATATTTTCCCGACATTTTCCTAACCATACTCCATACAACACGGGGTTTTGTTTTAGGGGTGATAGACTGTTTGGATTTATTCCAGGAATTCTTCTTTGATTCTCTTGTTATCCTGCGCCAAGTAGCTTTCGCTTTCTTAAAAGCAATCAGGTTGGTGGTTGTGGGGTATCTTGAAAAGATTGTCCAAGCCTTATTCTGAGCTGCCCGAGCTTTTGCACAGTCTTCATTCCACCATGGTTTAGGAAGAACTGGAAATTTGTCTGAGGTTTTAGGAATGCATCTATTTGCAGCATCCAGAATCCGAGCAGTAATTGCTTCTGTGGCCTCATCTACCGACAGGTCTGAGATGGCATGCTCAGGTATAGTTGCAAGCTCGGCGAATTTTCCCCAATCCGCCTTTTCAGTTATCCATTGGGGGGTACGGGTTCGTACACACGGTATGGGGTTCAGAGTTTCGAGAATAATAGGAAAATGATCGCTTCCTAATGGGTTCGTCTCTGCTTTCCAGGAAAAATTCATGTATATAGTTGAGGAGCAAAGACTGAGGTCGATAGCTGATGATGATCTATGCGCGACGCTTATGTGTGTTGGGAATCCTGTGTTGAGGAGGGTTATAGCACTTGAGAGTAAGATGCTGTGTATCATTTCCCCTCGTGCATCATTTAAGGAGCATCCCCAGAGTTGTTGGTGTGCATTAAAGTCCCCTAGGACCACAAAAGGGAGTGGAAGCTCTTCAAGAAGTGCTTCTAGATCTCGTTTCTGTATATTTAAATTTGGGGGCAAATAGGGGCTGCATATAGTAAACGGATCTTCCAAGTGTGCACGCATTGCCACTGCCTCGAGAGTTGTTTTAAGGCTAATGTCAGAGACAGGAATTTGAGGAGGCACAAGGATGGCGACACCTCCACCTCTCTGGCCATCACTCCGGTCTTTCCGGAAGCAGCTGTATGCTCCAACTTTAAACCCCTGGTTGTCATGTCTCTCCGTGTTTAAAAGGGTCTCTTGCAAGGCGAATATAGGGTTTTTATGTTTCACACATAATTCTTTTAGGTCTTCAATGTTCGACCTCAGACCTCGGATATTCCACTGAACTATAGTTCCTCTATCAGCCATACACTACAAGTAGCTTAAGGTGGGGTTATTTTTGCTTTGTGTTTGCCTTTTGACAGCTGCCATCGGGCTTTCTCGGGTTCAGTATCTATGTGGATATGTTTTACTACTGAGCTTATTGATGGGCAGTTATCGATAACTCCCATGTCCTCCGCTGAAGTTTTGGGGGCATCATTACCCTGGGTGTCGATGTCCATTTCCTGAACCTGGGACGAGGCCTCCCCTACTATGAAAGAGCCTTGTCTGCTATTTTTGTCATTTTTGGTAGGTCTTAGAGTTACAGTTGGCGGGGGTTGCGATGCCATCTGGGTCACCGGGACCACAGCGGCTTCTGTCGTTGTTTTCTTGCAGCAGCGACAGACTTGGCTAGCTGTTTGAGTTGAAACGTCAGTCCCAGTCTGAGTTTCAACCCACACCCTCACGACCTTCGGTGTCTTGGCGGTATCTGCATAGCTACGTTGCCTAAAAAAGGGGGAGACCGTGTTTTTCGCTTCGACATATGAAACATTCTCGTGTGCTCGGATGCGTTAAATTTCCTTTTCCTGTTTCCACCGCGGGCAGTCTTTCGAGTAGGCGAGGTGACTCCCTTGGCAGTTGACACATTTTGCATTGCCAGTACAGGATTCATCTGTCTCGTGTCCATCACCCCCACACTTTGGGCAGGTTGGCCTGCCTCGGCAAGATGGAGTGGAGTGGCCATATCTTTGGAACTTCTAGCACCTCAGAGGGTTGGGGACGTAGACGCTAAGCTTGCAATTAAGGTATCCGACTTTAACAGATTCTGGCTGTTTGGGGCGGTTGAATGTCAAGACAAAAATGTTTGTTGAAACGAGGTTCCCGTTCTTCTTCATGGTTATTTGTCGAACTGCAGTTACACCCTGAGCTTTCAAGCCGTCCAGTAGTTTAGCATCCGAAATACCTTCTAGGTCCCTACTACCTAGCACACCTCGTGAGATGTTAAGCCACTTGTGTGGTGAGGCTTCGATTTGGACCGTTCCTAGAGCGGTGGTTTTCAGTAGTGCTTCAGATCCTTTGATGTTTTCACTCTGTACAAGAAGGCCTCCGAGGGGAGCTTTCGTACAGATTTTGTCGTCAGTATGTGAGAGAGACATTTTCAATGTAGAAGGGGAAAATCTTTCCCAATGGCGTATCTCCTGTAGCATGGAGTACAATAAAGAGAGGTACATAGTTGTTTGGAGTTTTGTTTGTCGAGGTAGGTGTTTGGGCTTGTCTAGGTCTTTTTTCATTTTTCTGTCTCTTGGTGAAAGGTTTAGCAGAACTCATACGAGTTTATGAACTGGTGGGAAATTGCCTGTCGAAGGTTGCTCACGCACCGTACCACCGCAAGGTCCCGCCGCCACTCCCAGGGATACCCAATGTCTCTTGCAGAAGCTTTAGGGGCGCGGGGCTTTCAGCGCCCCCACTCCGCATGAGCGCGCGAGCGCCCCCACAACACTTTATCGAAGTTTGCATAATATTGGATGCGTGTGAAAATTTTGAGAAGGCAATTTCTAAAATAATGGCATTCGAAGCAGACATTTTTTGCGCTGCGGAGATGGGCTTTTTGGGTTGGCCGGAGCAAATCATGTAAACAATGCAACGTTTTTTGGTTTTTTTTTCGCGTTTTCTGAACAGCACGAGACCGTCGATGCACGTAGCTGCTTCGGAGCGATCACTCTCCACTGCGACGCGTCGTCTGCTGCCTAATGCCACTATGGCAATTTTTTTTTTATGTTCTTATGTGGCCCGCAAAGTAACCCAAATTATTGTAAAATGTTCCTTTATTATGTTAAAACTACTATGGTTCCGTACATTCCCAAAATATTGAAGAAAGAGCCATTTTCTCACGTTCCCCACGCATCTGTGACCGGCGTTAAAACCTCCGAGCGTTTGCCACTATTTGCCAAGGGATGGCGTTCTAGATTGCGCTACTTTGCTCCAAAAGCGCTATATAGTGCTTTAGTAGCAAGCGCTGTCACAATACGCGAGTTTCGGTTTAGAAGCCTCATCAGCACTAGCCTGCCAGTGCATACATTTTTGAAATAAAGGCGGTGACACTATGTTCTTACTTTCTCTGCGAGTCATCGTTTCGTGCACGAAAATGAATGCAACAGCTGCTGAGCCTTCACCAGAAGAGACAATATTATTATTGTAAATATGCATGTTTTTCTATTTGAGTCATTTTAAATTTGCATAATAGTGTGTGCCCAAATTTCTCAAATTCGCAACGTCTTGTTTGTAACTTTTAAAATGCCGGTTTCTGTAGTTAGGACAGACAGCCGTTTAAGAAGGTTCCGGGAAGAGTTAGAAATGCCGGATGTGCAACGTCGAGCGTGATAGTTCTGTTTATAGTTTTATGCGGACAGATGGGCAATCTGCCAAATGCAAATGAAAAAGCAATGTGATTTTGTTCTGGCACAAACAAGTTGTGAAGCAAAAACAGGATTGATATACAGGTAAAGTCAGCCAATGTTGTAACCATATTGTTGCATCACTGGAAAGATAAAACGAAAACTATGTTTTTCAGAAACGACCGCATTTGCGCAGTGGACTGCGTCACTTCCTGGTCGATCTTCTGTTCTTGAGGCAAAAAAAGTGAAAGCCATTTACAACTCCCTGTAACGCCGAATTGGAGCGCAGCTCTTGAGGAGGAGGAGGGAAGGGTACTGAGGGGAGGGTAGACCCCTCCTCCTCCTCCTCCTCCTCCTTCTCCTCCTCCTCCCCTCATTCTTTAATATGCTCGGGGGGGTCACCTGACCTCGGGGGGGGGGGGGGGGGGTCGCGTGACCGGGGGGAGGGGTCACCTTGGGGGTCACGTGACCTTGAGGTGACCTTGGGAGGGGTCACGTGACCTTGGGGTGACCTGGATTACGAGACGGAATGTCCAACGAGCCTGAATGTCCAACGAGACGAAAGATCCAATAATGGATATTCAGGCACGTTGGACATTCAGGCTCGTTGGACATTCCGTCTCGGTTGGATCTTCCGTCTCGTTGGACATTCAGGCTCGTTGGACATTCCGTCTCGGTTGGATCTTTCGTCTCGATGGACATTCAGGCTCGTTGTACATTCCGTCTCGGTTGGATCTTTCGTCTCGTTGGACATTCAGGCACGTTGGACATTCCGTCTCGCCTGTCACGTGCTAGAATAATTTGCCCTCTTAAATGTACAGACTTGTGTGTATATTTAGTCCACGTCCCTGCAGGAATTGCCGTAGATACATCATACTAAAATGTCGTGCCACAGAAGCCGACGTTGACGGACCGACAAAGAAACAGAGCAGACACAAATATTATAATCTCATATATAGGAAGGCTTGGTGGTTAGTTAGCTGAGTGCCGATGCGCAGCTATGTACCAATCGGTTAAAGGTGTCGATTGTACGACGCCAAAAGCCCCTTTGATATTAACAGTTCAAATGTTCGGAATATTCCGATGACATAGGTCAGCCAATTTGAAATATATAATAGGAATGCAAAGTACGGGTGTTCTAGTGGATCGCAATTGGCGGACGTCCCTAAAAGCCGCGATTTAGAACCCAGGAATTTCTAGTTCAGTCCTCATCCCTGCCCGTTTCGACCTATAGATGAGCTGCATACGGAGATCCGCATTGCAAACACATGACGGCCCGCCAGCGCCACTGACTATGCGGAAAGTCAATATTTGAGTTTTTAAAATGAGCTTTGGGAGCTGCGGGTGCGAGGCATCAAGAGTTTCCACCAAGCGTAATTCCCCACAATAAAAAAATATAGATATCTTTTTTTTTTATGAAATCTACATCCAACGCGCCTGTAAATGCATGGGGGTGGTGGCTGGTGTGACCCGACAATTCCTGAGTAAATGCGGAACATTTGTGTGAATTTAAGAAATTTTTATTTTTGTTCGTATATCTTTGGAACAGACAACTACTCACTGTACACTTCAGTCGTCAGTAGTTTACATACGCATCCATTTCCTACCAATAGGTTTGTATGTCAGTGAGTAGAGCGATAATACTAGTATCACACAGTACGCATATTTTTTTTTTGCATGTGACATGCATATAGTGCATGTCACATATAGTGGTTTTCAGAAGCCCATGTAATTTAACTGGCTTCTGGAAGCACTCCAAAGGTCGCCATTTTGTCGAAGTAGATCATGACGTATTGGTAGTTGGGAGCTTGACTGCTGATAAAGGAAGCGAACGCATCAATCTCGGCGTGCAGCAGAAGGTTCACACCCGGATGTACTAATAGCCTGTATCATGTGCGAATATAACAATAGATCGTTCCACGTGGCTTTCCATTCTTGTAGGGTAAGCGTATTGCACCACGAATCTGGTCACTTCGTCGAAATTCCATTGGTCTCTGGACAACTGGAAGAAGGACAATTCGTCCCGATTCGCAGAATGAAGAATGGGGCGAAAGTCCCCGTTTGTCGAACTGTCGTAAAGAGTTGATTAGGGTTGGGTGTGTAGATTGCCGGTGACAGTGGGCGTCAACAGTGAGACCTTCTTTTCAAAAAAGAGAGGAGGACAAATGCAGCTCTCAGAATTGGCAAGGGTCCGATAGTGAATCATACCCGGGTTATTCAAAATGATAAAAGTCGGGTTCTCCGTGAGTATGTTCACCCGCAACTCTAGCATTATGGAATTTGGGAAGACCGAGCAAGGGGTTGACCTCCTGATGCCGTGGTCATATGTGCACTTGTAATGTACGCATATGAATAAATAACGGTCGCACTGTCGCAGCGGCTCTGTGACATAGTTAGAACCAGTTGAGATCCGATCGCAGCCTTGGTATGCTACCTGGGCGCGTATCGGTGCGATTGCTGCATGCCACGTGACCAGGAAAGGCAGAAACGATGGAAGCCAACCCTAAAATGTGTTGTAATAATTATTAATATTACCTACAAGTTGCTTAATACATGGTTCACTGCGACAGCAATCGCTTTGGTGGCCGAAGCATGCGAAACAAATCGTCGCGATAAGCGTCAACGCACAACCACCGGACAAAAGCTCACTAATTGAGGAGATTAGCTGCACAAAGGCTTAATGGGAGGAACGTTGTATTCTATCACTGATTTTGATATGAGGATCGAATTTTCGTTTCTGGGGACCGAGAAGTCCACTCAAAAATGTCTAAATCTTTCACGTTCATTCTGTAAAAAAGAAGAAAACAAAAACTGCAATTTAGAGTAATTACACATACTACACCGACTGCATTTAATAATAGTTATAATACTAAAAATTCAATCAGGCGCTTTTCTCCCATGCGAGGGAAATCATCATTGCGGGACCAGTGACACGAATAAGAAAAATATAGCAACTCGTACAATACGAAAAAACGGTGGCTGAGGACGCTCGTGGGTCCCACATTTGTTTTTGGTCCAGAGGTACGACCTTCTAAAATCAAACGCGTGACAGGTTGTCAATGGTCAACGAGTTCGTTCTTTGATCTTGTAGCATGTGTGACCTTTTAAACGTCTTTTTTTTAAATTTTAGATATCATCTTTATATTTCGATATATAAAACGAACAATAAATTAATTGTTTTTGGGATTTTATGAAGTCTACAAAATATACGAGCATAATTTTAATTTCATTTTGGGGACTTTACAGAGCAACGTCAGTGGGACAAGCTCAGCGGCATATCAAAATAGCCGTGCCTTAAAAATCCCGGTACTGAAGAGCCCGGTGCCGAAGCGACCAAATACCGAAATGATCG
Source organism: Ixodes scapularis (assembly GCF_016920785.2). Classification (NCBI taxonomy): domain Eukaryota; kingdom Metazoa; phylum Arthropoda; class Arachnida; order Ixodida; family Ixodidae; genus Ixodes; species Ixodes scapularis. Next base: position 26,638,995 of record NW_024609836.1, read on the forward strand.
CGTACCGATATCTCCGCACCGAAATGTCCGGTTCCCCATTTCATCGAACGCATTTTTCACCCGCCGTTACGGCGGGTGAAAAATGCGTATCATATCAGTATTCCTACAATTTAACAAAGAAATGTCTTCTAAACTCTTTGCAAGGTTCATTCTATATCCGTTGGATATTCAGACTCGTTGGACATTCACGCTCGTTGGACATTCCGTCTCGGTTGGATCTTTCGTCTCGTTGGATATTCAGGCACGTTGAACATTCCGTCTCGGTTGGACCTTTCGACTCGTTGGACATTCAGACTCGATGGACATTCCGTCTCGATTGGATCTTTCGTCTCGTTGTACATTCCGTCTCGCCTGTCACGTGACCGATTGGACATTCAGGCTCGTTGGACATTCAGTCTCGTTGGACATTCAGGCCATAAGCGGGTGACCTGGGGGTCACGTGACCTTGGAGTAACCTTGGGAGGGGTCACGTGACCTGGGGGTCACGTGACCTTGTGGATGACCTTGGGGGTCACGTGACCTAGGGGTGACCTTGGGGGGTCAGGTGACCCTGGGGTGACCTTGGTTACGCCGACGGCGACACCGCTCAAGCCGGAAACGGGCGCCTAAGTGCTGCGCTCTAAAAAGTATTGAAGGGAAGCACACTCCCAAAGGTTGACAAACACAGCTACCATGTCTCCTACTCAAACCTCATTGTAACCGCTGGTACACTCTTAGAGAAAAGGATATCTATGGTCCTTCCAAAAGGGAGGAACGATCTTGGGACCTATGTTCCTTTAGAAAGGGAGAAACTTTCGTCCCTAAAGCAGGGGAGCAAAGTTCTTCCGTCGCCTGCATCTCATTATGGCAGCCTCGAATCGAGCAAATCGAGCTCAAAAAGGGTTAACAAGGACGCTACGTCTTTTGTACGGGACGAGAGGAGCAGCAAATATAAGTGTAATACGAGCTTTCCACGAACTGTGCTTATTTCCGAAGCCAGCTTGCCCCTATAGTTAAAGGAACTTGCGTTTCAAAAGCAGTTACTCAATTTTTTCGTCGTCAGCACTGCGATGTTAAACAACCAATACCCAGTTACTTCGCGCACTTTACGTCTTACCTTTGCTACTCCTAGAGTCACAATTCATTCGTCAACTGTACATTACGCAGGAATGGTAAGCCGATTCGCGAAGCCTCTCTCAAAAGAACGAACTCGAAGCCGCTGTTGCACGGTAACCGGAAATTATCGCGTAGCGTAAAAGTTAAACCGCTTGCCACCAGATGACAGGGTCAAGCAGAGTAGTTGCAAGTAGCTAGGCTAGGTGGCGCTAGGTACCGCCCAATTCATGTTCTACAAAATATATTTTAAAGGGACCATGAAATGACCGTTTTACTTTTTCCAGATAACTTTTACATTAAACCGTCAATGTTCACTGAATGCCGAACAGGCATCCGTTTTCGTCTCGGTTTATTAACTTCTACACAAAAAATGATTGAAATATCGACTTTTTCATTCTCTTCAACTGACCGCAAAACAAGCCGTGACGTGAACCGTTTCCGGAACCGGAAGTTCTCTCGGCAGTAGGAGAATGGGAGTGTTAGCAGCAACGAGTTGGGGTGCGCCGGTAGGTTTTACTGCGCTGATGTCACCGACGTATTTCCTGAATCGGCGCCTCTCATCGCCGCATCGCAGCTGAGCGAAATTCAATGAGATATGTTGCGCTACAGCGACAGCATGGGACTAGTCCCATACGCCGGTATGCCTGTTGGGAAGTGCAGCGAGTCTTCCGGTGAAGACTCCAGAAGTCAACCACCCTGTCATTGTTGGCAGAAGGGCCGGCCCGTGTCAGTCGTTTGCAAAGCGACGTAGATGGCGTTTTTCGCGGCCTCGGAGATGCAGGAGCGAGCCGACGTTAAAAAAGATACGTTTGAACTACGAGTGTCAGCAAGAGCCACGTAAATACCTGTTTACACTCGGAGCGGACGCGCACGCTCGATGGAAGTGCTGTATTCGCGCTGTTTGTAAGCGCTTCGGGACCGTTCTTTTACGATTGCAACTCGATACTGACGCGACACTCGGCAAAGAAAGGTTGGACCGGGGTTGTACGTATACCTCCCACGAACTGTTATAGCTCGACAGTGACGTGCAGTCTGTCAGAATAAAAATGGCATACCAATAACAAAGTGTACATACCGTGTTACGAAGGTAATCCATACGGCGTTTATTTCAGCTCTATATCACACAAAACAAGAAGATAGAATCGACGAGAGTCCCTTTTCGACGATTGTATGTCAACATTCCTTCGGAAAACATGGGGAAGAGATTGACCTCACCTCTTAATCTAGAATTGAGGTCAGCGATCAAACTGTAATGCGGGAAGGGTCCACAAGGGTCGCGCGGGCATATTCCATTTAGCACGCCAGCCGGTCGTAGGCAGACGGTCTTGCGACGAAGCAACGCAGCGCCGAGTCGGAATGCCTGCTAGGCCTATATTCTCAGCAGCTCGCTTCGTCGGAGTCGGTGGATCCAGCGTTCTTGTTCGTCGTGGTCTGTTTTAAGTACTGTTTTCTTGCTGCTTGAAGTCGGCACGCGCGGGAAGAACACGTAGAAAAATAAACGTTCAGTCAGTCAGAGTTTTGAGAGGAAGGAAAACAAAGAAAATAAACGCTCGTCGGTCGCCGCCACCGCCGCCACCCAAGTAACTGTCGGCCCTGCCCTACTGCGCACGCGCATTAGTTGCTTCGTTTACCACACGATAGATGGCGCTTGGCTCTCAGCATTATCAAATTTGGCAATTTTCGCCACACATCTCTAATTATGCTACAAAATGTGGATCTGAATATTATTTAACAAAACTTTTAGGAAACATTCGCCGGCTATTTATTGTTTACGATCGCGGTGCTGGTGAGGTAGGCTCTTACCCAATAGGCGACCTGGATTTGGCTGACGTGCTCCATTTCCGCGGATGCATCGTAGTGAACAGGCGAAGGAAGGAAGGCGCAAAAGAGTCCAGCTTTCTTTTAAAAGTTCGATAGCAAATAATTTTTTTTGGCTCCCTATTTTTGTGTTTTTGTGTTTCTTTTCACACCTTTTACGACGTGCGGTGGATGAAATTCGATTTTAAAATCATTTCATGGTCCCTTTAATTTGCTCACACCACCATTGCGCTTCGGGATCTTCGGGAACCTTTATTATACACACATGTAGACACATTGTGCACACTACAAGCATCTGCTGAACACATATTGAGCCCATACATATACACGGAACATACCAACACCAGTACAACAACACACTAACTCGATCACCATTTCCGAGCTCTGCGTTTCAGTCTTTTATACTGGTCGTTTTGAACCAACGAGGTAGAGGGGCTTAGAGTGATAAACCGGAAGTTCGGAAGTGGCACCCCCCTGTTGCCGCCATGTTGTACGCAAAAGTGACCACTCGGCACGTGACCTCACAAGAGCCGGGACGTAACCGGTAAGATGGCAGCGCCCAGAGTTGGCGGATGCGAGTTTGTTTGTGCGCGGTAGCCGTGATGTGCAGCTGCTTTCCGACGACTTCTGGCTTCTTCGTGCTCGCTGACGCAGGTATAATGTAAAAATAGGAAGGATTGACACTTCATACCCTTTTTGCGCAAGATCGCTTTGGATCATCTGGATATTAACACCTGTGAGACAGCATCAGCCGTATCGCCGTACCGGTGCTCGGATTCCCGGATGTGTTCGAGGATCGATAGAACCTTGAGTGCTTTTAGCATGACCTTTTCGCATTCTCTTAGCTTTGTTTGAACGTTGGGATGTCTTAAAATCGATGCGAATTGAATGCGCAGACGCAGGGCCTAAGGGAGTTTGTTTTAGCCCGAAGTAACTTCATAAGCACTGCAACTTCTAGAGAGGAAGCTCCTGCCATCTTTACGTTTTGTACTAATCAACAATTTTACGATATAACTTCTAGCATAAAATATTCGCATTTTGCTAGCTTCGTTTGAACGTTGGAATGTCTGAGATTCGAAGCGAAAGGTATACGTCGCGTTAGGGCTTAGGGGGAGTTGTTTCAGCCCTGCGTCACCGAATAACCATAGAAACTTTTAGCGAGAAAGCTCCTGCGATCTTTAACCTTTTGGGCTAATCGACGATTCTACATTCGATCGCAATACTTTTTTGAAGTGAAAAGCTGGCGCTTGCTTAATTTATGTGCAAGCAAACTCTTACAAAGCATTCGAACCAATCATTCGGAAAAAAGATTCATTACTTATGTTCTTTTTGTCCCCTTGGAACTCAAAACACAGCAAGTCTTCACATTTTTGATTGATCAATGTACAAAATGTTGCATCCGATGTCAGTTAGCAATTAGTATTATACTTCGTTTCAGCTTCGGTCCGAGCGCGGCCGATGTTATGAGCAGAAGGGCCAATCAAACAGCGAAAGAGGCACAACGTCATGGCGTTCTCTCTGCAGTTGATAGGACCAGCCGGTATTCACCGTCTCTCTGTGCGCGCTCCTCCCCCGGCTAGTCTATCAAGAGCAGAGAGCACGCCATGACGCTGCGCTTTTTGCGCTCTTTGATTGTCCCTTCAGCTCATAACATTGGCAGCGCTCGGACCGAAGCTGAAACGAAGTATAGTAGGCTCTTTACCTTGCCGATCGGTATCAATAGTCCACAGTAACCTACATGTGTATGATCATACTCCTTGTATAAGGTTTGCTTCCTCGTTTATTTCTCAGGACGTAACGGACACACGTTTCCTACAGTCGATAGACGAATCGGAAGTTCTCCGTGTATTTATGGGATCGAATAAGAGCAAACGCCATGGCATAGACGATATCCAGATAAATCCCGTTAAATTCGTAATCAATGGGGTGGCCCCACTTTTGGTATAAATATATTTAACTTAGAATTTTCGAGTGGCAAATTTTCATATAGCATAAAACTCGCGAAACCTTCAGTTTTGCATAAGTGTGGAGGTAAACATTTAGTTACAAATTATAGATTCATCTCTATTTTGCCAGTATTTTCTAAAGTGCTGGGAAAATTATGTTCCATTGTTTAAACCAGTGGTTCTCAACCATCGATGTTTCGCGGACCCCTTATGGATCGGCGGAGATGATGGAGGACCCCGTTCGTGGTGAAGGGAAAGAAAAGTACAGGCTAATTATGATAGTGATTTAATAAATGAATATAACTAAGGGCTAGTGTGAAGTGGACTTCTCTCATTGACATATACAAGAGAAAACTAACCCGAAAATTTGAACGTTTCTTCTCAAACGCAGAAAAGACAACTTTTATTTCCGGGCTTGACTGATGAGGCTGGGCTTCGCGGACCCCTAGAGTGTCTACGCGGACCCCCTTTTGAGAACCACTAGTTTAGACAAGTTATTTACCTAGCATTCGGTGCTAACTGACTTACAGTTCGGATTTCACAAAAACAAAAAAAAAAGTCAACGGAATGCGCTTTGATATCACAGAAATAAATAGTATGAGATATTATAGAACGCAAACAGTTGACATTAGAAATATTTATTGAACATCTGGGGAAGGAACAGCGGCACAAAAGCTTGGACAAGGCTAAAGAAATCCACACGAGAGGACGGCGCTGAACTAACTGTTGTTTCATACAGAAAAAGGAAGGATAAAAACACGAAGCATCTTAATCAGAAAAAAATAAACAGCACACAAGAGCCAAGCAAGCAGTATATTATGTCAAGATAAGCCAAATCAGTGGCTACGATTGCCCGTCGATCGAAGGTACCCGAATTCTTTTTCAGATAAAGCCAGTGACGGTTCGCTGGCGCGTCTCCCGTCAGGTTCAGAGATAAAAAAGGCCTTGATAATTTAAACTTGTCACTCTGTCTCTGTTTTTATTCAAAACAGTGACTTACCAAAATTAGGCTGGCACTTGCAGTTCCTACAGTGTAAAAATAGCAACTCCCTAACAGTGGCCCTGAGTGAATACAAATGTTCTCTAAGTTTCATTCGGACAGCGGCCTGTCTGTCCAACGTGCACATTGCCACACGACAAGGGGCTCTTATAAACCACGCCAGGCACACAAGCCTCAAACGGCACTACGTGCTTTTTGGTGCATTTCCTCTTCGACCGCTCTTCGGCGGAAGCACCGACTTCTTCTCATATCTGACCCGTTTTCTGTGGGTCAGAAAACCCCATCGAGACACCATAGCGACCTCCGACTTGTTTAAGTTTATGGGATACCCGATGAAGGTAAGGCATGACCAGCATTCTTTTTTTTTCGAAATTTTTGACATTTTGAGAGCAATTGACTGTCTTAATGATTCAACGCTCCTTGACAAACTCTCGTGTTATGGTACACGCGGCAGGCCTTTGATACTCATTCACTCATATTTTTAAAAAAATACTGTTTTTTTTGTATGTTTTTACAGCTTAGAACTTGGTCTGCCTTAACGGGCGACGAGTCTCCCAGCTGTAGATGAGCAATTTAGCCAGTGCAGTACAACCGCTAGCCTGGGGTCTTTAACGTGCACCACGCAGTAGTGATACGCGACCGCACGCCGGTACGATGCTCATCCAGATCGAAACGGGCAGGGGTGGGGATTGAGCGCAGGATCCCTGGGTTCTGCAGAGCGAGCTTTCGCTCCACGTGCTCCGAGCTGGTGTGCGCGACTTTAGCTGGTGAGCTGGTGTGCGCGACTCGGCCACCGATCCTTTTTTTTTTTTTTCTTTATAGCAAGATTTCGACAGAGAACAAAGATTCACAATGCACGATGCATTGTACTTGAACATGTACAATAATATATTGACAACGTTAGTGAAGACGACGATAAAACTTCCCCTGTAAGGTTTGGAGAGAATTGTTAAAATTCTCTGAACATCGGCAGCTTCAAAAGGCAGGCAACCACTCCAGTTCCGGACATACTTTTTCGTACACAGCCGCCATCAAGTTTACATTTTCAATGAAATATTACCGTACGAGACGGGCATCCAGATCCGCATGACGAACTGCCATCCTACATCTCCAAATAGCATGCAGGCCCAGTAAAACTTGGAGGTCATATGGGAAAGGCGTTCCTTCCCCAGACAAGAAACGTATTCCACGAGCCCTGAGCGGTAGGTCTCTTTTGAGAGTGCGTTGGAGGACGTCCCAGAACAGGATAGCATTCCAGCAGTCCAGGGACATGTGCTCCACGGTCTCCAGTTTCTAGCACAAAAAACAATCCTCGCCCCATGGTACAAACATGCCTTTTTTTGCTAACCAAGTCTTTACTGGCAGCGTGTTGGTATGTACTTTAATAAAAAAGGGTTTTCACAGATCCGGGAACTAACATTCTTTTCACGCGGGAAAGTACATCACGGTCAGTACTGTCCCCTTCACTCATATTTAGAACATCGTAAGCAATGCGTCTCAGTGAATGAACATGTTTCCTCTTTGCAAATCTTGAAGTTTGGTGTGCCCCAGGGCAGCATACTCGGTCCTCTGTTTTTTTATATGTATGTGAACGATCTAGTCAATATTTGCAACCAATCACGTTTTCCCGTGCATTCAGACGACACGAGTGTATTTCTGTCTGCGTTAAATATGGACGAACTCATAACTAGGCAAACTTAGTTTTAGAAAAGTTTCTTTCGTGGTCATCAATTAATAATCTTAAAATCAACACTGTAAAATCTAAAGCAATTGCTTTTAGAAACGTAAATAAGCACGTTACAATATAATATAATCAAAAGATCGGTACCGACCACATTGAAATAATCAAACAGCACAATGTGCTACCTGTAATTTTTTTTAGAACATATGAAATGGAATAATTATGTAAAATACCTAGCTACAGGAACCGGCAAATTTATTCAACATTTAAAAAAAAAATAAAAAAGATTCCACTCCTAAGTAGGACATTTCAATATTTTTTTTATTTTAATATTTTTTTAAGAAAAGCAATTTAAGTGCAATAGAATGTCATCAAGTGCACATGTATTCAATCATAGCTACACAGCACTCATGCCAGTTGGCGCTGCTCTCGCTGCGCCATGCCGAGCTGAAATGCCAACAAGAAATAGAGTTGTATTATTTTGAAACATGCGAAAAATCATTACTTCTACCATCAACACAATTGTAGCCGCTCCGCAACATAAGTAGTAGACTATGAGAAACTGTGTGGCAACGTAGGGCTTTAGGGAGACTTGTACATCCTCAAAACGAGAATAGTACCAATACTTGATGCTCATTCTGCGGGGTAGCAAACCAGTCTCGAACATTCTCGCCACCAGATGGCCGTAACTCTTTCTGAGCGGCAAGTCCTTTCGCACCGGGGTGCTAGCGTACAACTGGTGGATTGTGTCTTTCCCAGCAGTGAGCGTGTAGCCGTGCTTCGCTATGAAGTATTCGTGGTTCTCATGCGAGAGGAACACGTGACTACCTCTGAGAACCTTCTCCATGCAGCCCTCGTCTGTGTCGCTCACTGTGGAATCTTTGTTGGACGATCGCCTGCGAGCGGACGCCATGGCACCGATGATGCCCTGCTTGTCGTCTGTCTGCAGCAGAAGACGTTCGAAGTAGGTGCCCTTTGCCACACACGGTAGCACTTTCCCAGATGCGAGCCTGGGATAGAGCTTCTCTATGGTGTCGTCTGCGTCCCAGACATATCCGGAACTCAGGCTGGACGTCAACAGGCTCTGGAAGTAGACGGCAAGCGAGAATCCGCCAGCCATCCAGCAGAAGAGCATGATGCGTCCAGCCAGAACACGTTGGAACCGTTCCGGTATGGGGTACGAGAAGAGCATTGCCGTTGAGACAAGAACCAGCACCACGTCTTGGATGCCATTGAGGAGCCCCTTTCCCGAGCAGTAGTTGATGAGACAGAACCCTAGTGCGCAGGTAACCATCGATAGGAACAGAATTGTGAAGAGGGCCATCGGTGCTTCTCGGATAAACGCACCCGCACGGCTTGAAGGCTTACGAACCGTGTAGAAGACACTCCTCCCGTTGCAGTAGAAGAGTGGAAAGTGGAGCAGTCGCCAGCGGTTTGCGTCAGGCACAACACAGTCGACCACAATGTCTATCCTACGCTGCACCATATCTGCAATCAAATGCTCGTTTTTCACCTTTACTGTTCTGAAATGAACACCGAGGAACAACAAACCATCTAATATAACTTTAGCTTCCGGGATCTCGCACTTAGGAAACAGACACCCAAGCACGAAGCTCTGGTTCCTAAGTAGCTGCCAGGTTAAGGTGGCCGGAAAGCTGTTCTCCGGCACGGCTGAATTCATCAGGCTGTTTTCGCCGCTGTTTGTGCAGTTCCATACTAAGCCCTGTTTAATGTCGAGGCTTTCTGCATTCACCAATGGGTTGTAAACAAATTGGCCGTGGTATCCACGAGCCCGGACGCATGATAACCGATTTGTCTCAGAAAGAATAAACAAAGTGGAAACAATGTCGTCGGAAGAGAGTAACCACCATAGGCTATTGTTCCATAAGGACTCAGAAATAACGACCACCTTCTTTTTGTTGTCGGCAGTGATGTAACGGAGGTGCTCGAGGTACACTGACCAGGAGCCGCACCAGTACCTTGCTCTGAAGATGGTGCCGATCCTGCGCCGGAAGAGAAAGCGGTTCATGTTTCCACTTGCGCAGAGAACGTCGATGTCTGTGTCATTCTGGAGCAGAAGATGCACATCGTTTTTTGTTGAGCTCAGCGGTGCAACGGGCATTGAGACAACAGACAAGGCTATGAGAAGACATGCAAGCATCTTCGACAGGCGTCTTTGGCAGCCGAGAACTAAACCACAGAGCAGAGCGAAGAAGTCTGAGAAATCTCCAATCAAATCGAGAGCCTTGAGGGTTCTTTCAGATTTTTATTTAGGGTTCGGATTTCCGCAGGCTGTCATCTCTCCCCTTGAAAGCAAATAATGCCACGATTCAAGGGGGCGGAATTTCGATCCTTTGAAAATGAGAAGGCGCGATCGATGCTTATTGCTTCTTCTGGCAGCGGCTTCTTTTATTGATAAATGTCCTCCATGCAGATAGCACAGATATTGGTGATATCTTCAGACAGAATATCTTTATATTTATTATATGAAATAAAAGAAAAGAAGGAAACGTTCAAGGAAGGTACAACGGAGAGGCGTCACGGGAAATGAGACACGTGGAATTGAGACAGTAAATACCTGGGTAATTTTTCTGCCCGAAGCTTTCTTGATTTGGATGCTTAACCGCGTCACTGAGGCACACACCTATATTTTCCAATCGCTCGCGTTTCTTGATCACCGATCAATTCTTTGCACGGCACGCCCTATATTTCCCTCCACCACCATAAACATTTAGCCCCGTGTAGAGTTTTAACTTCGGTCAAAATATTGTTTCGCGTGTACCAAAGCTAAGTGTAATAAAACTCAACTTAACAAAAACAGAAAGCATGTATCGGTGAACTACAGTCCAGTGAGAAGTGGTTTTTGCCTGGAGCAGATTTGCGTCGCTTTTTTGTCGTGGCCAGGTCCGAGTCCCGGTGTTGAAGTTGATTCCGTGGCCGATCGAAAACGGGGCACCACGACGTTAAGCCCGGCTAGGCTCGTTCCGAGTCAAGAGTCGACTGTTGGTTCTGGAAGGCCAGAAAGCTCCAGTTGCAATTCTCATGCGTCATGCAAAAGTAAAACATGAAGAAACACGGCGTCTGCTGCAGACATAATGACAAAATTATATGCGGACGTTACTCAAGCATGTTTGAACAATTTTTGCTTCACGCATGTATGCTTCCATCATATCTGCAGACAGTTTTTTTTTTTGCATGAGCAATGTCATACGAGCAAGCAATGCAACACATACAGTGTTGGCAGACCGCCTTATCTTAATGTATTAGCAGGGTGACGGTAGCCTAAGATTTCCACGCGAGCGATTATGAAATTAACTCCGCGAATGAAGGTTAGAGCCCCCCGCAGATAGCAGAAACACATAATCGCCTGTTTGTTCCGTTTTATTTTTTTCTCATGAGCGGAAAGCTGTCATTAACTTTCCAGTGATGTACGTCTCATTAATATGGCCTCGTTAATATGAGTACCCGCTTTAAAGATACCCTTTTCAGGGACGAACAGTGCAGATACGTATATTTTTGTATCGTTAATATAGAGAGCTCATACTATGGATATTTTTTTTTTGAAGGGCGGAAAGGGGGGGGGGGGGGCGGCGTCGGAGGTGTCTGTATTAATGAGAGATAACTGTACTAGAAAACTATGGCGCCTGGAGCGCGTCTTCGACTGGTGTATTGGGAGTCCTATTCCGCCCCTACACAAAAAGCCCTTTTAAATAAGGTATCTTCACGGAAGGTTCCGTGCCATGCTGTCGGATGCTGTCGTCCAGGCAGTTGATTGTACAAGTTCTACTAAAAAGGGACAAGCGTACACAAGTCGCGCTCTGTCGTCACTGCATCCTAGCTTGTGGCTGCTGCCATGCACATTAATGGACCTATTATTCCGTTAAGCAATTACCTTTCGGTTAATGCTCTCCAACACGTCAACAGGAGTAATATATTGTAGAGCCATGGCCACGGCATGACGTGTTCCGGTATTCAATTTTTCTTCATACTTTTGAAAACTGGAATAAACAGCCGCTGAAAGAAACATTTGTTCTCTAAAGAAGCACTGAGAGGTCAAAATCATTATTTTTTATTATCCCCAACGATTGAAAACGATGTTAGGACATTAGTCTGAATTCCAAACTTGGAACTCAGTATTTGTGAAGTAAGAAAAAAATTTCCCAAAGCCAAATTTGAAGTTCCCGCGCGCTCCGCACCAGTCCTGTGACGTCAAAGATTGAGTCGTCCTGCAACTCGGGTTTCTCTCACGCCTCCGAACCGTCCCGATCCTAAGTGTCCTGTTCGCCCGCGTCCCCCGATCGACCGCTCTTTGTGTGTGCCGCCTATTGCTGTGAGCAAATGACGCTTCAATTTTGAGTATGAAGCTCTTTTAGGGTCCTTTCAGCGATCTCAAATACTTTCAAACGGTGTGAGGTTGAAAAGAGTGCGCAGTGGACTTTTGCGAGCGACGTGGGGGGCCGCGTCGCGCCGGTTCTGCGTGAAAGGCTGCCACGGCGGAGTCACTACCGAAACTACGGTACACAGACACCAAACCCAGTTGCTCTGACCGCTTGACGATTTCCTTTTTGAGGTCTGAGAGGTCGTCGGACACCTAAAAATGAGAACTTCGTCCGAATTTCCCGACTCACCGATCATCCTCAGTACTACATGTGCCGAGAGCCGCCATGTTTTCCAAGGGAGGATAAAAAAACAGGAGGCGACATCTCTGCGGACTCCGATTATCGGTGGCTCAAAAAGAATGGCTGTACGCAATTGCGTTAAAAAACATGTTTTACGAATGTGGTTATTAAATATTACAAAAATGTCGCTTACCAAGCTTCTAAATTGTATACTTGATTACGTTCCAAATGAAAGAAGCGAGGAGGTGAGAAGAGGGAGAGAAGCTCGTCGAAAATAAATAAACGCGCTGGGGCGTGCAAATAGTTTTTTTTCGCCTCATATTTTGTTTTCTATGATTACAATTTGCATCGTTTTAGACAAGAAAAATAAGACCTTTGGGGTGTCAGTGCCACTTTAAACTCATCCCCGAACTGTTAAGAAAACACTTCGAAGTTGAGTGAATAGTAGCTTTGTTTATCGTGTGTTTTTCTTTCTTTCTTTTTACTTTTTGTTTCTTCTATATATCTATGACATGCTGTCTTATTACAATTTCGATTGTTTTTCATTTTAGCCGTGTATTTACTAGCGTATTGTTGTTTATGCACCATTTGTGTACCTGAACAAGAATATGCAGTCTATATGAATGAATGAATTTTTTTGTTACCATTTTAATAAAATAATTTTTCTGTTGTCTATCACCCGCCAAGCGGTAATATCTCCTCCTTTCTTGAGTTTCTCGACGTATATTTTAAGTTTCTTGGTGAAAGAAAATTGACTGTCTGTTTTGGAGGTGATTTTAACATAGACATGCTTGCGTCGTCCTCACATAAAACTGAACTGCTCACTTTATACCAGTCATATGGACTCTTCTACGTTATATCCCAGCCTACTCGCATTACACCCCGAAATACGGCGTTGTTGGATTTATTTTTAACAAATATTTCGGAATCGGACGTAATTGCTGGAGTGGTTGGGGAAACTATTAGTGACCACCTTCCAATATATATGCTTGCAAATGTAGACTACGGCTCCAAAAAAATATGTCATCAGATTTATTTTAGGAATATAAGCGCTAAAAACCTTGATCTTTTTGAACAACAGATAAGTTCCGAAGTCTGGAGTGCGGTGCTGTCTAGCGTGTCTGCTGACGAAGCATTCAATTGTTTCCTTGAAAGGTTTAAAAAGATATATGACCGCTGCTTTCCTTATGAATTGCATAGGGTTCCTCGAAAGTCTCGTAAACCTTGGGTTACACCCGAAAAAAAAAAGATAAATAAGAAATATAATCTGTACCACAGATTCGTTCAGACTAACGATGTTAACGTCTTGGTTGCATTTAAGAAACTTAGAAATCAATTAACAAAAACTTTAAGGGAGGCTAAACGCGTGTATTTCAATAATTTATTTAAAGATGGCGAGATATCCGAGGTTGTATGGAAAAAAAGTAAATGAGCTAATAAAACAAGGGTGGCATGCGGATAAAGTAACGGAAATAAAAATCGAAGGCATCGTTGTAAAAGGGGCAGCTTTGGCCAAAAAGTTTAGTGATCATTTTGCTACACTTTTCCAGAGTGTACACTGTGCGGATGCCGTTAGGTATGTCCAGAAGGTTTCACATAGTACGTTTCTGTTTTCAACTGACGAACATGAAGTATTTTCTGTTTTCGAAAGCTTAAAAAATAGTAAGAGCTCCGATATATATGATTTTCAAATTAAACCTATAAAACATGTTTTGCGGTGGATTGTTCCTTGTTTAACATCTATTTTTAGTCTAGCAATCAAGAACGGAACATTTCCGCAAAAGATGCAGGTAGCAAAGGTATCTGTGCTATATAAAGCTGGAGATAAAAACAACCTCGAAAATTATAGACCGATTTCTGTCTTGCCGATATTTTCAAAAGCTCTAGAAAAAATAATACATCACAGGCTGTATAGTTTCTGCGAAAAGGTTTCTATTTTAACGCCCTGTCAATACGGATTTAGGAGGGGTTTCTCTACCGAACTTGCCTTGTTAAAACAAAAGGAATTAATTTTAAACAATATTGAAAAAAGTTATTAACACTCAGAGTTTTCATAGATTTTTCAAAGGCGTTCGACTGCATTAATCATGACACGTTACTTCAAAAGCTGCATATCTATGGCATTCGTGGCGTTGCTTTAGATATGATTAAAAGTTATGTTAGTTATCGGTACCAGTGCGTTGAAATAAATAAAAAAACTATCGGATCTTAGGAAACAGACTGCCGGCGTACGGCAAGGGAGCATTTTGGGACCACTTCTTTTTAATCTATACATAAATGACATCGTAAATATTGATAAAAATGTGAGTCTCAATATTTACGCTGATGATACCAGTGTATTCTTTTCAGGTGATGATACTGATCAGATTATAAGTGCCGCAAATATTTTTTTGGAAAAGTTAAATGCCTGGACAAATTCAAATTCCTTAAAAATAAATGGCAGTAAGACAAAAGCCGTATTATTTAGATCACGAAATACAAACTGTTTTTATACGTCCATTCTTTCTCTTGGAACACACTGTATAGATATAGTTGAAAGCGTAAAAGTTCTCGGAATTATATTTAATCAATACATGTCATGGGACGAAACTGTACAACAGACATGTCAAAAATTATCATGAGTTGTAGGTATTATGTACAAATATCGCCACATCCTCCCGATTTCGGTTATGCTCCTTATATATAATTCCCTCTTTTACTCAAAATATAATTATTGCTTCTTGGTATGAGGGAATACGACCACTACGAGCATAAAACTGCTACATACTCTACAAAAAAAAAAGCGGTTCGTATTATATGTAATACTGAGTATAGTAGTCATACTAGTGCATTATTTATTAAATTGACTATTGTACACTCTGGTTTATAATTTATAATAATCAGTATTATTATAAACTTTTTCTTGCATTGAAAAGATCTTTTTGCCAAAAAGAAAATATATTCATGTCTATTTCCAACCTTAGGATGAGGGAGGTTACTTATAAAACTAGGTCTGCAGACGCATGGTTAGTCGCGCACTCCAGGACGAACTACGGAAATCAGACATTGAAATATATAGTACCTCGTTTTTTAAATCGCCTGAGTGAGTTGAATGTAAAAGTTTTGAATGAAACCATAAAAAATGTACGTTTCATGTTTGTGAGAGAGTGCCCCTGGAATTTGTAAACTTGGCTAAATCGATTACTTTTCCCCCTTCCCCCTCCCCCATCTAATGTTGTTTATTTTTGTGCTATAAGTGTGATGGTGAAAAAAACATTTGTATGTACATGCTGTCCTCTTTCGCTGCTGTGGGGAGGCAGAGGTTCGTCAAGCAACAACTGAGTTGCTTTTTTCTCTGTCTCCCCTCTCCAAATGGAGAGAAATAAAGAGTTTGAGTTTGAATTAATCAATAAAAAAAATTAATACGCTTAGTTAATCAGTAGATTTCAATATTTATTCAAGATTCCTAACTTATTTTTTTTATATTCTTGACCTAACGGGGCTATAGATGTTAAAGCGGCCCTCCAATGATTTTTAGACAGGTTTGAAATTTACGCTGAAACTTAGTTAAAAACGTAGAAACACCGAGGAGAATTGATTTTTTTTTATATATTTTGCATTATTTTGGGAGTTATAAGCGAATTTACTTGAGACAAAAACAGGCAAAACATCCCCGCTCCGTGACATGTTAGGGAATATTCAACGATCGGAGGGATGGAGTGGCTGCCGCACCGAGGACGTGTTCGCATCGTCTTCAAAGCCCCTTGCATCGTCCTGTACTAGTGGGTCAATAGTTTTGTAATTAGCAGCCGCACACTGTCGCCGCGAAGCGCCGTGAACGCACGCGCGGGCATGGGTTAGCGCGCTTCGAGTGATACACGCGCCGTCCGAATCCGAAATTTAAGTTCCCGCGCGTTGGCGAGCAGCCAGTCCGGCGTGAGCGTCGTTGCTAGGGGGTCTATCGCCTGCGCCGTAAAAGGAGCCAGTGACCAAAGAGCCCGGTGCGCGTACACAACTGGCCCTCTCCTCCCCTCCCCTCCCCTCCCCTCTCCCTCTTTTACAACACCTACACACACACGCGCCGTAAAAGTTAGTGATGGACCGAATCTGCCGAACTTCAGATTCGGGAAAGTTTCGCACATGCCGAAATTTTGGAAGAAAGTTCGGCAAAGATTCGGCAAAAATTTGGCAAATGTCTGCGCACGCGCACGAAAGCGATGGGGTCATAGATCGCAAATAGATGCCGCGCACTCGCGCGGTTACCATTGCACAGTTTAGTGCAACCAGCGGTTACGGCGAGGTGTGGAGCAGGCGACACGGTAACTGTGCGTTTGTGAGCTTTTGCGAGTGTGGTTCTCTTCATTACTTTCTGCCTCAAGAACAGAAGATTGACCAGTAATTTACGCAGTCCACTGCGCAAGTGACAAAGGATGCGGTGCTTTCTAGATCGTGATTTTCATTTGGCCTTTCCATTGATGCAACGAGGTGGTTGAAACCCTATTGAAAAATCCACCAGACCGGTTTGGTGTGTCCTAGTGTTTTCTGACGTAAACATCAGACCGGCCTGGTGTGTTCTGGTGCGCACATCAGACCAGCCTAACGTGTTCTGTTGTCCCCACCAGAACACGTTAGGCTGGTTTGGTGTGCCCATCACATCATCCTAGTGGGGTCTGATGTGCACATCAAAACACACCAGGCTGGTCTGATGTGCACAACACAGCACACCAGAATGGCTTGATGTGCACACTACGCCACACCAGACTGGTCTAATGTCCACACCAAGGCACACTAAACTGGCCTGACATGCACACCAGGGTGCCTCTGGTGAGCACACATTACAGATATATGTATGGTGTTGAATGAAAACATGTTTTCTTGTAAAATTAAATAAGATGTACAGAGCTCAAACGCCACATTTGATTTTATAAGGTGCTTAATTGAAGGGGCGATGCAACGATTCATTCAAATAATATGTACTTTGCGTAAGCATGTTGGCACAGTGTAACAAACGTTTACCTATATGCAATAGCCTGATGGAAAGAATACAGGTTTGTCTCGTCAACAATCGTCAGCTGCTTGTCATCAATGAAAACTTGAAATAGTTTCAGTCGGCATTTGACATCATCAGAGGCCGTAAACATGGGTTCCGCAGGCTCCAGAAAACACCGGTCTTCTTCTCCCCAGTCAAAAACTTGCGGCGGTGACTTTTGCTTCTTTCTTGACCTTGACAGAAGTGGACAGGCGGGCGTTCTGCCTTTAGTTTCGTTATCGCTTGGAAGTTCTGTTGTTAGGCCCCTCGTTGGCAAGTTCTCCTCGTCACTGTCACTCACTTCACTATCACTAGGTCCCGCATCAGACACTGTTCCACTTTCTGGAATCAAAACCACACAGGGACGATCGCGACACCTTGTCTGGTAGAAAGATCCCGATGGAATTTCCTTCGGGCAGCAGTAGAATACGAAGCCTAAAAGAAAAGAGCACCACGTCAAATTCTACCAGAAAACAGGGATGTACTAAACCACGCCAAACAGGAAGCTTTCTCCCGACAATTACAGCCGATTCCTCGTGCACAGGTATGTAAAATTCAGAGTGAACGCCCGCCCCTAAAGTAAACTACTGAAACACTGCCAAATCTAAGCACGGAACGAAACACCACACAAATCACAGAACTACTATGCGACTCCTCTCTTAAGACAGTTTCACATGCAGCGACTGTGCGAAAAAAAAAAAAATCGGTGCGACAGCCGACGCAGCGAGTGCGATCGCAATGTCTGGTTTCACATGCTCCAACAACAGCGCGATTTCTGTCGGAGCGGCTGGCGCTTCGGACACGGACGCGACGTGTTTCACTTTGTCTAAAATACAACAAAAACGTCTTAATAAGCACACATGTTTTAGGAATGCAATATGTAACCAGAAATTTATAATAACGAAGCATTAAATAAAAGCTTTTATGTGCCTACATTTATTTTCGCGGATGAAAGCTGGCTAATGAACGGCTGATTGACGAGAAAGCGATCGCACCGGCTCTGCGACAAAATACCAACTTGGTAGAAACCAGTTGCAGAGCCGCTGCGACAATGCGACTGCGATTTTAATCGCACATATACTAGAAATCGCACCGATTTCGGTCGAGAATCAGAGCATGTGAAAGAGCCTTCGCATATCTACTATGTACTTTTTTTTCTCCCGACCTTCATACGTTTCAGGGTAAAATACGTCAGCGCTATGGAATCCAGAACTTGTAAAAAGTCAAAATTAGCATATTTCAGAGCAAAGTACTGCTTACCTTTGTAACATAAGGTCGAAGTGCGTAGCACGGCGTGGACGATACGCATCTTGGGCGCCGCCATGCACATCGCAGCCGACGGAGCGACGGAGTATTTGGAAACCCCTCGCGGCGAAAAGTCGAGTAATGCGGATTCTTGGGCGAGTTGGTACTGAAACTTGGAGAACATAATAGCGCTTCACGACAGGGACGAAGGGTAGGAACGAGACAACACAATGCGCTAACTTCAACTGGTCTAATCGTCAGAAAATCAAAGGTATAAATACTCTGCATCATCGCGCCATTCAACCAATCCCAAGCCACGCCACTGATCGCAAGAACTGTATCTCTTTGTCTGCCAAATCGATCGACGCCACGCTGACACATCGATCCCCGTAGTTTCTTATCAGGTCCGCCTCTATAATTTCCCTTACCGTCTTATCTCTATGTTTTCTAATGACAGTGCACAAATTAAATTCCGGTTTGCACCCACAGTCATGGCAGTGCATCGACAAATGACCGTCACGCTGTCCGCTCACTTTTAGGTTGTGCTCGCGCAATCTGTCATTTAGACATCTTCCCGTCTGTCCAACGTACTTTTTACCGCACGTCAGCGGGATCTCATAAACGACGCCTTCTGCGCAATCTACAAATGGGCTGCGATGCTTCTTCACGCAGCCAACCGGTGGTTTGCGGTAAGGGTCCGTCATTTTGCACAACTTGGCAAGTTTTTCGGGTGCAGAAAAAACCACCCGAGCGTTTAGGCGGTTTGCTATCTGTGATATCGTGCCAAGTGACGTCGTGCGGTGACGCGCAGGACCAGCGACAAGCCGGCGGTGTGATATCGTGCCAAGTGACGTCGTGCGGTGACGTGCAGGACGGGCAGGCGAGCGTGCGCCTTTCCTTCTCTTTCCTTCTCTTAAGCGTCGATAAGCATCGGCGCTGAACTATTTAAGCCGCGCTATCGCTTCAAATAAACCTTCTTGTTGTTGGAGCTGCTGTCTCTGCTTGGTCATTACATTGGCGACGAGGCACGGTCTGGCCCGTGCGGGCCGCTGGAAACAGGCGTGATGGCGTTGGGTGGCCGCATTTCGGAGTTTGACGTTCATGGAAATTCGACATGGGAAGAATACGTCGAGCGCATCGAACTGTACTGTGCCGTCAACAAGGTGTTGGAGGCCGTGGACAAGAGGGCGGTGCTGCTGAGTTGCTGCGGGCAGGAAGCCTACTCCCTGATATCGACGCTCGTCAAGCCCCTACGACCGCCGAACGTGGAATACCAGGTCCTCATCGACACCGTACAGAACCACATTCAGCCAAAGCCGTCCGAGCTGTATTCGAGGTACGTGTTTTCGAAACGGGACCAGGAATTTGGCGAGTCTGTGGCCGACTACGTCACTGCGTTGCGAAGGTTAGCTGGAAACTGTGGGTTCGGCGGGGATAAGTTTCCGCTTACTGAAATGCTGCGCGACCGGCTGGTTTTCGGAATAGCCGACGGAGTCGCACAACAACGGCTCCTGGCAGAAAAGAAACTGACTTTCGAAGCAGCGTACGATCTCGTAGTCACGGCAGAGACTACAGCTAAGCAGCAACAAGCTATAAGCGAAAGACGACGAGAAGCGGAAGCTCAGCTAGAAATGACCGCGGAAGTAGGCTCGCGAGCTAAAGTGCCGAACTCGGAAAACCACGGAAGCCAACGGGTCGCGGGGACCTGGGAGCAAGGTGAGCGGCGTTGCTTTCGGTGTTTAGGCAACCACGCAGCTGTGCGGTGCAGGTTCAAAAATGCAAAGTGCTTCAAGTGTTCAGGAAAAGGACACATAGAAAGAGCGTGCAAAGCAAATACGACGCAAGCACAGGATCAGCTTGCTCAGACTACGGGTGACACAGGAACCGAGTACGACAGCCTATTCAGCATCGGCCAAGTAGCAAGCGCTGTACCGAAGTACGTAGTTGAGGTCGAGATTGGCGGAGAGAAGGTGAAAATGGAAGTGGATTCTGGGGCTGCGCGATCTATTATCAGCCAGAGGGAGTTTAAAAAACTAGTGGTGTCAAAGCGGGGAAAACTGGAAGAGCCAGACACGCAGTTGGTCACCTGGACGAAAGAGGGTATCGAGATTTTGGGAAAAGCCGTGGTGCCAGTGAAGTTCAAGGGTCAAAATTCCGAGTTGCCGCTGCTGGTGGTCAAGAACGACGGGAACACTTTGCTTGGCCGCGATTGGTTCGGACCTTTGAAGATAGAAGTAATGGGTCTTCATTCCGTCAGCAGGAGCCGAGAGATTTTCGCTGCCCGATTTCCGCAGGTGTTCAGCGGGTCTCTGCCTGGCGCGTTTTTACCGCCCATTCACATCGAGCTGAAGGACGGCGCCCTGCCAAAGTTCCTGAAATGCCGGAACATTCCTTTTGCGCTGAAAGAAGATGTTCTGACCGAGCTCAATAGGCTTGTGCAGTTAGGAATATTGGAGCCAACCCAATACTCCGAATGGGCAACACCCATTGTTGTGGTGCGAAAAAAGGATGGCTCGCTTAGAATCTGCGGAGACTATAGAAGCACAGTTAACCAGGCAGTAAAGAGCAATGTGTATCCTCTACCCACCAGCAAGGAGCTTTTCGCTAAGCTAGGAAAGGGGCGGTTCTTCTCGAAGCTTGATCTGGCACAGGCGTACCAGCAGCTTGTGGTCGACGATACAACTGCCGAACTGCTCACGATAAACACCGTACAAGGGCTCTACAAAGTTCGCCGCCTACCGTACGGCGTATCTGTGGCACCAGGACTGTTTCAAAGGGCAATGGACACTATCCTTGCTGGGCTACCTAAAATAGCTGTGTACCTGGACGATATCCTGGTGGTTAGCGAAACGGCCAAGGAGCATGAACGCATGCTCACGGATGTATTCGAACGCCTAGATAAGGCTGGACTCAGAGTGCAAGCAAACAAATGCGAGTTGTTTCAGGAAAGCCTCGAGTTCCTGGGTCATCGCATCGATAAGTGTGGTATCTACCCTTCCGAGGTGA
Organism: Ixodes scapularis; assembly: GCF_016920785.2. Classification (NCBI taxonomy): domain Eukaryota; kingdom Metazoa; phylum Arthropoda; class Arachnida; order Ixodida; family Ixodidae; genus Ixodes; species Ixodes scapularis. The sequence continues at coordinate 26,660,413 of NW_024609836.1, forward strand.
AAGTCGAGGCCATACATAAAGCCCCGGCCCCAACTAACAAGAAGGAACTCCAGTCCTTCTTGGGTATGGTGAATTTTTACAACATTTTTTTGCGGGGCAGATCCGAAATAGCCGAGAAGCTGCACCGTTTACTTGATGACAATGCTACCTGGAAATGGGACGAAGAGCACCAACGGGCGTTTGAAGGCTTAAAAAAATTGTTAACATCGCAGTCCTTGCTTGTTCATTTTAACGAAAGTGCTCCGTTGATACTCTCCTGTGATGCGTCTCCGGTGGGTGTGGGTGCTGTACTCGCTCACTGTGACGAGACGGCAAAGGAGCAACCCATTGCCTATGCGTCAAGGACGTTAACAAAGGCTGAGCGGAATTATGCTCAAATAGACCGAGAAGCATTAGCCGTGGTGTTTGGAGTGCGTCACTTTCATCAGTACCTAGCCGGGCGAAAATTTGTTATTCTTACGGACCACAAACCGCTGCTAGGAATATTTCGGCGAGAGAAACAAATACCGGATGTTCTGTCACCACGCATGCTACGATGGAGCCTAATGCTGTCGGCCTACGAATACCAGCTTGACTACCGCAAAACTCAGGACCATGCGAACGCTGATTGCTTGAGCAGGCTTCCGGTTCCAGCATTTCGGTTGGAAGCAGAAACGCCGGGCGACGTATTGCTTTTCGAAGCCGCTGAGTACCCGCCAGTCACCGCCGCAGAAGTTGCTGGCTGCACGTCGCAAGACAGTCGGCTGTCGGAAGTAAGGAAATGGATCATCGACGGCTGGCCAAAAGAAGGGGTACCGAAAGACTACGGTGCGTACGAGATAAGGCAGAACGAACTGTCCGTGCATCGTGACTGTGTGGTTTGGGGAAACCGCGTGGTAATCCCTGAGGTGCTGCAAAAACGTGTCCTCATCTTGATACATGCTAATCACCCGGGAGTGACGGCAATGAAAGCTATCGCGAGGTCCTACGTTTGGTGGCCGAAGATGGATGCGCAGATCGAAGAATTTGTGCGGCACTGCAAGGCGTGCCAGGAAAACCGGCAAAGTGAGCCGAAAGCGCCTACGCATTTCTGGACGAAACCGGAGCGAGCATGGAGCCGAGTGCATATCGATTTTGCGGGTCCTGTCGATGGTGCGGTTTTCCTAGTCGCAGTTGATGCTTTCTCAAACTGGGCGGAGGTGGAAATAATGACGTCAATGCACTCATCTGCAGTGATCGAGCGGCTGCGTAAGATGTTTGCAACATACGGACTGCCAGATTTGATTGTTTCAGATAATGGCACGGCGTTTACCAGCCGGGACATGCAGTCCTTTTTGAAGTTGAACGGCATTGAGTACATGTATACTGCTCCCTACCACCCTGCGAGTAATGGGAGAGCAGAACGCATGGTTCGGGAGCTAAAGTGTGCACTGAGAAAGCAGAGGCAAGGCTCTCTATCGTGCAAGGTGTCTCGCTTCTTGTTCAAGCAACATTCCACGCCGCACTCGGAATCCGGCAAGACCCCAGCTGAGCTTATGCTGGGCAGGAGCCTGCGCTCGGGCCTGTCAAAACTTCACCCCGATGCGATGGACGTGGAGTGCAAACGGCAGCCTCCAGAACAAAGCTTTCAGTGCGGTGACTCTGTCTACGCAAGGAATTTTCGCCAAGGTCCGAAGTGGTTGGCTGCTCGTGTGCTACGGCGTCGGGGTCACGTCATGTACGAGGTCCAGACATCCGACGGGAGTATCCATCGACGCCACCGGAACCACGTGCGAAGGGCCTGGGAACCAACAACTCCAACCGGCGGGACAACAGCTTCGTTTGCCCTTCCGGGAACGCCCGGTTCGGAGCCTGGCCCTCTGGAGGCCGGGGTTTCCCTTCCGGGCCCGTCAAGTCTGGGGGCGAGGTCACCTGCGGTCGAGACTCCCGCATTGAGGCGTTCTTCCCGCCAGCGTCGCCCGGTGCACCGATACGGCATAGATGACTAGGGGGGAGGGATGTGATATCGTGCCAAGTGACGTCGTGCGGTGACGCGCAGGACCAGCGACAAGCCGGCGGTGTGATATCGTGCCAAGTGACGTCGTGCGGTGACGTGCAGGACGGGCAGGCGAGCGTGCGCCTTTCCTTCTCTTTCCTTCTCTTAAGCGTCGATAAGCATCGGCGCTGAACTATTTAAGCCGCGCTATCGCTTCAAATAAACCTTCTTGTTGTTGGAGCTGCTGTCTCTGCTTGGTCATTACACTATCCTTTACAAAAAACCACCGAGCGTTTAGGCGGTTTGCTACAAAGGATAGCAAACCGCCTAAACGCTCGGGTGGTTTTTTCTGCACCCGAAAAACTTGCCAAGTTGTGCAAAATGACGGACCCTTACCGCAAACCACCGGTTGGCTGCGTGAAGAAGCATCGCAGCCCATTTGTAGATTGCGCAGAAGGCGTCGTTTATGAGATCCCGCTGACGTGCGGTAAAAAGTACGTTGGACAGACGGGAAGATGTCTAAATGACAGATTGCGCGAGCACAACCTAAAAGTGAGCGGACAGCGTGACGGTCATTTGTCGATGCACTGCCATGACTGTGGGTGCAAACCGGAATTTAATTTGTGCACTGTCATTAGGAAACATAGAGATAAGACGGTAAGGGAAATTATAGAGGCGGACCTGATAAGAAACTACGGGGATCGATGTGTCAGCGTGGCGTCGATCGATTTGGCAGACAAAGAGATACAGTTCTTGCGATCAGTGGCGTGGCTTGGGATTGGTTGAATGGCGCGATGATGCAGAGTATTTATACCTTTGATTTTCTGACGATTAGACCAGTTGAAGTTAGCGCATTGTGTTGTCTCGTTCCTACCCTTCGTCCCTGTCGTGAAGCGGTATTATGTTCTCCAAGAAAAGTCGAGACCGCAAAACCGAAACCAGAAAATGTATTTCCTAAGATACGTTAAACATTTTGCATGAGTATTGCTTTGTGTCCCAAAAACACTATTTTTATATTGAATGTGTCCTAAAAATACACAAACATTTTTAAAGTACCTAAAAGGGTTAATAAAAATAAAAACGAAAGGAAAACTTTAGTGTTGCTAGAAGTGCTAGGAATCGTCGGCGACGTCTGTGCACACTGGGCAATTTGCCCCGCCAGCGAGCTGCTGAGCGCGAAGGAAAAAACGGTCGTGGGAGAAAAGGTAAGGATTAAGGATATTTCTTTGTTTCTTTTTGTGCTTACTGCATTACCATGTGTGGATTTCGCATTATTAGGTCGGCTGAGACACTTGTAGCTTTATTTTCAGTGAACGATTCGAGCCTGAATGTATAGCTTTACAGAAGAAAAATTTCCGGGCGGCTATCAGTTCCACAGTGGAATCATAACCAGTGGTCCCACTCAAGGCCACTTCCGGTAATCGCGCATACACATCGCTCCTCAAGCCGGATGGCGACATCTGAAGTTGTCAAACAAAAACAAACAAAAAAAAAACAGGGTCCAAAAGAATCGCAATTGACTAAATTGAGTGCGTTAATGTTATTATTTTTAGAAAATATAATAAGCTAGGTAATAATAATAAAGCAACATGGAAAGAAAAAATCGAGCAGTTACCGTTAGCGTTAGCTTCAAAAAGTTCATTGCCCTAACCGAAGCCATGTCGCCGGTCGCGTTGTCGGTGTTGCTGTTCTGCGAATTTCTCTTTCCTAGTACATTTCCCTTTCGGTTGGATCCTCGCTTGGCGTTTTAATGTCACGTGAGTTACCGAATCGCGCTATGAATGTGTTCTAAATGGGCCTGCTCAGGCAAGAAACCAAAAAGCCGGGGACTCACTTCGCCGTTCGAGATTCCGGGATTCCGCTTCAAGTTCGTTGCTGGTGAGTGCAAACATTTTAAAGTGCTCGTGCTGTCCTTCGCGTCAGGCCATGGCACGATCGTCTTTTCTACAACGCAGTGTATGTGACTCGATTAATTTCTTAGTCGTATGTACGTCGGACGTGACTTGTAAAACGGTCGAACGTAATGAATTGCTTGTTCACGCGCAACCTCCACGTATCGAAACTTTCACGCCACATTTACTGGAAAAATATAAATATCGTGGCAAATGACGCGGATCAGGACCGAACCTTGGATTTGCTAATGTGTAAAATCATAAAAGAGAAGTTGGCATCATAACATAAGATATAAAAAACAAAACAAAAAACACGCAACATTATAAAAAGTGAATTTACCACTTGTTATATATTTGCATTTGGCTTAGCAACTTGACTGGGTACATTGAACATAATTCTGAATTAACTAGTCAGATGGATGTCCCTTGAAGGGAATTAACGGGAAGGCACCTCCAAAAAAAGTGTTGCTCAAACATGCCAATTTCCTGGACTCACACGTCTTCTCTCTCTCCTCAGGATACCCTGTGGGTATGGCAGCATCTGGCACCTGTCGTCCAGCATGCGTCGAGACCCCTCCTCCCCCCGTCAAGCTCCAGACATTATTTATCTCCGCTTGGCACGTCATGCAGTAAGACCCACAGTACTTATCTAATTTAGAAGTATAAGCAGGGACAGATCCAAGGGGGGGCAACGGGGGCGGCCCCCGCCCCCCCCCCCCCCCCCACAAACAAAGTCGACCCCCCCCCCTCCCCCCATCTCGGAAGGCAATTTGACATGGCTGGACCCCCCGGTGCACACGAAAGAAGGGGAGAATAGCATCCTTACAAACTTTCTGCCCCCCCCAAACGGAGTTCTGGGTCTGCCCCTGAGTATAAGGTGTGTCTCGCTTCGTCCATTCACTGTATACTGTTACTTTCTTGTTCCAGTACGATGGTTCCTCGGAGAATCACAGAGAATACCACAAGGGCGACAAACGTGTCGAGGCAAGCTGCAAGGGCCGGACACCAGAGACAAGGACCATCAGTAACCAGGGGGATGAAGTGAGGAAACTCAAGAGGCAGCTCATCATCTGGGCCACAAGAAGAAAATCGGAGACCGTACGCTGGGAAATTTGTCGACCCTCATCCTTGGGTGGCATGAGCATTTTCTGGTCATATTCGTACGTGAGGTGAACTGTTACTGGAACTAGGTTGACTCATCCTTCTGCAGCTTACAGGGCATTACCAAAGCTACGGTACCAAGGAGACAACCGGAACATTTGGCTGAGGGACGGGACAACATATTGTGGGAGTATACACCTCCTACGGAGAGCTCTCACAAAACTTGCTTCGTTGCTCTGATTAGCTCCAAAGGGCGGCAGTGCTTTTCTTTGTAAAATTAGGCTGAAACAGATTATAGCTGTAATAGGGCCACCGAAATTGACATTGCGGCATAACATTCCTCATGAGGGTTCTGGCATCTCTTCTATTATCTCTTATGCAATTATGAATGTCGCAGCCACAAGTGGTCACTTGACGATAATCTGCAACTCGTCATTTAACAAACTGTGTAAATGGTTGGGTAAGTGCACTAAAGGTAGTTCTGCATATCTGGGAAAAAAACAGTGGCTGGGAGGGCTCTAGCTCTTACTAAAGTGGCGAAGCAGGCGAGTTGGTTCATGATATAAAATTTAAAAGCGCTAAATGTTCAGTTGAGAGTAAGCGCTCGTCCTGTTCGCCTTCCTTTTTGTCCTCGTCTTTGTTAGCGCTTTTAAATTTTATCTCTAGCTCTTCCTCATCACGATCTGTCTTAGGGATCAGCACGACAACCACAGCTGGTTGTCGTGCCAGTAGACCTCGTTCTGAAGTCACCGGAAGAAAACAACAATAACCGGTTGCTGCCATCATGTTGTGTTAGCCAGTGGTCAAGAACAAGATTTTTTCTCTTGAGCTTGGACAAAGTGTTCAATTAGTTTTCTCAAAGCCCCTTTGACACACAATGGCACAGATAACCTAGCTCAGTGGACACCCTACCTGTTAGTAGTGTTTCCAGTTTGTGCTAAATCACGAAAAGAGCCCTTGAAGAATAAGGTAGTGTGAAAAAGTAAATTTTTAATTCCTCATGCCGGAGATTCCCATCTGTTGGAGTTTGGATAGAAACAAGCTGTGGTCCGCGCTATTAAAAGCCTTTCTGAAGTCTAACTGGACGATCTCGCTCGGAGTTCGGTTGTCGAGGCTGGTGCTGAGTGCATAAGTGAAAGCTGCAAGGGCCGATTCGCAGCTCCTGCCGGGCGGAAACCATATTGGCGGGGGCTCCATTGTTTGGTTTAGCCATCGCAAGCCTTCGGACGGAGAACGTCGTAGCAGTTGTCTGTGTCGCAAACTCAAGCCGAGTTTAGATAAAGTTATATGTGCCGGAACTAGTCCTGGGTACTGTCTCTCCTCAAAGTCGGGGCCCGACGTTGAGGAGAGACAGTACCCAGGACTAGTTTGCGACAGAGACAACTGCTACAACGTTCTCCGTCCGAAGGCTTGCGATGGCTAAACCGCCCTTTTTTTGCTGTCCCTCTTCTTTGTCCTCTTTTCTTCCCCTGGCCGCGAGGCGAGGATTCTTTGTAATCTGGCGCGAACGCCACGGTGGGACACACACGCACACACGTGCCCGCACACACAGCACCGAATGAGTCGGTAATACACTCCGTCACAAGTGGATGTTAGACTTGAGGGAGCACCGTGTCCCTTTTTGAGAGGCGTTACTGACTCGACTTTCCAGGATTTAGGAACAGAACTGTGGGAGAGAAAATCGTTGAAGAGGCGAGTGAGGACGGAGGAGATACAGCCAGCACAGGATTTAAGCAATGCAGGGTGGAGGCTGTCTGATCCAGGGCGTTGAGAGGAGTTGTCACAGGCGGGGGCTTTGTAGGTTTCACTTTGAAGAATGACTGTGGAAGAGAGTGTGATTGCTGGTGTGGCCTTGATTGGCTGAGTTGTGGGTTGGGTGGGACAAAGGTTAGGTGCGGTAGGGTCAAGTAATGCTACAGCCCGAGAAATGTGGTAAGAGAAGAGCTGTGCTATGTCGTCAAGATTAGAATAGGGCCTGCCGTGATGTGTGAAGACCGGCGCGTGGAACATTTTTTTTTATAGTGAAAACATGCCCAAGAGTTTGGGCTGGCAGGTTGCTTTTGCTCTTAGTTGGTAGGTAATCGTTATGGGAGATATGAATGAGATGCTTGACTTCGGTACGTGCCTGGTGGGCTTGGTAAAGATGAGTGGGATTTAGGGGCACTTTTTTGAATAGTCAGTGTTTACGACTGATTAAGACTGCAATCTCCTTTGTCATCTATGGAAGGCTGCCGTGCCTCCTATTGATCCTTAGGGTGAACACATTTGTGATGAATTGCTGATATGTTGAGTGAGAGGTCGTCGGCCTCGTCAGCCGATGGGTGATCAAACACGATGAACCAGGGAGCAAGGTGGATGAGCTGATTGAGATGAGGGAAATCGGTTTTTTAGAACTACTGGAACTTCTTGGCTTGATGCCCTTGCTTAGGGCAATGGATATTGGTGAGGAGAGCACTGCGATCACTGCCTGGTAGGCTGGATTTCACTGTGCAGCGGTAGGATAAGGTGGGATTATTGGTGCAGACGAGGTCGAGGAATGTAGCGTTGCTGTTTTGAGAAATGTAGAATGAGGCGTCATGAAGTTGGGTGAGGCCAGCAGTTTCCAATACGTCTTACAGCATGTCATCAAGTGGATCAGATGAACCGTGCAGAGAACTTGCTGGGGTCAACGCGCTGTAGGCTCTTTTGGAGGAGGGCGTACGATTGTTCACGGAGGGAGGGTGGGCAGTAGGTAGACACCAGAAGAAACTTTCCATGTTTACAAAATGCCTCGACAAAGATGGCTTCTAGACCCGAAGGGGTGAGGTGGTCGAGACGTTGGCAGGGCAGGTGTTATGGCATGGCGAGGACGGACTCCTTCGCCACAAGGAGGGACAGTTTTGCTGCAATAAAGAGAATTGTGCGAGATTGACCAATTACCCATTAATTGCCCACCAAAGACAGGCGTCCAGCCATGTCTCGCACACAGCGAATATTGTATTCGGGAAAGATTACTTCAGCGCTTTAAAGTCAGGAAGGTTGTTTTTTAGGAAGCAAATGCTGGAAAACCAAACGGGATTGGAGTCTGTAGACTCCGATCGCGCACTTTTCACACGACAACTATGCCAAACGCGGAGTTGTCATGTGAACGGTGAATGCTGCCGATGTCGCTCGCCGGAGGCGGGTCGGAGAACTACTTGGTAGAGTTGGCGATGATGGTGGAGTACACAGGGGCTCCGTGCTGCTTAGGGGATGGAAAGAGGTCATCGGCCAGGGGTGGCAGCTGGCACGCCGCACAGAGCCACTCGGTTGATAATGAGGAGAGGCGTCTATACAAAGCGAGAGATACATCTTCACATTTCTGGTGGAACCACAAATCATAAATGTCGCATTGGAGAGTGGCGACATTGTCGACAGACAGGAAACAGCAGGGGCAGGTGGGACGTGAGCCGGAGTTTGAAGGTACACCCGTGTGCGATACAAAGGTGAACAGCCCTCTTGTTTTTGACGCTCCTGCAAGTTTTGGAACAAGCTCTGTTCCAGAAGAGGGCTAGAACGCAAAGTTTAGACCCCAAGCCACATACTATTTGAGACGTTGAGAGTTAATATAGCTTTAGAGAGCCGTAAAACGGGTAAGAATCCAGGTAAAGTGTTCACTTTCATATTGCTGGCGGGTGTGCTTCACCAGTGATCAGCAATAACGAGATTAGGTGAGGTTGGCGAGGGCGATGAGTGAAGAATGCTGAGCCAGGAGGTTGCTTCCATGGATTACAATGTTCAGTGGTGATGCTGCAGTCAGAAAGTGGCATTTTAGGTGCTTACGGTTTGTCGATGATAGGTGATATTTTTGTCGAAGGGCCAGTAGCCACGTTAGGCAGATCAGGAGACGGAGAGTTGTAAAGGCGCACTGTCATCGAACCTAACAGCTTAACATTGTGCTGAAAAAATTGACTGGCTAGATCCAACATATTATAGAAAACTGACCAGGGGGGCAATGTTCGACAAATGTCTTGTTTCTCCTAAGAAGAAAGGAAAGTGATGGAAGTGACGATATCGCGTCTGATTAGTGAGAGGCTCAAATGACGAAAGCGGGAACTTTCATCATTTGAGCCTCTAACCAATCAGACGCAATATCTTCACTTCCATCACTTCCGTTTCTTTTTAGGAGAAACGAAACATTTGTCGTCGAACATACCCCCCAGGTGTGTTGAACATTCATCTTGGGGGGGAAAGGACAGGCAGGTCAAATGCACCTCCAAGCACAGCTTTATTCTTTACCACATTAGCCTGTAGTTACTGTTAAAGCAACTGGTTTGTAATCGCACTCGTTATGTAAAACTGTCGCGTCTGTGCAGTTTTTTTTTTGCATGGTTTATGAATAGCTGTTTTGAAATACCTTTACCGCGACTTTACTTCTACGTGTTTAGACTATGTTTGTTGATCTTGGTTTTATCATTGTTTATGCACATAGCTTGAAGGCTAACATTCAAACTGTTTGTACTACCGTGTATGTTCGATAATACCCGTCAGCAACCGCATCATTGCATGTGCTGTTTGTAACATTTTATTATAAATTGTACTATGTAGAGCGAAAAACATTTGCCTGCTTGAAATAACTCTTGTGTGAATCAATTACCTGTGATTGTCGTCCAGTGGTGCGCACGTCACAATAAAGCGAAAGCGCAACGCAAGCGGACGCGAGAACCGGGTAAACAAAATGCCACGGGGGTCGCCATCTTGAAAAGCAAAACAATAAAAACGAAGCATAAAATGTGGTTAGTTACCCCATCCGTGGTGAGAGGGCGCTTTTACGAGTTTAAATAATTGTTTAAGGAACTTTCGCTCTTTTTGAATTATTAGGTTATCAATATAATTAATATTGTGTGAGTAATATGTAATGAGTTTAGTTCTACAATGTACTTTAATTCACACAAGGCCCTCGATCACGTGGTTTGCGATTACCACAGGCTTATTCTACAGTGGGCAAACTGTATATGATAAACTGTGATCAGTTCGAAAGTCTTTTTTACCCAGCATTGCTAGCCGGCAAGCATATTCTAGAGTTGTCATTTGGACACCAGTTTGAGTTGTCTTCACCACTTGTGGGGTCTCTCTGTAATAAACGCCGCGCGATCGGCATGTGCTTCGCTCGTCTCCCAGGGAGTGACACAATACAACGAGAAGATTGCGAATCGGTTTACTATACTTCCCAGTTGTCCGTCTTCGAGAGCCGGCACTGCGGCCCGCCGAGCCGGGTTGTCGCCCGTCATTCAGAGCTCGGAGTCGCTGTCCGTGTCCAGGCCTGCGGATCGTCCTCCCCACGCCAGCGCTGCGTAAGCAAGCTGTTCCGGGCTATCACAGCCCGAGTCTCGCTGCGGAACCACTCCGGGATCGTCATGGCCTAGGTCGGTGTGGCTAGGGCTCGCCGTTTCCGCCGGTCCTGATCTGAACCTCGCTGGCGGAAGGCTCCAGGAGTCGCCATGAGCCAGACCAGCCAAAACGGCTCCATCGTTCCTGCGCGGCCCCAGCCTGGTGCGGCACGCTCTTCCTGTTTCCTCGCGCTCGCCCCCGGCTAGAAAATGTGAGTAATTAGAAACATACTCTGCATGCTAGAGAACAGTATGCGCGTTACAATGGCTGTACCGTGATATGCAAGCCTGGTGTGAAAAGGTGACAGGCAACAAAGTGCACATGTGAGAAGGATATTTACGCTTCACTTGAGCTCTTTCTAAAGAAAAACTTACGCATCCTGTTTTCTGCATGCCGTCACATTTGTTACCAGATTCAGCGTTAAATTTTGTTGCCGAAACAAACAAAGCTTTATGTGCTGCGAAAATTTACTATTTGAGAACTCGCAGGTTTGGAAGGTTTTGGTTACGACCACGCGTGTGCCGAACGGCTATGCGCACATACAACTACGACTGCCGGGACGGGCCTCTCGCTTCTTGAAGGCCTGATAGCCTGATTTTGGATGTCACAGCGAAGCAACAATCGGCCCAATTGTTCCTGTTGTATTTCCCTATGTGGTGTCTATAGTCTGTTGCAACCTAAGAACGAAGGGCAAGGGAAAGATGGGCCGGGGAGGAGGAAGCAGGCGGAACGCTAAAGAGAGAAGGAGGTTTTCCCCTCTCTTCTCCAGCGTTCCGTCTGCTTCCTCCTCCCCGACCCGTCTTACCCTCGCCCTTCGTTCTTAGGTTGCAACGGACTATAGTGACTCGTAGAACAACTTGTATAAAATTGTTATTTTGCAGAGTAGTCTGCAAAACAAGTTCGTCAGACCACTTTCCAAGCCTGCACATCTATTTTCGTTCACTTCAACAGCAACAATTACTGTAGAATTTACTTACCTGATGCATCACACTGCAGTGATCCACTTCTGTTGCCGTGTCACTTCCGAAGATCTCGAGGGGAAGCGGTATAGTTTGACGCTTGAGTCGCCTTCGTCACTGTGACAGTCTTTCACGCAGCAGTAGCGACATTTATTTTTTGGGGGAACCCTATCGAACCCCAGCGGGTTCCTGTAGCATCTCACCTACTCCTATAGGAGTAGGCAAGATGCTACAGAAACCCGCTGGGTTCATGGAGACGTGAAGTCGGGACTTACTTTTAAGAAGAACGGTTCCCAAAAAGGATCATGCCGATCCAAAATGCCACATTCACACTTGGTTTCTAAATGCACCCGCCTGCAGTCCTTGCGATCCGGGCTGTCCTGGCCTACCCGGTCTTTTATTTTGCAGCCGCTAGATGGCGCAATACGTAGTGACAAATTGCATTGCCGGTTAATATTTGGGTCACTTAATGTGAGGGGAGTGGGTGGAGTGGAATGGGGGGGAGAGATTTGTATTATCGAGATTCTGCTGAGTCGTTGCCCAAGACGCCTCCGACTGTACGTTGCAAATCTTAATTTGTTTTTCATCTGTATAAAAGCAGATATTAATTTACTGACAGGATGACAGTGCTGGTGGGCCCAAATCTAATTATGTATTTGCAATCTGAACTGCTGATAATGTAGTTGCAGGTAGTGACAATCTCAATTTAGTGGAGCAAGTCAATTGATTGTTCAGGAGAGGCTCTGCCCAGTACTGCTATTCACATGCTTCAGGCATTCTACCGTTAAGAAAATAGTGTTTCACCCTCTTTGCACACAGGAGCAGAGGGATCGAAAGTCGCTTTTTTAGGGGCAGGACAACACTGTCATACTACTATAGCCAGACTTTTAACTCAACAAATGGTTGATGACAGAACAGGAAGACATCATTTCATGACTTCTTTATGCAGCGTAGCACGATACAGTCATTGCTTACCTGACAGGCGAGTAGTTGTAACAACGAGAGTTGGTAAGGTTGCCAGTATCCCACATGAATAAATACTATCTTAAAGGCGTGATTTCAAAAGGTAGTGTTCATTTATTTAGTGCATAAAGCAGCCTAGTTGTGGCCATATCATTAGCAACAATACCACCTTAATGGTAGTGACCGCAGCCCTTGTGTCACCTTACTAAAAGTACCGCAAGAAAGAGCTGACATTACCTCTACAGGTTTGCATCGTCATAAATCAAGTTAAAGCGATTTGCTAATGGTCTGAAAACCCTAAAAAAGTGAAAGTGATTTACTGGTGGAGTGAAATTACGAAACATTTTGAGGGCATGCATTGCTGAAATCTCACCCTATTAGCAACTGTAGCATACATTATGTTTGGGAATATGCATGCTTCCTGCTATTACTAAAACAAAGAAATGGGGTTTAATGTTTCGACTAACATAGCTCCTGAGCATAGGGCTAGATTGACGTTGTGAAGGAATATTGTGCTTTAGTTATACTGCATTGCACGTCATTTTGAATATGTTGTGCGGCTGTCTTTTTTTTTATTACAGCTACAGTATGTCCTAGCGTATAAACAAATCAAGACCTTGATGTTACTCGTCGCTCTAACCTTTAATTTGCTATCCTAGGTGCTGCAGTGGCTGCTCCACCTGGTGAGGCTGTAGCCTCCTCTTGGCCACCTCTCTTTGCTGTCCAAGATGGTGAGGTACGTATCTGGGCCTAAAAGACATTTTGTCCATTGTTTTCACTTCATTGACTTGTTCAGGAGAACAAACTAATGGCAGAAAAAACAAGGACACAAACAGGCAGGAACACAAAAAGGCAAACACAGGTACTGACTTAAAGGTGCACTAAAGATGTTTCTCAGATTGTCTGTTCTTGGTGATAACTGATTCGACAGGCTCTAAGCATCCTAAATATCCAAAAAATTATGCTCGTTCCATTCCTATTTTCCTTCTAAAAATAAAAATAAAAGAACATACTTAAGTCTTGCCATAGGACGAGCAGGTGAACTATCTTTGAAAAAGTGTACATGCGGATGACAGTGACAACAGTGCTATCTGATAGCCGTGTCCCACAAATTACAGATTAGCAGTGCCAATAATACCTATCCAGGGGTTAGTAAGCTAGCCCGCTTCACTAGTATAGACTAGCAAAGAAGACAGAGTATGGATGGATGGTAAGGGCTATACCCTTTGTAACGGGCAGCAGCTTGTGCCACCTAGCCTTACATTTCGTCATCCCTTCTTTTTTTTAAATTGTATAAATTTTGTTCTAACACAACCCCACCCCCCTTTTTAAAGTGATTATATTGCTTATTTATATCATTTTGTTTATCCTTCCCTAGATCTTTTCAACCAATCTTCCAATCTCCTCTTAGTTACCGCAATTCTTTCTTTATCCATATGTACATCCATGTCCGGAAAACCCAGTGCCCCCTCCCAATCCGTAGTTATCCGCTCAAGAGGGTGGGACGAAGCCCCGTGCGCCTTAAAATTACATGTTCTATAGTTTCCCTTTCGCGGTTACATACGTCGCACTGAGAGCCCACTTCCTGGAATTTAGCCCTTTACGTTCTCGTTTGTAGCACCCCCGTTCTAACTTCAAACAACAAAGAGCTCCCCACTGAATTATCATACAGCTGTTCCTTCTTTATTTTTTTGTTTTTATGCCCTGTATATTGTTAAAGCTGATTTCCCCTGCATTCTCTCTTCCCACAATTTCCTTTCTGTTTCCTTTACTCCCTTTTCTTCTGATATGCTCCGATCGGCTCCATCTCGTTGAATGTACTTAAATGTCAGCTTGCGGGTTCGGTTTGTCCACTTAGTGTTTAGATTTTTTATATATAGCTACTTGTACACTTTCCTTGCCCACCGTGTCTCCTCAATTTCACCTAGTCTTATTTCAAATTTAACTTTACTTATCGCCTCTCTACTCAAAAGATGCCCAACCCATGTCCCCCTCTACTCCCTCATTTGTAGTATTCCCTGTGCCCCCAATGCCAACCCACCCACACTCCTTTGCTGTATCTCTCAACCTGCCTGGATTTCTGACCTTATACACAATACCGTATTCCCAAATCATAGTCCTGGCACCATGACTCCCTTCCTTACAGCCCTAACGACTTCACATCTATTATAGTTCCATAGTGCCCTGTGTTTCAAGACAGCTGAATCTCGTTTCGCCTTCTTTATTATAATATCTTCATGGTCTTTTAGACACTGTCTTCCTTCACTTAACCATATTCCCAGATATTTGTACTTTTCTATGTGTTCTATCAATGTGTCCTCTATCTCAAGGGGTTCCCCCTTCTTGTCTTTATAACCGACTGGGATTATACCCGACTTGTCCCTACTAAATTTTAGTCTTAAATTGTCCCCTTCTCTGCTGCAAATCCTGATGAGTTCCCGTATTGTGTCACGACTTTCTGATACTAGTTCAATATCGTCTGATACATTAACCGTGGCAATATTTGATCTACTTTATGTCCTTCTTTCATGTTAGTCAGATCAAAACCTAGGTTGCACTGTTCTAACTTTTTCCCATCATCTTACTGAGGTATATCATAAAGACCAGGGGAGACAATGGTCAAACCTGTCTGAGATATCTTTTTATTGCTGCTGGTCTTGTAGTTTCGGCTTCCCATGTTATAATCACCCCTATTTTCCGTATCAACCTATTCTAGAAACTTAACCATGGTTCCCTCTAGCCCATATCCCTTCAATTGGTTCCAGAGGTTTTCCTGATTCACATTGTCATATGCCCCTTTGATGTTTGAAAATGCTACCCATAATGGCCTTTGACTTGTCATTGCTATCTCTATGCACTGAGTGATTATGAATAAATTTTCATCCAGTCGTATACCTTTCCTGAAACAATTTTGGAGCTCCCCCAGAATCTGTTTTCTCTTTGCCCATTCTTCCATTCTTCTTTTTACAATTTGCATAGCTAGTCTGTATATTTCTGAAGTTACTGTGATTGGTCGGTATGATTTGACACTCTCTTTTTCTCTCTTGACCTTAAATATTAATCTTATCCTGCTCCATTTCCAGTCCACTGGGTACCTCCCTCCCATAAATATCTGGTCAATCACCTGCCTTAGTTTCAATTTGCTTGTTTTGCCTAGAACTTTTATCAATATCATTGGTATGCCGTCTGGACCTGTTTCAGTGCCAGCCAGAACCTTTCCTTCTACTTTTTTTCCCATTCCTCTGTGGTACTTTCCTCTTCCTCACTATGATCCTCCGCATGTGTTGTGTAGACGCTACCATTCCCTACGACCTGAATTGATTCTAACTCCGAAAATACTGCTTCGATTGTATGTCTAATGTATTCTCCTGCCTCATCTCCTTCTCCCGTTGTCCCTTCCTGTGTTGTTAGTGCCTGCTGGTACGCCTCGGTCATTTTTCCCTGTGCACTGATGTGTTCCCAGAATCTTTTTGCCGCATTCCTATCCTTTTGGCTTTTCTCTATGATACACTGGACTCCTGCTCTCCCTATTTTGGCCGGTATTAATGCTAATGTCTCCTGCTTTCTTTCCTGAAATTCCTCCCATTTTGTCGCTACTTCGGCTAGTGTGGCCCCCTTTTTCTTTGCCCATCTGTGTTCTTTAGATGCCGCTTGGTGTCTTGATATTGCTGCCTTAACCTCTTTATCCCACCAGCTTTTGGGTTTTGCGTTTTAGTTTTCTTCATCCTTGTTTGATTCAATATTTCTCTAACTCTCTTTTGAAAATACTTCTTCATATGTCCATTCTCTTTCCGGTTGCTTGGATACAATGTTCTCGATCTGCTTAGATGCCTCTTGTAACTGTTTAACATTTAAGTTTTTCCTACCCTCTTGTTTTTGATTTTGCATTTCTGGTTTTATTGTGCCAAATCTGATTTTGATTCTCTTATAGTCGCTCCCCAGACCTTAGACCTACATACCTCCTAATCTGTTGTATATTTTACGCGACATTAAACAGTAGTCAATAGTCGAGTGCGAGTTCTTTCTTTCCCATGCTATTTTTCCATCACATTTCACCTGAGCGTTAACCCATTAACATTAACCCATTAACCTTTGCAGAACGCCTCTAACATCCTCCCTGTTGTATCTGTATGTCCATCAAAGTCTTCCAAATATGCATTCACGTCCCCCAAGATAATTATTTCCTTGCTAGTGCCAATTTCCCTAACGTCTCCTGATATACATGTCAAGTGTTCTGCATTTTCCTCCCCTGCATCACTCCCTGTTTTTAGATAAACAAAACCTAGGATTGTGTCTAAACCACCAACATTGCCTTTGACCCACATGTGTTCCCTGCAGCCCTCTCGTTCCCTTTCCCATTCCTGAACCTTAACTAACACCCCTAATCCCCCTCCCTTGTGTTCCTCATTGGCCCGGTTGCATACCATCCAATGATATGCCGGTATTTATGGTGGTTCTTCCATATGCCTGAGATGTGTTTCTGCTAATCCATACACTGCAAAGTTGTCGCTTTCTAATCGCTCCTCAATCTCCCCCCCACTTTATTCTGTTCCTGCCCTCCTGCATGTTTATGAACGCTGTTCCTTTTCCTAGTCCTGCAAGGCTTCCTCTCAACCTCCCAAACCCTTTCCCCTGTATCTACATTTTGGCCCTCATTTACACCGGCGCCCTCAGGGCTCCGGGGCTCTGCAAAAAATGTATGATGTGACATCCAATCCTATCGCCTACCGTACTCACACTGGTTCCACTGTAGTGGATGCCCATTGTAAAAGGGTCGGAGCGAGCTTCGTGCCCCGCCCTGTTTACTTTCATTACTCCATACTCAAATCGTCGGCTCAACCCCCTTATCACCCGGTTAGCTTCCACCACCCGCTTCTCTATCTGCAAAGGTTGTCCCCAGACCTCTGGAACGGTGCATATTTGCACATGCACAGTCTCAGAGACGTCCCTCAGCTTACGTAGCCCCAACTCTATCTGCCTGGGGAGGTTCTGGCTCCGTCCCTTTAACACATCATTTAGTCCTGCGTGTACAAACACTAGGTTCTCTCCTTCCCTGTTTTTCCACACCTCCACCTTCGCTTTGGCCATAGCATCTACCATGCACTTTCCTGACTGAGCCATACGGTTACCCTCCCATCCCCTTTCACCCTGTCCAGCAGCCCCTCCTTAACCCTTGTTATGTATGAGTCTCCTACCACCAGCACACTCTTAACCCCCGACTGCCTGTCTTCACCCCCTCCAGCTCTCTGTGCTTTCTCTGCCTCAAGTTCTGCTGCGTTTCTCAAGCCCTGCTGTACTGCAGTACTATACAGCTGTGCAGGCTCCTTTCCTACAGTCAATCACCTCGTCACTATTCAACTGGCCCCCTTTGTCTGCCCCCCCCCCCTCGCCGTCTTCTCTGCCACCTCACCCTTTTTCTTATTAACTACTCCTGTCAGTTGCTGCACCATCTCCTCATACTTCTTCTTATGCTCTTCCAACTCCGCCTTCCACTCTTCCCCTAAGCTCCCCTACCTGTCGCTCAACCTCGGCTCTCTGTTCCTGTTATCGTCTCAGCTCTCCCGCCACGCTCCCTACCTTACTTTCCCATTCCCTGGTCATCTCCACCACATCCGCTTCGGCCCTCTTATTCATATCTCCGACCTGCGCCTCGAGCTGAACCTGCTTCTCCCGCTCTACCCGTATCTCCCACTTCGACTCCTGAACCGTATCCGCCCATTCCCTTCCTATTCTCCCAAAACCAAGTTCTACCTTCTCGCAACTCCGACAGGTAAAGTTGCTCTCTTCGGCTTCTGCTACAGTTTTGAGCTCCAACTCCATCATGCCGCACAAACGGCCACACTCCTCAGATTCTACATCGGGTCCCCTTTTACATTAGCCTGCGCATTTTTCTTCCTTCGCATATTCACCATTGCCTACGGACACACAGCGGGACCCCACGAAAAATATCGCACCAAAACCAAAAAAGCCTGGGTAACGTCCCTGTCCACAAAACCAACTAGCCCGCCAAAAGTTTCAAACGTGCACGTGGTTTGGTCTTGTGACCCTACCTAAAAAGCCTGCTGTAACCCAACTATCATATCGCTACTTTAAAAACTGCTTTCTGCTACGTCATAAAACCACCTGTGTTAGAGCAAAAATGCTTTACAGCAGGGTGGTAAACCTGGAGGATCAACCCCAATGGGGTGTGCTCCTTGCCTTTAGCGTGCAACACCACCAATGAAGCAGATCTAACAAGCAAGCCTATCCTATCGCTACTTTAAAAAGCACACTCGCAACTAAACTAAATACACTAAATATTGCTTAGCTTCGCAGGAGCCCTGGAAAACACGTCCTCTTTGTCAGCTAATAAGCAGCTGACTGGTGAGACATATTGATGCCTATTTCGGAACACAGAAAGGGAAGGTAGTGAGCTTTGGTAATAGCACACTCATTCGTGTTTTCTTTTTCATGTCTTGTCATGAAGTGGAGCCAAAGGTTTTTTTTTTTTTCACATTGCTCGGCTGCTTGAGGTTGCAAGTATTTGTACAAAACATGGGAGTGCACAGCAGTATACTTCCTTCATACTTGGCGATGTCGAATTTAAAAATTGTCAAATGGTTCATTAAAGTCAAGCTTTCATGAAACAATTTTTTTATATCATTATTAGTATTTGATATGTACAGCAATAATGGACCTCCTTTCTTAATGCATATTCCAAAGCTGAAATTACTTCTCTTAAAGGGGCGCTCGGGAGCTTTCTAAGACGGCCTATTTATGGCCGTAACACATTCTATGTGCTCTAAGCATCCCAAATATTTAAGTTTAAATCATGTGCAGCTTAGTTCACTAATAAAAATGTGATAAAAGATAGTGAATCTCAGACATACAAATGGCGGCACTGAACCCGGCCGAATGTAGGTGAGGAACGAACGGGGCTCATCAGACAATCACAAGCGATAGCTTTACGTCCGGACAAGCAGCCAACCAGCCCTGCTCGTCTGCACGAGAGGCCCTCGCTTGCAATTGACTGACAAGTGTCTTTCGCCGTTCCACCCTATTCGCCTTGATTCGGTTCAACCGCATTCGCTATCTTTGATCACATTTTTTAATAAAGAAATAGGCCACACATGATTGTACGTTTTGGACTTGTGGGATGTTAGAGCACATAGGTTGAGTTAGGAACATAAATACATAAATAGGCCATCCTGGAATACTAGAGAGTGCCCCTTTAATTTATTTCATTTTTTTATATATATCTACAGTTCAGCATTTCAGTGAAACAAAGCAGGAACATGATTGCAGACGAAAGTGGAGAGTCCATTTGTGTTACCTGTATTTCTCCACTTTTTGTGCATTTTCTTGACAGTTTTATTCACTGCAGATTCATCTTGGACCTGGCATCAAAATGCGAGAGACAGCATTTACACATGCCGTGGAAAAGACTGCCACTCCTGGCCGCTCTCTCAGAATGGTCAGCCGATCACTGTGGGAGCCTGCGGAGCTCTTCGACAAGGGTGTGTCAGGGCAAGCCTGCAGGCGTAGGAGGGTGTGGTGAGAAAACAGCCCCTACCACACCAGGTGGGTATTTCTGATCAATCTGGAAGGGCACAGCACCTGTTGTGGCTGCTGTGCTTAGCTCTGAACAAAAAAAAAATTTGGTTATGGGGATATTTATACAGCGTGTAGTTGGTCTGCCATTAAAGTTGCGACGAGTCACGCGCTGTAGATGAGCAGCGTGTTACTCGTCGGAACTTTAATGGCAGACATAATGTTTGTATAGTGTGAGTTATGATTTACTATGATTTGGGATTTTTATGAACCTATTGTTCATTTTGCCTAGTGCAGCACACATGTACAGTGAGAGGCACTAAGAGGTCAGACAAGGTGAATGTGGACAGAGCAGGAGAAATGCCACTTGGGGTGCAGCGCTTTCTTTGCTCACTGGGAGCGAGGCCACGATGTTCGATCTGCAGTCAAACCTGATATTATCGAACCCGGTTAATTTAAGGGCACATGGTAAGGTAAAATTGAAAAAAAAAATGATTTTAGTTTTTTTCGCAATTTGAAAAGTTCAGTTCTTTTTGCACATTTTCCATTGTCCCAGTGTTTTTGGAAAGCTATATTTCGGGCTGAAAATCACTTCTTTCGAAAGCAAGTAGCAGGTGACTACGCCTCCTTTTGGGATACACTCCCTGTTTATCGATGAATTCTCCAACAAAACAAAATCAACACAAGACCTAAAAGCTTGTCCAGTAACAGATAATCTAAAAAAATTATTTCGCAACTATTGCATAGCTTTTTTTCAACCAAGACAATCACGAGACGCTGCGCACGTTTTTCCCAGGTGTGTAGCGTGTGTACACTCAAGTGTTTGTGTTTTCATAACGACAAAATGGTGCCATTGAATGCTGTTCCTTTATTCAATGGTGGCAGCATTGCACAAGCCAGTGTTTTTAATTTTTGTGGATGGAACCCTGTTTGGAAAGCCATCAAGTGGCTGAGGGAAGTTGACATCAATGTAATATACTTTACGGACCAAGCGACATGGCAGGTCACAAAAGAGGCCCGGCAAGCAAGGCGATAAGCCTAAAGGCGAAGATATGACTTTAGCAATGCCTTTCAAGCTGGCGGCTATTGAAAAAATGACTGTAAGGCTGTTGGTGCCAATAGAAATTTGTTATTCACCAGTTTTTTTACTTTAATCTCAATTATCTCAAAACAGTGTTTTTTAGTACATAGGTACCATTTTTTCCTTAACCTGACATTATAGAGGGTTGATTTTTTTATTTCTACCACATACATGGGTGTTCAAAAATACTGGACTAAAATTAAAAATGTGCACCTAGCAGTTTTTGAGTTACAAAGTTTTTAATAGACGAAAAAAACTAAAATTTCAGTACTAGAATAAAAAAGATATTAAAAGAAACTTATTTTAGTTTGGTTCACATAATTCTAGTTCAGTGGATAAAACACAATATTTCGAACAAAATGATATATGCATGACAGAAATACTCCTAATAGTCACCGAGAAAACTGTTCCTCAACATGGCCTCCAATGCATGGGGAGTATAGGACTTACCTTGTGCCCTTAAACTATTTGTAAATGGACTGGCAGCTGCAATAAAAATGCATAGCGAAAAATGCAATTACATCGAACGAAAATTGCAGCGTCTCCCCATGGACCGATCTGCCAAGAGCGCTGTTTAGCTCTGCAAGCTGGCTTTCCCCCAGCATGAGAGCCACCCTTGTGGGAGAGCCAGCTTGCAGAGAAAGCTGGCTTTTTTTGTTTTGAGCAGCCGCGTCGGCCGCCCAGGAGTAAAAAAAAAGTCTTGTGGGGGGAGAGGGGGAGCCGGTAAACGAAGAAGCCGCCACTATATAACTGCAGTCGGCGTCCCTCATGATGTACAGATGCCCCTTCGAGCGTGAACAACTTTTCTAAATGTGGCGTGCTTGTTCGTTGTCAAATTCATTAAAACTTCTACAGAGAATTGCCCGCTATATCAAAGTGGTAGACGGCTTTTTGAGAGTTTGATATAGTCAGGTTTGACTGTATTATGTTGCCCACAGGTAGGCGAAATCAGATAGAACGTGGGAGGGCGGGCCGAGTGATAAATTGACTGATTATCAGGCTCGACACGACATAACCTCTTGTTTACTGTTGTAGTTGTGATTTTATTATTTTAAGGTTTTTTTTATGAATAACTGCTCGTGTATTTCTTTTTATGCACTGCAGGTTTTATCACGCAATACCGACTTGCCGAAGCCATCATCTTAGCCATCCAGATGTGCTGGCAAAAGTGGCATGGAAGAAAAGAGCCATGGACAGCCCAGTCTGCATGAGAATGTTTGCGAGTGGTGCATGTTGGGAAAAAAATAAACTAGTAAGTTCCATTCTCTTTGTCTTTGTAGTTTTGTTTCATGGCAGAATGAACACCTAAACATACAAAAAATTGGCAGTCTTTTTGCACAATTTGCTAGCTGTTGTCATCAGCAGTCCTTTCTGCATCTAAATTATATTGTGCATGCATGACCAGGTCACCACAGAAGACACTAGGTCGGCCGGATCACATCAGAACACGTCAAGACACTAGAACACGTCAAGACACTAGAACACGTCAGGATACTAGAACACGTCAGGACACTAGAACACACCAGGACACCAGAACACGCCAAGACCCGTGTCTGAATTTCCGCTCTGATGTAAACGTCAGAAACACACCAGACCCGGGCTGGTGGATTTTTCAATAGGGAACATTGACTGACAACTGTACAATTACGCTCAGTGTGCCCAGCCCACTGCCGCCAAACGGGGCAGACTCACGGGAGCTTGCCAGGATGTATGGGATGCAGCTGGCATCCTCGTTATAATGTGATACATGTTTTTTTCCCATCTTTGCCTGCCTTTTTTACGTACTTTCTGTACTGTGTGCATTCCGTACATTCATTTGTCTGTTTTGTTTTTCATATGTGGTGGCGGGATGGCAGCACACACGTACAAGCTACTCAAAAAAAGGAATTAAGATAAGTTACCAAGTATTAGCCTCAAAAGTAATTTGAGTGGAGTAGAAATTACTGAAATGGAAAGTAATTCAGTAAATTACTAAATTTCGTAAAAAAGGAGCAAATTTCTTCTGAAGTTGGTTTTATCTTTTTATATGCTAACAAGGAAGTACTACACAGGTTTCGATGCGTTAGCGAAATTCTGCGAGCCGAATATAAAGCGGTTTCTGTTTTCACAGAAACGCTTTAATATCTGGTTCTGCTTCTGCATGCCTAATTGTTGTGTACTTTTTGGTCAAGCATGTACTGCGGATGTATCATTTCATCTTTGAGGTTTAGCACTGCCTGAGCTTAATTTTGCAGAGAGTGTTTGATTGCTTACGATGTTGGGTAAAGTATGTCTAAAAACTACTTGGAAGTACAAAGTTATTCAAGTAAAGTAGAAAGTAAGACGGGTGCAATGCACTTGAAGTGAAGTACTATAAATACGATGTACTTCCAAAGTAAAGTAGAACCACTTTTAAACACACTCTTTCAGAATGTCCTTTCATTCCCTATACCGCGTTTTTTTTTTTTTTAACATGCCGGTGTGCATAGCTTCTGGGGAAATCGGAGGTACATCAGTTTTTGTATTGTTTTTTTTTGAAAAGGCGGCAAAATTAAAGGTGCATCAGATTTTTTTTTTTTTTGGAAATTGCGGCAACTAATACGCCATAGAGTAATTGGTTTATTCTCGCTGACGAACAACTTAACACAATCAACTTATAAGCCGCTTATTTGTCTCGGTCTTATAGCCGCCATTTCTTCACTCAGAGAAATGACCAGTACGTCTCGAAAGACAGCACAAACTATACAGGAGCACCAGGTCAGCTTAAGAGCGGGTGCTGCACTTTGTTACCTCCTTTGAGTGAGGATGTAGTGTGTATACCTCCTGTAGTCGGCAAGGATTCCTACATTGGGGAGAAGTGAGAACAAGCAATTTCTTCAAATCCGTCAAGTCTCCTTGAGCTTCGGGACACAGAGAAACGCCAGTCTTCGGCGCTAATCCCACAGTTACTCGGCCTCCCTTGTGACGTGTCTGTTCGTTCCTCGCGCTTTAGAACAGTGTTTTTGCAGTGGGCGGCTGGTTAAAATTTTCGGGGGTTTTGGACTATCCAAATTGCTTTCTTCCTCCCCCTCCCCCCCCCCCTTTTCTACGCCACATGCTTCCCCCTCTGCAAATATCAGCTGATCTTCTAACATCTTATCTCTGTTGATAGGCAAAACAGTCAATCAGGAAAGTAGTTAAACTACTAATTACCAAAATAGAAATGTAATTGAAAGTTCCTAAACTAGTCAGAAAAGTAGTTAAACTACAGTAACTTGAGTAAAGTAGTTGAACTACGCACAAGTCTGGCTGGCAGGCGCTGTACGTAAGGGTTTCACCTATCTGCCTAGCCCCGCACACCACCACATGGGCACATTCCAGTATATGCAAATAAAATTATTATTATTATTATTATTATTATTATTATTATTATTATTATTATTATTATAACAATCCTGTTTTCGGGTCACAAGTAGTTTGTGCTAAAATAGAATAATATTGCTTTTTAGTTCGCGTTATTTAGTGATTTTCATGTATCTTCATAAAACTAAACACAGAACTATCATGCCCTCGACGTTGTACATCCGACATTCCTAACTCTCCCCATCTTCCTAAACGTCCGTGTGTGTCCTAACACCAGGAACCGGAATTTTAAAGGTTAAAAACGGCACGTTGCGAATATGGAACGCACACTTTCATGCAAAGCTGACGTCAAGTGACTCAAATCGAAAAACATGCAATTTACAATATTGTTATCTCTTCTGGTGAAGGCTCCAGCAACCGTTGCATTCGTTTTCGCGCACGAAACGGCGACTCCCAGAGAAAGTAAGAACACAGTGATTGCCTTAATTTTAACAATGTAAACACACTTGCAGGCGTACGCTGATGAAGCCTCAAAATCGAAACTCTCGTAGCGTGATTCGTGACTGCGTCGGCTACCCAACCTCGTTGTCAAGCCACTTTCTGCAAGCAAACACTAAAATTGTAAATAAGGATACAGAAGCGACATCGATACAATTATCTTGTAGAACATCACCTTATTTAGTCATAATTGTGTCAATAGGCACTACATGTGGTATTTATGTTACGAAAAAAAAAAACGTTTTGTGAGAAAAAAATAAATGTCAATGTTAAGTCTGGTAACAGTGTACTTTTGCCGAATCATTGCCAAATCTTTAGAAAAGTTCGCCAAAAGTTGCGCCGAATTTTCGATTCGGCAAAAGTTCGGCCCATCACTAGTAGAAATGCGACCCCGGGGGGGGGGGGGGGGGGGGGGGAGGGGAGGTCTGGTTTGCCCCCCTACTCAAAAACAAGTTGGTACGCCACTGCCGGAAGGGTAGTGGGTAGACCTCAAGGTAGGTAGCATTGAGTTCTGCCGACGATCCCTCCATGAGAGCCAATCAGAGCTCGGCGTTCTGACGTCACCACAACTACTGCAAAAGAAGCAGACGAACTTGCGCCCCGCATAGGGCGATCTCGTCTGCCAGCTTCGCTACGGCGCCGCTGCCGCAACGCATTAATGGAACTTTAGTTCTTTCTCTATCTTTCTGCTTGGCAAGCTCAGCTGCGCTACGCCGAGCTGCCATGCTTCGCAATTCAAGAGACGCCGCAGCGCTCTGCGTTTGAAGTTGTTCATCTTCCCTCCGTCCGTCGCTATGGGCGTTTCACGTGCTGCGTCCATGGGTGCAACGAGAACAGCCCCCGGCACAAAGGCGTGGGATATCACAGCTTTTCGAAGAACTGACAGCTGAGAGCAAAAAATGGGTCTCCAGGATTCGCGGTGCAGGCATTAAGGGACGGTAAGTGAGACTTCCAGCTATAAATCTAATTTTGCTTGTTCGTTAAAGCACGACCGCTCGATCGCTCCGTCCCTTGGCTGGAGCGGCGTAGCAAGATCGAGCGGCCGAGAAAAATCGAGCACTCGTGATGAAGGCTAAGATCAATGCCTCGTGCTCGTTCATGAACGTTCTCGAGCTTCGAAATTTCACGGTTGACTTGAGTTGGGGTATAACTCGCTGTCGATACTCGTGGGCATGGGGTGGCGTGATATCGTATTTCTACTGTGTAAGAGAACAAGCGGCATTATTAGGACTAAACATAGAGTAATCTACACAAGGTAAAGAGCGGACACTGCCGTAGGCCCCAGCGTCCCGTATAACAACTAGCGCGCCAAACGGTCGATGAGAAAAGCTTTCGTGGAAATGGAGCGTGCTGGTTAAGTTACGGTGTTTGTGGAGACTAACATAGAGGACGAAAACAGGACGACACGTTTCTCCAACTGGCAGCATACATTTATTTTGACGCCCGTCACCGAACGCGACAGTCACCGCGCGGAGTTGGAAGGGTTGAGGAGGACAGAGAAGGAAGGGAGGGTGGGGGTGGAGAGAGGATGGAGATGGAGGGAAAGAGAAACATGTTTTTAGCCGGCAGCGCACGCCGAAGTCAAAAAAGGGGGGGGGGGGGGCTAAGCTTACTCTTCATTCCGGTTCCGGTGGTTTCAGTTTCGGTTTCGTGTCCGGCGCTTTTTTTTGCCGAGCTTGCTGTCGCGCGGCTTCTCTTGATGGCACAAATGCTTCTGATTAGAGGCTTCACACCACGAAAGAGCAGAAATTATTGTCTTTACTACTGTGAAATATAAAGATATCTATTCTTGTCATACTGGTTCCGTTTGTTTACGTGTTTACGAAGTATTTTTAGGCAACAACAAAAAGTGCTTCAGAATGATTTATTTTGAGGTCAATTGAACGTTTGAACAATTCAGAATCGCGAAGTATTCTTCATGAGGGCACACACATTCATATAAAGCAGTAACGTTACAAGAGTCCCACATTTACCAACACTCCAAACCAGAACTTTCCAGTGATGCTAAACGGTTTGATTGAATTAATCATTGGTTGTCACAATGCTGAGCAGTTTCAGTAATGTGGACATGTGGCCATAGCTGTCATTAACAAGTACTGTAAGCGACTTATTGTTGCGAGCTCGACATTTAGCGATGTGCCAGTTTCGGGAATATTTCGCGGGCATAAACTTTCACCACCGTGAGTGACATTGTATGTATTCATATCCATAGGGCAACTTATTCACGTTACCAATTTCTTGTGAACTTGATCAAATCGCGATATTTGCGAAAGTTAGGTCCACGCGAAGATTAATTCGTTTACGCTATTAGAGCACAGCCTAGACTGCACAGAATTCAAAGAAGCAGATTCAATGTCAATATACAGTACACTATTTGGAGTAGCCTAACACTTCTTGTAGGCTAACAAAAAGGACCTCATACAGACCCAGGGAATATTCAACATTCCCATCCATATTCAACACAATGAGTGTACAGCAGAAAATATAGCAATGCTAGTACAGGGCATGTGGAAAATTACAGCAAGAACAGGCAGCTAAGGTCAAACCACCTAACAGTGTTAGGTAATAAAAATATACAAAAAATCTGTTACCAAAGTAACAGATTTTTTCTAAATATGCAAATATTCTGTTACCAAAGTAACAGTAACAGACACAACATTTGGTCAATATACAGGGCACATTGATTAAAACATTAACATGTCGGACATGTTCGGCATATACTCCACGCACGCACCCATCAAAGATCACTTTGCTACAAAACGTCCTCATCCCGTATATAAAAAAACTATGTCCTGCATTATAAAGTTGAAAGAAAGCCAGAAATATAATCGGCATGCAAACTGCACAACCCAATTAAAGATCGTTCTTTTATAGGCGCCTGAAACACCATACCATACTAAGCTTCGAACTTGTCGAGTTGAGCGCCAGGAACAGAAGAATGCAACCGAAATGTTTCCAAGTTTCGATTAATAAAGCGCACATGCCAGCACAACCGCACCCTGCAAAACATCTTCAAAAACCTCCGCTGACACTCCTCGGAGCATAAATGCAAAAAAACCAATACGCGACAGATGGTGATACAAAACATCACAGACATTGCGCAGGTGTGCTACGCTTTCTATAACACACATAAAGTGAGATTCCAGGCTCTGAATGTAAGTGAAAGTAGCCTCCGATGGCACAGTTAAGTTGCCGAACATCTTTCTTGGAATATGGAAGGCTTTAAGCATTGTAAAATTCTGGTGGGGCCAGTTCAAGTTGTCAGACCCTTTCCTCAGTGACCCAGAACAGAGACAACCCTGTGAACTTTTTTCCAGGAACAGCTTGATTAGAAATCCTGCAACATAATAGGTGGCAGAGTCGTCTATTATGTTAGAGTCTTTACTTGATGCGAGTTCCGAAATATTGTCCAATGGAGGGAAGTCGTCCACGGGGGCACATTCCACGGCATCAGCGATTGAGGTTGTCTCTAGTGAAAACGGGGTCATCTCCTGAAGGAGGTTAGTGTTGCCATCTTCAACATTTTCCTTTTTCGAGAGCTTTAGGAGCTTCCTAATCCCAATGTGCTTCAGTCCACAAGTAACTGATACACATTAGGATTGGTGTTGCAGCCGTGTTGTTGCCTCATCTGCCCGAAAATATTTTCGGC
Source organism: Ixodes scapularis (assembly GCF_016920785.2). Lineage (NCBI taxonomy): Eukaryota > Metazoa > Arthropoda > Arachnida > Ixodida > Ixodidae > Ixodes > Ixodes scapularis. The sequence goes on from NW_024609836.1 coordinate 26,688,710, forward strand.
ATCTTGCTGCAGTCGCCGTGTCAAAAGAAAGCTGAAGTTATATTTCTCAGAAATATCCTCCCAGACCATGAGGACGGCCCTGATAGTAACCTGCCACCCAGTGACTGTTTGTGGCTGCCGTCTACCCTCAAACTTCCAGGCTGCCACCCATGGAAGTTGGTTGCAAAGGAAATCAACGATTTCAGTGTCGCCCTTTCTAATCGCATAGCGTAACTTTTGTTCAGATTCGTTTTGTCTCGAGCTGTTAAGACAGTCAAAACGTTTGTCCATGCGGTCACAAAAGTATGCCGTGGAAATGGCCGCCTCAGGGAGCTGTCTGGCATACACAAGAGCTAAAAGTGCAACGCATACTGATGAACTGAGTCGCACGTTTCGCCTTCATGTTACTGAAAGGTTTCTGGTAAATATGCCGGTCTGTCACCTTCGGGGCTAATCGTAGTCGCATCTCGTGCGTGGAGTGGTAAAGTTGCACAATGTAGTTCCAGTCTACATTTTCACTCCCGATGTGAAGCTTGTAAGCTCGCAGGTTGTTACGGGTGATCTTTATTAGGTGCGGGACATCAAAAATAAAATAGACACTTGCATTTTTTACTTTGAAGAATGGCTGCTCAACAGACACTCCAAGTTGGTGCGCCAAACTTACGTTGGAGACACCCTGGTCACAGACCACTGCTTTGATTGTAATGCCAATGTCCTTCAGCTCCTCAATCAGTGGCATAAGCAGGTTACGAGTTACACAGGATGGTGTTGACGTATGCCCAATAGTATATGCTACAGGTTGCACCCACCTCCGAGAAACTCCAGAGAGGAGGAAAACCTGGGCTCTGTCATCAATACTGGAAGTTCGCTGAACACCATCATCTGCAAATCCGAGGACAACATCCTGCGCCACATCGTATGACAAGTTCTTTTTCAACATCATCTCGTCAAAAACTAAGGTACAAATGCGGTCGCGTTCATTCCATGACTTTGTTTTTGACAATCGATGACATGATGCCTGGAATGATACCTGGCGTCATTTTGACATTGGCTAGCCACCTTCGTAGTGAACGCCGAGATGGTAGCGTGAACACTGAAGACACAAATCGGTATGCCCGCGGTCCATGCAAATTTAGATGGAGCGCAAATTTCTTCAGCCACAGTAAAAATCGCTTCCCCTTGCCCTTCGACCTATTCTTTACATGCGATGATATGAGGTGAAATACCTCTTCAGAAACATGAGGCCGAATTATTTCCAGAGCTTGAGAAGCTGTCTGAGGCGTCTTCAGCTGCTGTTTCCGCAGTCTGGCTATCGCCTTTCTGTAGCTGGAAATTCTCGCCTGGAGTCGCTTGATAACGTCCTCGGGCCTTTTCGTGAGCTTGCGGAAAACAGGTGCAGGATGGTTTGGACCAGCTATAAAAATGGCAACAAGTCAGTGAGATTGAAAACAGTTGCAATAAGTGCGATACGATTTAACCAGTACAAGCACCACTAACCAGTAGCATACCAGGTAAGGTGTGGAGTGAAGCTTGAATTTTCTTCTTGTGCTTTACCATTTAAGCACTGACAAAGCCAGTGAAACTTCTGACCACCAATTACGTTATTCTTTTACTAGTCATGTAAAATGTTCGGTACTAAATGTCTTCACGCAAAATCCTTGATAACCTTGCAAGTTCGAAAGGCTGAAATAGCATGAAAAACGCAAAACAGCCATGAAGAATTCTCTTGAAACCTCCTCTTGATATCTGTGTTCCAGTTTCCCACACCTCCCCAGTCATTAGTAATAAAAATGGTTAGATCGGTATGCCACACACATGAAGCAAAGACTATAGCTTATAAAGAGACCTAGAATTCTTTAAACTGATCCTTCTAGGACAGATTGTATTATCCACTGGCTATAGAGGTTCACACAAATATGTTTTAAAAAGTGGCGAAAGCAAAATGGGACACTTACAGTGTTGACCTGGACCACAGTGGCCAGCGAAAAGACCAGAAGAGCTGGTTGCCTGACTTGGGTCTGGAAGAGTGCGCATATTAGGCACAGGCTGGTGCTTTAAAATAACTCTATATTACCGAGTGCTGCAGAGTGCATTACTGCGGAGCTACATGGAAGTGGTGAATTCTGCAGTCTGTCGGGCTCTGCCTGGTCTGGAAAGGTGCACCATGACGAGATAACCTGTTAGCAAGCACAGAACGGCTCGCTGCGACGGAGCTGCACTGGAGTGAAGGGCCAGATGAGCTGGTTGCCTGAGTGGGACCTGGAAGAATGGGCTTATTTGCCTACATAGAGAAGTTACTTATACCTTTGTGTATATGAGGGAAACACATTATTACAATCACCTATTGCAGATGCCCAGTTTATGGGAGGACGAACAGTAGGCACATCTGATCGCACTAGGGTTGTTTGCCCTGGGTCCATAAAATCTTTTGCAGTGAAGTGATCACTGCAGACGCGATAGGTGGCATAGTGTTGCGAAGCAGACTTTCCAAGAAGATCATACCTCTTGGCATAGTCGAGCCAAGATTTTGACCTGTAATATATATTGTTTTTCAATGTGTTAAATGTACACTTTGGAACAAAATGTCAGATGCCAATCTGCAACCCTCTCTTCGACATTTTGGCTCCGCTTGCAAGCGATGGGGACATATTTTTATTTGGCAGGTTTGCTTTGGATGTTTCAATGCACACAGACAAATATGGGTTCCTGCTCTAGAGTAGTGCAGAAGTAGGTCAACTAAGAAATCATGGTTTTTGCGCGAGAGGGCGAACACAAGAGAGTACAACAAGCACAAGCGCGCTTGTGCTTGTTGTCCACCCTTGTGTTTGTCCTTTCGCACAAAAAACATGATTTCTAACGTTCACCAACTCGCCCAACAACAGGTCATTTTATAGCTAGTTAACAGCAGGTGCACATTCACATTTCTTTAGGAAAAGACATTATCAGTAGAGAGCAATATTCACCCCACCATGAAGCAGCGCTTTTATAACTCAAATTTAGAGCCACATTAAAAAAAGCACGAAAATTCACCCCACCATGAAGCAGCACCTTTATAACCCCAATTTAGAGCCACATTAAAGACGATACATTCAAGCTATGTATGAGACAAATCAAGGGCTGCTTCTTTTCCTTAACAATTTTGTCTTATAAGTTTAATTTGTCAGTTTTTATCTTCAAAGACAAAGTGGTAATGCAGTACTAAAATTAGTATAACTGACCTGAGATCGCTTAGCCCAAATCCCCACATTACAGTTAAGGCATCCAGTCAACTTTAGCGCTTGATTTAAAATCGCATTGTAGTAATTAATTATATTGTGAAGAATAATAAATTATTGGGATTTTTTTATATGCTCAAGTATGCAAATGGTTCCAAGGAACTATTGACAAGAAGGAGCTCACGCCAACCTACCTTGCGTCACGTGCGATTCGGAAAAACTTTGTACCGGGTTTCTTGTGCGTTTTACCGTTGTTTTTACACGATGCGACACAGCAGTAGCTACAGTAGTAGCAACCGGAGGGCATCTGAGAAAGAAAAAAAAATGAAAGATATAAACACAAATATTCGTAGCTCTTGGTACGATAGCGCAGCCCATGTAACAATAATAACACACACGGGAAAAGCCGGCTGCTGTCTGAGGTTTATTTCGCAGCGTCTGTTGGACCTCTGAGCATGCAAATAACGGGTAAAACAAACGGACACGATACAGTTCGCTTTTTTCTCTTGCCCTTGTCTGCGCACGCTGTGTTTTGCTCGCGACTAAGCAATAGCAAAGAAACGAGAAAACGTCTTACCTTCTGAAGAAACCTGTTAGGCGCAGACAATATCCACGTTGTGCTCACATTCTGCTCGCTGTGCTCACATGTGCTCAACACAAAACGCGTTGACAGGTGTCATGCACCATGCGGTCACGCCGTCCACGCACGCGTCCGTCCGTCCGTCCGTCCCGCTCCAGCCACTCCAGCCGCTTTCTCAGAGCAACTGCAGGAACCGGAACTGGCCTGTACATCACGTGATCTTCTTAACGTAGTAAACAAAAACTATTTCACCGTTTATGATGCTTGCAACAATTTTAAATATAATAAAATTAAAACTTGAGTATTTATTTATAACAAACCTCACGAAATATTTTCATTCTTTGGCACACTGGCACCACTTAGCGGTCGGTGAGAAAACTAAACGCTGGGCCGCGAAACGGCTTGAGTGGCCACTCTTTCCCTTGTGTAGATTACTCTATGGACTAAATGCCACGCATTTAGTCCATAGAGTGGCTTCGAATTGTGCATTGATAATATATAGTGGCTTCGAATTGTGCATTGATTAGTAGTTTTGTTTACTTTTTTCCCCTGTCCCCACAAAATACTAAAACTGTCGGCAGCTGTGTATGCCAGCAACAATCTTGTTCGAATTAACCGTTGCAAATTTTTAAGATTTATCTCGCTAAATACACAGGACTTTGACGGAATGCACACGTTAGTTCGAATTACCTGCAAGTTTCAAATAACGAGATTCCACTCATCAGTTTAGCCTACAGACGAGACCAAGTTCACTTTTCTGAATGCATAGTGCGAAAATATATTCAATAAACATGTTTTTTTGTTTTTTTTTGTTGTAGTAATATGAACGCATTTCAGCCTAGTCGCTGCTCCATGCAGTCGTGTTCAAACCCTAGGTTTATCCAGAGACCTCTTCGATTTATCAGAAGTTCAATCACACCCTCCTCCCTCCTTCTCGGTGCTTTCCATAAAATCCACTTGGGTTTACACTAAAAAAATAAATAGAATTACTTTGAGTTATGTCTTCTAATAAATACGTTCATTGAGCAAAATATTCCTTCTTTAAAAACGCAGCTCTTAGGCGCCCGTTTACGGCCTGAGCGGCGTCGCCGTGGCCATTGGCGTAACTCCGCGCGTTGCATTAAAGAAATAATACAAGCGGGCGTAACCGAGCGTTGCATTATGGGAAAATGTTTCCGCTAAATGTAGCGGAAAAATTTCCCCACGAAATTTTGAAAAATCATTTTCGCTCAATTTCTCCGCTAAATTTAGCGGAAAATTTTCGCTAAATGGGAGGGGAGCAGGAGAGGAGGAGGGGACGGTACGGAGGGGGGGGGGCAGGGCATATCGCTTCTTCTGTACCCTCCCTTCCTCCTCCTCAAGAGCTGCGCTCTAATTCGGCATTAAGGCTGGTTCAGACATCTGCAACGAGCGCGTTATCTACGACTGCGTCCGTTGCAACCGGAGCGACCGAAACGACCGCTCTGCGCCGCGCGTACACACACCTGCAACCACTGCAACAAGCGCAGCGGGTCTTCAGCACGGCGACCGCTTCTACGTCGCCGTCAGCTGTTTCAGCGGTGCCTGTAAAAAGGGGACGCACTGCCACTCAATGCCATAACAGAATATAGAGCCACTTTTTTTATAGCCTAAAGGTTTATTATTCTTATTCCTTTTTTTTTCATGATATGCTTGCAGGGTACAGTGGATGAAAAAAAGAAAAGACAAAGATGCAGTACGCCGTCATGGACGATCACGACTCTAATACACGACTTTGCTAATAGTACAAATCTCGTCACACGCCTTTTCTACGATTATAAAAGACGATGTAATCTTAGCAGCGACATAGCAACGTAGAAATATGATTTCATGATTAGATAGACGTTGCGAGCGTTCAGGATTAATAAAATAATCAATTTTCTCCGGTGATGAAAACTCGTGAAAATTCGCATCCTCTATACGGTACGCGCCAGAAATATTTTGAACTTTAGCACACGCGTGAAATGCGCCAAATAAGAAATCCTGGCGATGTTCGAGGACACAAATGCTTAGAAAGCACCACTGTAGTCGAAGTAAACAAACACGACGGCACGGGCGTTTCTGCTGTCTTGAGAGTGCCGCCACGACATCGCCGCACGCATAGGTGGATCTTCCCTTCTAGTACGTGCTGGGTTATCATAGCGACACAAAACGAAAATTCACACTCAGGGATAGCGCTTCTACGCGGAACGATGAGCTTTCACCACGCTGTCCACGTCGACGACCACCACCGACGTCATGTTTGCAGATAGAAGGAGCCGGCCCACGACAGGCACGACCGGCATGCAACCCGCACGACCAGTTCTCCTCGACCTGTGATTGGTCTGTCGTTGCGGTTGTTTCGGTTGTTTCCAACGTAGCGGGTAAAGTTGGGCTCGCTCCAACTCCTTGCGTCGTGAACGACACGTGCGTGCGTACCTCCGTTGCTATGGCAACTGACGGTTGCAGACCCTTGCAACAGTCGTTTCGGTTGTTCCAGTCGTTGCAGTCGCTACGGACGCATGTGTGTGAACGGGCCTTTACAGAGAATTGTAAACTTTTTCATTTTGTTAACTGCTCTATGTCCAGTGGAATGACTTGCTTGTATATTTCGAACTTGTTTATACAGCCTTTTTTTCGCTAGCCGAGCGCACGCAGCTCAGCGAGATAAACATGTGTACACAAAAAAAAAACACACACAAAAAATGGCAAACTATTATTTTTTTTTGGGTGGGGGGGGGGGGTCGCTTGTAAGGCTAACAAACATCCTCCAAACACATGGCGTTTTATAAGCTTTAGTTACGTAATAACTACCGCGGTAACCCTAGCAAAAATAACGGTTTGAAATCAGTCCGGAAAGTGAAATCCGGACTAAGATCAAACCGGAGCCACACCGGAGAGGCGGCTTCCGGTTCGCACAAACCGTGAATTTTCAAATCCGGTTCAAAGTCAAATTGGAGGAATTCCGGAGAGGCGAATTCCGATTCGCTCATACCGTGATTTTCGTAATCCGGTTCAAAGTCCAATTGGAGGAATTCCGGACAGGCAAATTCTGGTTCGCTCTAATCGTGAATTTCCTAATCCGGTTCAAAGTCAAATTGGAGGAATTCCGGACAGACAGATTCCAGTTCGCACAAACCGTGATTTTCCCAATCTGCTTCAAAGTCAAATTGGAGGAATTCCAGACAGTCAAATTCCGGTTCACAAAAACCGTGATTTTCCTAATTGGTTCGAACAAACCGTGATTTTTGGAGTCCGGTTCAAAGTACAATTGAAGGAATTCCAGACACACAATATGCGGTTCGAACAAACCATTCCTTGTCAAATTCGGTTAAAAAACAAATTGGACAAAGTCTAGACTGAAAATATCCGCTTTGCACAAACCATACTTTGCCATATCTTGTTCCAAAGAAAATCGGATCAGCCGCCTGATGCCGAAGACTTTCAAGCGTATGGTTGAAATATCAAGTTGCAAACAATTCATCCCGATACCGTACGTACGGGCTGCTGCGTCGATCAAAGCTCAGACCGCAGAAGACAGCCAGCTGATATGCGGCGCCAAAAAGGCGACATCACGGCGATTTTTGTGCAAGTCATCGCCATCTGATTCCATCTAGCATTTTTAAGCACTCTGCAATACTTGTTCATTATTATGCTTAAACTACGTTTTTTTTTTTTAATTATTTCTTAAATAATTGCTTGATAACTGTCAAATAACCTTTTTTATATAATTTTCTCCACATAAAAACAAACAAAAACAAGAACTAATTCGATGCCACAGCTAGATGTACACACAATCGGAAAGTGTCATTTCAGTATCTTTGACAGCTTTCCTGCGGTCTCCTTGTTTATGCCTGCATGTTGAACATTCTATTATGGTGCACATGCAGGCAATTTCAGGGGCTTTTATCAATATAGGTACGCAAAGCAGAGATTTAAACCGTAACCGAAACCGAAAACCATTTAACTAATGAAAATTTTCAGTAACCGTAACATTAACGAAATTGTTACTTGAAATTAAAAAAAAAAAAACCGTAACCGTAGGCGTAACCGTAAAGTATTTACCGGTAACTGGTTTTAACCAATATTAGCCGAAAAATAAAAAAACAATTTTTTTCTCAGGTATGACTTGGAGGACGGATCTTGAAATATTGTGGCAATTTGACAGAGTTACTTTCAGCGAGTGGTGCACCTGGTAATACAATTTCCGTTCAATTTAACTTTAGGATTAAGGATACTTGGTTGGAATCAGTAGTCGTGCTTATAATAAAAAAGTATATTTCTAAATCTATCACACACTCCTACATCGCTACATGTTTCAGTACGTGTCGCCTTCAGTGTTATAACTAATAAGTTAGAATTCTTAGATGTCCATCCAATTCGGTTCTATCAAAACCACCAATGTTCCTGACACGCAGTAGCCAGTATGAAGAAACGAGGTAAATTGACTGTCATGCAGAGCTGGCGGAAAAGAAAACCTGGTACTCATTTAGTCTGAAACGTAGCTAGTGACGATTTCGAGACAACACAGAAAGAAAAAACAATGTGACAGGTTTGACATTGGCGTTAAGTGTATGTTTCATATTAACCGTGATCCAGAATTTATCTGAACAGAAAACAATCACAAAAATTAAAATTATTTTGTGAAGTGAAAGCTAATATATCCTTTGATGGCCAGTATTTACATGGAAGTTCAGTGACTGGCCAGCATCGGCGCTTTGGTGTTCAAGCTGGCGAGCCCCGTCATAGAAGATCCGTTTACTGACCGGCATCGTTTTATTTTTTCGCCTTTTTCACTATGAAGTCAAGTCATTGAGATTCTGACAAACTGTGGCAATTCATGGATAGCGAGTGGAAATGTTTGCGTTGATCAATCCTTCCTAAATGACTGCCGACGCTAGGGTATTTTATCCCAGCATGGCAAGGCTGACGTGTTTTATCGCGAAAACGCAAGAAAAAACAATACGGTGAAGAAAATTAGCTGCAGAGGATTTGAGAATATGACCGCCTACGCCGCGAAAAATAAATTTTACAACGCCGAACATTACTTTTTTCAGGAAGCTAGTTTAATTTGATGTACTATACTTAAGGTCCGGTGGTATACGCAGGTGTTTTTTCCCTGATAAAAAATAAAAACGGTATAACGGAGCCTAAAAATGAAGAAAAAAAACGTGGCATGATTGAGCACGCGCTTTGAGTTACAAAAACAATAATAAACATTACTTTCCAGAGACTAGAAAAGTAAGAGATGTGTTTATTGCTTCTGACGCTACGAAATTGAGTGCGAAAATATGCTATTTCAGACAGGAATCAACTGCTTTCTGTGGTAGTTACGATTATCTAACAGAAATATTTCGAATGTTCCCATAGCCAAACGATATCTGTCGCTTTGATAACTTATGTTATACGACATACCGTTCCAGAGGAACGCGAATATAAAAACTTCTTTTTTAACGCAAAAAAGCGAGAAACACCACTGCGTTGTGGATGTTCACACTGCCGGGTTTGTGAATGTGACCCCTTGACGCTACGAAAAATAATTGTTACAACGTTGAACGATGCCATTTCTGAAAGCTAGTTTAATTATGCGTGCTGCACTTGAATCTCAGGAATAAAAACGTGTCTAGGCCTAATAAAAAAGTAAAACTGCGGAGCGCAACCTGTATATATATAAATAAAACCTGGCGGCACGCGGGGGATAGCACTGATCTACCAGAACAAATTAAATACTACTTTCCGGAAGTCAGAATATTAAGAGATGTGCTTAATACGTAGCGCGCTATGAGCTCAGCTAAATTACTGCCTTAAAATGACGGTATTTTTGATTCGACAGTGGGTGAAGATGGCCGCTTTCAGACAAACTCCAGCTGCATTACTGTGGCAGTTTTACCACTTACACATTTTCCCATTTCGCTCGCAATATTCTCATTATTATTACATTTCTTTCTTCTTTGAAAGGACGTACTGTTAGCCTACGGTTATGAATTATCCCGGCAAAACAAGAGGGCCACGGTTTCTGCTTTGCAACGATTCGAACTTAGGCTCGCACTTTTTGTTTTCACCTTCTCCGTGATTATTACCCTAAAAAACGGTGCCGACGACTGCAAAAACATAGAAAATATTTAAAATAATAAAATCTAATACAGAAAGGTGAGAAAAAAATATTTAAAAATATAAAAACTAATACAAGAAGGTGAGAAAAAAATACTTTAAATAAAAACTAACACAAAAAGGCGAGAAAAAAAAATAATAGAAATAATAAAAACTAACACAAGTAGGCGATAAAAAACTATTTAAAGTAATAAAAACTAATACAAAAGGTAAAAAAAAATATTTAAAATAATAAAAACTAAAACAAAAAAAATAAAGAAAGAAAGACAGTGTCCCGGATTCGAACCAACGTCCGCACGCTCAGCAAGAGAGCGCGTTAGCAAACTAGGCTAAAGTCGCTTTTTTTTTTATTGTACTAGGCTAAAGTCGCCAGGTTAATCCAGTGGGTTTTCAATGAATTCAACATGCCTGTTGAATTCGGTTCGATCCGTTGTACACTTAGTTTCGTATTTAATATTTTGCTACGTGTTCAGGACTTATTCATAATATTATGGCAATAATGACGTCTGGAATAATTTATTATTGCTGTGTCTTTTATGAGTTTTATAATGCGGTTTGCTTATCCTTTTATTTGAAACGTTTTGAAGATACGAAAACAATCTTATCGAATCAACAGCCTATGTTTCGCACGGTTTGCTGGCCGTATCGGCCGTGTGCGTTTGAATGCCTGCGTTCACGACCGGATAACGGTTAAATTTTCCGATTAGTCGTGATGCGTGGAGTTTGCCTTAGTTTCAAACGTGTCCGAAAAAGACGGAAGCGACTGTAAGAAGCGGAACTTCGTCAAATCGGCTCAACAGCCAAGATCATGGCACGGGAACCGAAGTAAGTTTGTTTCTTTGTTCGTTAGGCTAGCTTATTTCCTGCGTTCAGAAAGCTTGTTATTGTCTGTAGATCGCTTGCTTTTACCAGTATTATTAATTGTGCGCGAATGGTGTTATGCGAGGCTGTTTTTCTTCTTTTTTCCCCGATGCAGAGACTGTACTCGCTCAAGGTTCATCAGTAGCGGCGGAACTCTTTGGGAGACGGGGGGTGCGGGGGTGGGGGTCAAAGCGGATGGGGGAGGATTGCCTCCCCAAAGGCCTCCCTCTGCCGTATTGTTTACTGGTAAACTAGAATGTCTGGCAGCGCGGTGCGGTGCCCCTCCATCGCCGATGCCATTGCATGCGGAGAGCTGGACCCGACAAAAAGCAGCGATTGATTGATCGAGCAAGCCCGTAGCTTCCACCGCCCAGTCGTCTCCAAACGATTTCATTTTTGGCGATTCGTAATCAGAAAAGAATTGCCAAAAATTGGTGCCGCAATGAATTCACCCCATGGTTATTAATGCATAGCATACCACTTCCGATCGCAAAAAGTTGTGCCCGCGAAATAATGTTTGACGCCGGCACTTATTCCTCGCGAAATGTCGAGCTCCAAATATCATTTGCTGTACACGTGTTTTGTATGATCCAACGTACGTGCAGAGAATTTCACAGCTCCAGAAACACTCAGGCTGCTTTAAATGGTGAAGCATTTATTCTTTTCCTACTGCTGTTTTTAGAGGCTATCAAGTATTAATTACAAGCTTCTAAAGAAATTTACAAGCATGTCCTGAATTAAGGTAGTGTTTCGCCGTTTTTTGGTATCTATATTTTTTTCAGTATAAGTATATAGTGTTAGACATACCTCACCAAATCCCTGTTTTTTCGTTTGGTATTGCCTTTAGCGAATGGTGCAAGTTGTAATTGTTTTTAGTTGTTGCATGATTGTAGTAAGGTGGTGAGCTGGTACTAATGGAACATCTTAAAAAATAGTTCGCAAAAAAATCAAGGAGGCAGGGAAAGTAACACATATACCTCATGCAAGCGCAAACTGAACTCGCATAAATCAGAGAAGGGAGAAATATAAATGCGGAAGGGCTCGAGCACAGGCCCAAGTGGAACGCGTTGATTTACCTATTAGCAAGAGCCGACTAAAAAGAAAAAAAGAAAACATAATTTTTTATGTTAGTGAAGGTAACAGATAGATGGCTAGTACATAAAGAGAGCTTAATCTCTCTCTAAAATCTACGATGGATTGTCACATACCTATGCACTGCTTACGCTACTCGTGTATGTCATCCTTAGGAAAAACGTCAATAATTAGCAGATACTATAAAATCATAGAATATCATTATTTTAGGCCTTTCTTATTCGTAGTATGGGGCAACCAATGGTGTGCGCACATCCGTCGGTTACCTGAGCTGCCGAGGAAATTGTTTTTACAGTATTATGCATATGGGTGAATTAGCACGGCCCACTTGGACCTGTTAGAACTTTTGTTAAAGCTCCTAACGCATTCTTTTATTTTCTTTTCTAATGTATGTGTGTTGGGAGTCTGCACTCGTATGTAGTGTATGTATTCCTAGCCTTTATTCCTTGTTTTTTGGGTACTATTTTTCAAGATGTTCAATCAGAATGAACTCACCACTTTACTACATGGAAAGGCTGTTGCTAGTTCTAGAGTGTCTGTAAAACAATCTACCTGACATCTTTGCCTCACATCCCGGTTCCTGAAGCTCGCATTCTCCGAGTAAAGCCTTTCTGATTTCTCTCATCCTCTTATTTTCTTTTGTGTAATATCAATCGAGTTGCGAATGTACACCAGTCTGCGTCCTACGTGTTTCTGTATTTTTGTCCTTGTTTTTTTGTGCACTTTTTCAAGTTGGTCCATGATATTTTTTATCATATATTCTAATCTGTGTTTTCATCTTTGTACTTACTGCAGCCTTTCCCAATTAGATGTTGGCATTCACTTTCGCCATCCTGATGTGAGTGAAATCAGACGACACAAAATGACAGTCTCCCCTGCTGAAGTCGTGGCTTCATGAAAGACTGCCAAGGCTGTTCATGGTAAGGTTAGCAATATAATAGGAACTTATTGCTGCTAGGATTGTTTTTGACACAGACTGCATTTATGGGCTGGCCTTTAGCAATTCTGTTGCCACTCACGTGGAATGAAAGCCTTTAGGGAAACTGCGCATTTCATTCGTAAGCGGAATGCTGAGTTTACAACAGAAGTGCATTGCGTTGCCTTGCGTTGGGGGTCGGTGGCCGACTGGGCAAGCGCACACCATTTGGAGCACGTGGAACGAAAGCTTGCGCTGCAGAACCCTGGGATCCTGGGTTCAGCTCGAACCCCTACCCATTTCGATCTAGAAAGCATCGTACTGGCATGCGTATCACTACTGCGTGGTGCAGGTTGTAGATTCCAGGCTAGCAGTCATACTGCACTGGCTAAATTGCTCACCTACAGCGAGCAACTCATCGCAACTTTGAAATGGCTCACCAACCACACGCTGTAAAAATATCCACAGAACCCCAACAGAAGTGCGTCACTAATTGCATCCAGTATTGCTGTGTTGTATCTGTATTTTGTATTTGTTTATTTAGTGTTCCCAATAATGGCTGAAGCCTTCCCATTGGTGCGCTTGTTAGTAGCAACACACAAACACAAACAAACGGCGAGAGTGGTGAACACCACCACTTTTACCGCTCGCCGCCGCGCCCATTGGTTTTCGGAGAAGTTTGCAGTGTTACTCCTTGTGGTATTTGGTCATATATCGCACATGGACACAACCAGAGCACTGTACCTACAACTCAACACTTGCAAGACTTGCGTGAATACACCCTGTTGGTGCTCGCACTTTCAGAGTCATTTTAATGTTGCAGAAATGATAGAATGGATGATTGGGCGAGTTGATGAACCATATTTTATGGTGACAGCGCAGAAAAACATTCGCACACCAGATACTCAGGAAGACAAGCACACGCGCTGAACTTACAACTCTCGTGTATTCGACTGCTTCGTTCTTCTCTTCAACGTCTAGATTGACTTTTCAGACTGTGATAAGGAGAATAGCACACAAGGAAAGGAGCAAAGAACAGAAAAAAAAGAAACTGAGGAAAAACAAAAATAGGAAGATCTTACAAGTCATCCCTCTCCCTCACTACTATCCTTAAGATAGAAATTGGAGCTTTTTGGTCGACAACACAATAGAAGGACTACTTACACACTTGTTCTTCAGATGCTCTATTCTTTGCGCTTCCATTATTTCTCTTGGCAATGGGTCTCGACTCTTAACTATTACGGAACAATTTTCAAAATGTGCTACACAACCACACTCCGGACAGTGGGTTCCCAAATGTCCAACGGCGACTCGGTGGGTGTTATAAAAATGCTCCTTTAAACGATCATTTAAACACCTGCCAGTCTGGTCTACATAAGTAGTGTGGTAAGACGTATGTAGGCCAGACTGGCAGGTGTTTGAATGATCGTTTAAGGAAACATTTTTGTAATAACCACCGAGTCATCGCTGAGCATTTGGGAGTCTGCTGTCAAGATTGTGGTTGCATAGCACATTTTGAAAATTGTTTCATAATAGATATGATTTGAGACCAATTGACAAGAGAAATAATGAAAGCGCAAAGAATAGAGCATCTGAAGGACAAGTGTGTAAGTAGTCCTTCTATAGCGTTGTCGACCAAAGAGCTTCAATTTCTACCTAAACAATAGCGGTAGAGAGAATGGTGATGTGTAAGGGTTTTCTTTCTTCTTTTGTCTTGTCTTTCGCTTTTTTCCTTGTATTTTGTGCTGTTTCTTCTGCTCATCACGTTCTGGAAAGTCTATCCAGACGTTGAAGAGAAGATTGAAGTATAGTCGGTTACAAGTCAAGAAATAGGAGAAGCTCCTCCCACAAGCGTGATGCGCCCGTTTCAAATTTCTCCGCAGTCGAAAGAAGAGTTCGCTGAAAACGCTCCTTGTTCCGCTTCAATGGATTCCAACTTGTCTCCGATCCCACTTTTTAAGAAAGCGACCTTTGTATTCATCGGGGAGGGAACCGAGCCCCTGAAAGCAGCCTTTGTATCCATCGGGGGGAAAGCTAATCCCCGAAAGTCGTATTTGTTTCCGTCGGTGGGGGAAAACTCTAATCTCCCTCTCGTGGCTTCCACAATGCTAAGCCGAAGTCGAAAGATAGAGCAAATATGTACAGAAAGGCAAGACCCTCCTCGCACGTTGGCCGCGACGTCACGGAAACGATGGGACGCTATTGGATGCGGAGGTGGCGGAGGGATATAGGATTCCCTTTAAGGGGCATTTGCCGCTACGTTCTTAACCTGTAACCGACTATAGTCGAATACACAAGAGCTATAAGTTTAGCGCGTGTGCTTGTCTTTCTGAGTATCTGTTGTGTGATTGTTTCCCTGCACTGTCACCGTAGAATATACAAAAATGAATAATGCCATTGGCATATTTGTCATGCCAAAGCCTGTCACACTTGTTCCGAACTTTTATCTCCGCGAGATCACAATACCATTGTTTCTGTTGTAGTGACACTGCAGACTCTATACTTGTTTTGCTTCAGTCTTTGTAAGGGGGACGCTGTGGTCCGATTCTACACATCTATGGTGTACTAGACAGCACCATATTTCCAGAGCTAGCCCTCGGCTTTTTGTAGTTCCATCGAAATATATTTCAGCTTTTAAGTTATTTGTTATTTGGCATGTACATTTGCAACCTTATCTAGATTGAAGGCAGCAAATATTTTGCCAGCACTCATTTTACACGTTTGAAGTATATTGCGTTAACATAATTGACCCAACCTCTGATTTGTATTTGTCAGTGCCTCCAGCGAATTGTGCATGCTAGGATTGCTTTTGTTTGTTTGTTTCACATAATCTACGGCACATTTTTCACCTTTCTACTCAGTGCAGCCCTCGCCGAGCAGAAGCTAGCATCGACCAAGCCGAGGTTCAGTCCATGGCAGTGTGCAAAAGGTGTTGATGGGTAAGCTGCCTTATATATACAGCTGTGTAAGAGCAGCTTGTCTTGGGTGACAATTTGAAATGCATTTTTATGTTCTAGAAAGTGAAATTTGCATGGGCATACTTGCAATGTGAAACCTTACCAAGCCTGTTCTGAACTTTCATCCTTTTGAGATTTCAATACAGCCGTTTGTGCTGCACACACACTGGCTACTTCGGCCAGACAGAGACTTGATCCATATGAAGGTAAACAGGCGAGTATCAACGGCTCAGTTCCGTGTGTGGTGACGTTCTCTCCTTATCCGACGACTTACCACACTTGGTTCGCAAGGCATTTGAAAAGGAGAGCAAGTCAGCTGCTGGATGATGCTCCCAGTACTGAGCAGTCGACGATTGCTTGTTCACCTTTGTATAGATCACGACTGTGCTTCAAGCTCGGCAAGTGTGACACTTATCTGATTCAGCCTAGCAGTGGTGTGCTGAGCGGTATCTGTAGAGCTAGTTGATTTCTGTATAGACAGTGGCTGTGCGGTATAAAACAGACCCAATTGGGAACTTTAATGCAATCTTTTGTACTCCCATTGATGTTATGATTATGATTAAAAAACGTTTTATGGTGCAAAAAAAAAATGCGATGTAATCGTTTTTTGAGACTGCGTTTGCGATCTCCAAGCTTCTGTTTGTACGTTCTGTGCGGTGAAATGCCCTGTATAAGCAAAATTAGAGAATCCTTGAGCTATATGCTGCAAGGAGTGAAAACAGCAGTCTGCCCGCATTCTCCCCTTTTCTGTATACTGTGCAAATGCAGACGGACGCGCACTTTGGATGCTTTGCACTTAAAGGCCCCACATAAAGCACACTGCTTACTACGCATCAATTATTGAGAAGTGTTTGTGGATTTGGCTTTTAAATGTCATGCACATAAGAAGCACAATGGTGATGTAAAGTATGCCGAAATCGTAATGGTGTACTTTAAGGTTTTACAGGGTATGTTCTGCAAAATGCGGAACAAATTGTTTGTGTCAAAACTTTACATCGCCCAAAAAAAGGTCTTGTGTTGTCCTAAGCCAGGGGCCTATTTAGAAAAATTATTACAAAACAATGTAGCTAATAATGTGTATATCTGCTGATTATTGTTTTTTTTTCTTCCAATTACAGCATACACGGAGGGTATTTCCAAGGAGAACTGGAGAAGGGGTCGGATTATGTAGAGAAGCTAGTGCTTCTCTCTATGGGTACAAAGCTCTCCGAAATAAAGTCGGAATGCAAAAGCACCACCAAGTTCGGCCTGGTCCTGAGCAGCCACAATAATGAACTCAGAATTCAGAAAAATAGTAATATGAAGGACCTAGGCAGGCAGCCACACGTTTTGAGTTCGCAATGACATTTGGTTATGATCACAAATATTCCTGCATTGCTCAAAGTCGCATAGTTTACACACCATATTGGTTATGGTTAGTGCAGCAGGAATATTTTTTATCATGCTTAAACGTCATTTTTAATTGAACAAATGTGGCTTTCTGTGTAAGTCCTTTTTGTTTTTACTCTTTTTATTTGTGTGTTCGTTATTTCATTTTTTTCTTATGATTTATTCCGGGTTTCTTTTACTTATGTGTTCGTTATTTTTCTTTTATTAAGTTTTGGTTAAAAATATGATGCCCTCGTCATTTTCCAGTCCGGGAAACGGTGGTGACCTCGTCGTGTTCAAGGAGCAGTAATGAATTTTTCATCTTGTATTGCTTCCGGCGAACAATGGTGTCTGTGCGTGTGTGTGTGTGCGACGTGTTGGTCACAAGGGATGATTTCGGGACCGAACGGAAAAACAAGGCCAGCGAGGAGCGACTGGGGGACTTTGAACATCGGACGGTGCAAGGAAGGACTTCAACGATGAGACTAGCAAGCAAGCCCATGTCAAAACTGCTGTGCTCGACCGGAGAGTTGAATCAGAACTTTACCCTGTGAGTAAGGATCAACGACTTTGGAACTTTCGTATAGTTTACAGCTTAATTTTTGCCTTCCTTTTGTTTTATTTTAATAGGAGTCTGTGTGCTATTACATATTTAGTTTATTTTAATGGTTCGTGTGATATTACTATTATTTTTTCTTGAACGGCGAAGTGCTTGTTTGAAATTTTGGCGCTATTATGTACGGTATAAAACTTTTTTTGCAAACCATATCTGTCTGCTCCCTCGACAACCAATCCCGCCAAAGGGCTGTGACTTTCAGACGTCGAATGATATGTTACAATGTTTGCTAACTAGCTATCGCCTGCATTTAATTTTTGTAGCATACATATTTGTAGGAATTACAAATTTCGAACCAGGCCACTAAAGATTGGTCAGTGGCCTCTTCTGCCGATGTATCTACGTAAACACACGTTTGGCAGTGTGGGATAGTAGTAAAATGTATAGTCTGTGGATATTCATAGAAATGCATTATATGATCCCATGTCTGGACCTGAAAGTATGGTACCTGCCCCATGGCAATAATTTTAATGTGATGCTAGAAGGAGCATCACATGAAAATTGCTTTATATGAGGTGGGTACCCTATTTGCCAGGCCCAAACACGGGATCATATAAAGCAGTATATATGGTATATAAGGAATTGGGCAGATATGGCTATATCTATCCATATACGGCCTGATTATGCATATGTGGTCATATCTGCCCCATTCCTTATATATCCATATCTGTATTTTCATTATAAGTCTAGATATGACATTTTTGTAAGGGATGGCTTGTAGCATCAGCTGCAGTACATCGGAAGGTGAAACAGTAGGTGTGTCACTCTATTAAACTACTTCCATTATATTCAGGTGTTGCCTGATACGGTTTAATATACGGTTAGACCCACTCCGGTGAAGCTCTACGGATTGGCCAGATACGGTTCAGCTTCCACTTCGACCAATTACGGTTGGGTTTCCGGACTGGGAATTTCCGGTCCATTTACGGTTTCTAGAAATCCGGTTTGCTTAGGGGCCCATATGACGGATTAAAATTTCGGACTCAAACCGGTTTATTTTTAAACCGTTTTTTTTGGTAGGGAATGTGCCCGAAATTTAAAATATTAACGAAAAATAAGACTCAACTTGACAGAAACAAGTTGAGCCAAATGGTGACAATCTCTCTTCATGCTGCTGACGCAAGTTTGTCAACAAACCATTTTCAGTTCTACATTTCAAGAGCTCATACTACCAAGCTTCATTGGTCTCGGTAAACGATCCATGCGTTACACAAAATTGAGTGACGGTAATGGGTTCCTTTTGAGGCGCGTTTAAAACAAACCACTTTCACACTGGTAGGTATAGGTTTAAAAGCGCAAACAGATAGGGACAATAGAAAATAACACAAACGACAGGGACAAGGCCTTGTCCCTGTCTGTTTGCGCTTTTAAACCTTATACCTATCATGGACCATAGCCCAAATCGAAGTTTCAATGACACTTCCACACGCGCGCAGGCTCCTTCGCACAGACCTCCGCTTCAACATAACGCCCCAAAAATGGTAAAAAAAACTCCGAACATCATTCTTACAATATTGCATCCTTACTACTCAACTTATCAATTTACTAACAGCTGAAGACAACAAACGGCTGTAAACCCAAGCAAGTCGCATGCTCAAAGCTCTAAAAACCGAAGCTTGGAAAAAAAAAAAAAAGTTTGACAACATGCTTGTGTTCACAGAGAGAAAACACATAGTGGAGCACCCCTCTTTCTTACAGACTAGTGTCAAAAGCGTTTCCGGGTGTCCTTTACACAATATTTCTGACGCATTATCCCCCAAAGCTGCTGCACAAAAAAAAAAAGTTTTAAATTAACAAACTAACTTAGACGCGTTTTCGGAGTGCTTTGCAGCGAGGTGAGAGCGTGCGCAGGCTCGCGGATCTACGAGCACCCCACTGCTGCAAATCCTCGTATGTCTAAATAGATGGATGGATGGATGTTACTGACTCTACCTTTTGTAATGGGCGGTAACTTGCGCCACCTAGCCTAAGTCTAAAAAGACAAAACGAAACAAGGTATGGCGCCGCCCAAGATTGTTCGCTCAGGCTCGCGCATGCAACAAAAGGATTGGTGGGATCGGTCTTTTCGCCGCCGGCTTTCGTTTCGATAAAGCAATACTTTGCATTTGTCGTTCTGAGCGAGAACGCCTGCCGGCCCGTACAACTAGCCCATGATCATACAGAGGTCATACATGAAGTCGTCCTGACTTCTAATTAACTCTACCTTTGGCACGTCCTCCAACTGCAGGCTCTTTGCCGGCATTCCGGACAAGCACTTACCGGCTCGTTAGTCCTACGAAGCTTCACGGGGTAGCATCAGTAGCACGCACGGACACGTCCAATCGAGCGCACTGACATGCGAAAAAAAAGCACGCAGAAAAACACGAGGACACCCAGCTGACCGGTAAGCACAAAACACGACACGACAAGAGTAGCGAATTAAAATCGCAGAATCAGGAATCTCAGTGAGCCCGTTGATCCGACAAATCCGATTCCCCAATAAAGCGCTCGAGCAAAAACGGCTCCAAAGATAAATACAAAAAAAAAAAACGGTTTTGTTGGTTTTGTTGCTGGGAGGCGGGCGTCTCGAATATGTGTTTTCGGCTATTATATCTGCACATTTGAAACATGATTTTCCATACTTTTTTAACCTTTCTCGCTAAATAAAAACAACTTTCTTTTTAAAGAATAGCGACGCATTCACGGTGTGATATACTTTATTATGCCCGTATAAAAGAAATTCTGACTACTCCTGCCAACGCTGGCTGCAATCACAAAGTCGTTCTCCCAAAAACGTCAACAATGTGCACTGAAGCTGAGCGTTTCGAACACAGCTTGGCGTCACCAGACGTTGCGCTGTTGTTAACTGATGTAATTAAAATTTGGTGCGCTAATATTTCGCGGCTACTACTCGTTCCCCTAGTAACCCGACCCACCAATGGGGTAATAACATAAAAAGAACGTAGAAGCTCGAATATTGTTAGAGGGCCATTCTTAAGTTTTGGCAGCAAAAACGTGCTAGCATGGAAGTTGAGGGACTCAGCTTACCGGATCATGCACAGCTCTACACCTTTCCAGCGCTTAACATCCGAGCCGAAAATGTCCAGTCACTAGGTTGTGGACGCAAGTACGGTGTCTGATACTTCGGAAGAGCTGCTGCGCATGCCCAAAACGCCTTTCACAATCCGTTAGACGCAAATGATGGCACACGGAAGGCGCCTTCTTTTAATGGGCTACACGCATTCGTTTTTGCTTCAACGCCCCTTCGGTATTCTGTGTGAAGTACCCCGAGTAACAGGCGAAGTGTAACTCTGTGAGAACGTTTGAGTGTTATGGTTTGATGAGCTCGTGTTTTTCGAAGAATGGAAAGGTACTTTTTATTCTCGATAGAAGGATGTCACGATAGAGCCTTGAAAGGCTTGGAGCGCTTGTAGTCAGAATGAACAACGAGATTGGATAACTCAGTGACCCGAAATATCCAATAGATTTTGTAAGAGGCAAGCCGAAACCTCTATCAGAACGAAAGATGCGATTGAGCCTGAATGTTGAACGAGTTTGAATTTCCAACGAGACGGAAGGTCCAACGAAGCCCGAGGGTCCAACAGGTTGGAAAATCCAACCGGACAGAAAACCCAACCAGGCCCCAATATTCCACGTGTCTGAATATTCAACAAGTCTGAATGCCCGATTTCGAATATTTTGTCGTAAAGGATTTTTCGACCTTAAAAGCTGTTAACGAATTTATTTCTGCGGGCTTTATATTTCTTAAATTTTTCGAAGTGCTGCTTTCGGGGTGCCATGATGTTGTTGCCAGGGAGAGAAGTTATAACTGTCCTTTAAATCGCGAAGTAAAAAAAAAAGATAATAATAATATAGTACTTTTGAAAATTTAGTTCTTTATAGCATACGGAAACTCAGTATGTGTACACTGATTACACTGAACACAGTACGAGAGAGTTAGCGCATACACGACATACGCGCGTTTTCCCTGGTAATGTAAAATTACGCTGACCATCACCAAAATTTACGATTCCATTTTGTGCCCAGGACAGTTGTATTTCAACATTGTAGTAGAGTTTAATTTTGGAGAAAAAATGAAAACCCGACGCTCGCTTGAGTACGTCTGTTTAAAATATTAATAATTCTACAAGGTATTAAATGTGAGCCAATGACAGCCCGTTAATTGTATGCTATAACTGCTCAATTATTAACGAAACCTATCGTTTTCGGGAAAGCATAAAATTAATACTAGGGCTTCGAACCGCTCATACGTGCAGTCTCAAATATTTTCGCAATGCTTGCAAATTTCAAGATAGTTGCTAACCTTGATAGTCTGGATTTGCTTTTTGCAATGTTGCGGTCATAACTTTTTGAGCAATTTTTAGCAGAATCATAAGAATTCTGGGAATTTATCGTTAGAGATGTATCGAAGCCCTAGGAAGGTAAACATTTCAGGATGTTCAGTATTTTGTCATTTATCCCGTGGCTTTCCGCACGACAGTTTTAAGGATAAAAATAAAGATAAGGTTTAAACTATATTTATTAACAAAACACGTCTTTACTTCCGCTATACAGTTTTGACAAAAAGGAGCGTTAGGATTGAATTCCTCCTGCTGCGGTCCAAAATCAGTGCCGTCCACGCATTTCAAGTATACAGATTTTATATATAGATGTTTATTTGGCTATTTTATATGTGAAACCATAATGGGCCCAGGGCCCATGAAGCTTCAAATATCTTATAAACTGGGTCACATCCATTGATCATTGTATTTAACTTTTGTAATCGGGTTTAAAAATAATTTTCCAGAACATTTTAAATGGGCTCTCAAAACCCTATTTTGAATAATTTGGATATCATAAAATGAATGATCTATGGTATAACGGCTTACGCAGAAGTCAATGAAAAGCGCGAGAAACATTGCAGCCTTATACAGGGACCAATAAATGATGTATAGAAAATTTTCTACTAACAACGTTAATTTTACTTGTTGCCAATCTTTGTGTTGTAATGAATGTATTAGGCAATACCTGTATATAAAAAAGGTATTTGCTTTCGCTATTTATTTTATTATTATATGTACAATTGCTTGTTACTTGCGAAGAACTTTATGTGATCATTTAGTTTCAACATTAGACGCACGTCCGCTTGCATATTTTTAACGCCGTTCGAAGCTGTGCACGTGCGCTTTTCACTTCCGAAAATCCACAAAAGGTTGTCGGCGGATATAGTGTAGAAATCCGGTTATAATTCCTATGTCATTCATAAATTTGTTCCAGTACATATGCGTGATTGTCGAAGATTTAATCACGTCTAAAATTTGTCCACTTTCAAATTGAATTCAAGATTGCCATTGCAAGTAGACCGTTTTTTTATTTGTCTAAATGAATAAAACGATATCAACTCATGTCCGGCAGGTCTTACTACTGATACATAGGAAATACTTTATTTGATATATATTTTTGTTATATTTGGTAAATATGCTGAGACCATATGCGCTTTAGCACCGTATATAACTCCGTTGATTTTGTTTGTTATATTTCTCAAGCTCTCACACAGTATTCACGAATGTATTACTAAAACAAAATCTTGAAAGCTCAAACAAACCCAGGCCCCACACAAACGATGCACAAAACCGATGAACTTTTTGCACATCGATTTGCCTACACGGAACAGCTTTCGCCGAATACCAGACAGTGCACAAAAAATACTGCATTGCTAATAAACGCTTTGTTCGGTAGGGGCACGTATCCGGCCTGCCATTCTGGGATTTCGGCCCTCAGTCTGCTCTGGTGAATGTCTTCCAGTACGGTCCTTAGCTGCTCTGTACCCAGAACAACCCCAAGATAGTTGGAGATTAGGGTGGACCACACGATGCCCAAGAAATGTTCTGGCTTGGATGCCCGCAACACCAGCCAGGCTCCAACAGACTTTTTTGGGTTCGTTTCAACTCCAGAAACGTCCCTAAATTGCCTTAAAAGTTCTACCGCCCGCATTATATCTTCCTGAGCATGGCCAATGAGGGTAATCTCATCCGCGTAAGCTAGCAGCCGTGCTGACATTTCACCAAGCTTGCACCCTTTTTGATGCGGTAATTGAAGATTGCCTTACACATCGGTTCTAGATATATAGCAAAGAGTGTGGGCGACATTAGGCATCCTTGGCGGACCAACGACTTCACGGGAATAAAGCGTGACTTGCGTCCATTGATTAGTATCCGTGTGCTTATGTCCCTGTAACATATTTTAAAAGCAATTGAGCAGAAATTCTCTGGTACCGCAGTGCTCTAATATTGAAAATAAAAAGGAGCGATACACTTTATAAAACGCTTTTTTTACATCTAGTTGTAGGACAGCCATAGGACGTCCCATCGCTTCTGCCGTTTCCGCTATAATCCTCGTTGTATGCAGTTTAGTGAATATCAGCCTATTTTTAAAACCATACGCCTGATTATTTCCAACTATGTAATGGAATGCAACTTCCAGGCGTTTTGATATAATTTTTCCTAGAATCTTATAATCCGTTGTCAGAAGGCTTATTGATCGAATGTCTTCGCTGCTTCTGACTGACCCTTCGCTTTTCCGTTTTGGAATTAGTATCGTTGTCGCGTGTCGCATTGAATGTGGGAGAAGGTTTCGGTTGCCAGAATAGAATTTAAAGGAAAAAGTTTTTGCGCATCTTTTATTTCACAGAAAAAAATACATGAAGCACCTCGGATCGAGTAATTTATCGGAAGTTAGAGTATGTATGGCTCCCTACGGCTGCCTTGTCTGGCTCTGTGGCCTGCTCCTTGCTTCTGCATGTGGTGACCTGTGGCTGCTTGGTAGCTGCCTGCTAATGCCTGCGGCCACCCATGGCTGCTCGTGGCTGCTCGCCGCTGTTCACAACTGACTTAAGTCCAGCAGTTGCTAGCTGCTACGACACTGAACCCCTTTGTACTTACGAAATAGGAGCGAAATAAGTCCCTTGCGCATCCTGCCGATCCCCCAAAGTTGTGGCCAACAGGGGGCTTCAGGACAAACATGGCCGAACCCTCATCCTTAAGGATCTTGCGCCACTGGCCCTCCTTGAGAGTACCATAGGCATCTTCGCTATCTACGCAGCTTTGTGACGTGTAGATTGAGTCCTCCCTGAGGAAGTTGTGGAGGACGCAGGTCGTCATTACAACATAGTCATAGTCTGAATTTTCTGGCTGCAGGTTGATAGTGCGGAGGAAAATTCGGAACCTGGAGGCCATGACTCCAAAAGTGTTATCCACACAGCCCCTGTAGAAATGAAACATTTATTGTAATGTACAATGGAAGATACCCCTTGTGTGAATCGGCTTACCTTGCTCGGCTTAGACGGTAATTGAAGATTATTTTCTCTTCGTCTTGGTTTTTCCCCGGTATTGCCGCAGAAAGTCCGGGCGGAGTGTAAACGCCTCGTCCCCGCTGAATACATGCGGCGCCACAGTGGACGTGTTTGGAAGATGCTATCGAGAGAGCAGGCCGAGACGACCTTCTTCGAGCCACTTCCCGAACCGCGAGGCACGGAGTGCACCGACATCACTTTGTCGTCCATAGGCTCCAACGTCAACGGACACAAACCTTAGGTCGCTGTCAACGAAAGGCACCAGTACAATAGAGTACGTACCCTCTCACAACAATTCGCTGCTTACAAAGAAAGGCAGAGCACATAAAAAACGTCCGAATTAAAACAGTACCTTGTAGCTGTAGTACATGCTGGCAGAATGTGGGGGTGCCTGAATCTGGAGATGCTTCCCATCCACTTCGCCAACACAGTGGGGGAAGTTCGACTTCTGCTCGAAACCTTTGGCCACTTCTTGCCACATCTGAGTTGTTGGCATCTGCAATACATATTTACAATTTACCAACCAGAAATTGACCCTATTCAAGGCGTGCACTATCTAAACTCCGTTTCATCATAACCTGGCCAATGCTGAAGGGTACAGCACCAAGTAGCATACATTGCTATGTTGGAATGTCAGGTTACGTCAGAATCATGACCCCCACAACTACGTCATCGAGCTCGGCGAAGGAGAAACTGAAAGAAATAGTCTGCTTTTATCCTTTTAATTACAATGCAACAACAAAGTTCCCGGATCCGTAACATTGCGTTCTAGTATGCTTGGGTATTGCTAGTGACAGTGTTCTTGTGAAAAGTGAGAAACATTCTAACCCAATATGTTGCATGACTCCTTTAGTGTCAATGGCCGCCAACTATAGGCCGCTTGGAGGCCGCAGCATCTGGAAACAAAATTTAATTTCATAGGTTCTGTCTCTCTACTCTGCTGCTGCATTAAAATGTAAATTCCCACCAATCCCTAGGTTTGCTCGAACAGCTGGTATTCTATCCCATTTTCCAGGTAGGGACATGAACCCTTTCCCTGAATGTCTCCCACTTACGACGCGGCACTGTATCTCATCTATCTTGAAAATCAAAGCTACTCCATAAACTGAAATCAAATCTAAAAGCCACTGGAGCAGTCAATATGAAGATGACAATTCCAATCAGTATAAATATGTGCTTTTTAACAAATGGGAACCTGAGTTTAGGTATCACCACCCTGAGCGTCATGGCAAGCCTAGATCGTGACGGCAGCGTCTCGTGCACCAGATAAAGCCTCGCGAGGGGCTCCTCGACGAGCAAGTGCAACTCTTCAAACTTTTCGGCTGTCATCTTATTGTACGTTTTGAAGTACTCTTCATCGCCAGGCATCAACAGGGGCATCTGCACAGCAAAATTATAATGTCAGCAAACAAAAGTCAAACGAAAAACACCACCCACCTGGACTTCCGAGTCTTGAAGTTACCGCGGTGTAAAACTCCAACGCCTGCTTCCGGTTTTCTCAAACGGGTCGCACCCCAACACCCTCTCGGACTGGGCAGGGTCGTAAGGGCTTCCTTCTTCTTCAAAAGACAATATTTATAAAGGAGTAGGGGCCTTTCGAACTCGGGATCTGCGGTTGCCATGTCAGACCACAACATACTACGCAGTTCGAAAAGCTTCTAGCCGTTCATTAACCACATTTCATCCGTGACAGTTGCGTATTCAAAAAATAAATTACACCTGAAAGCTTTTGGTTCAATGCTTAATTATTAAAAATTTCTAGTTACATATTATATTCGTACAACATTTGCTTTTATTAAAATTTTTTTGTTTTATTTCAGGCGAAGTCGAACGCGCCGCGTCCATGTCCGCTGCAAGTAACCTTGGGTAGAGGAGCCGGTCGCACCGACAGAAATCGCGAAAAAACAAAACATTGCGATCACACTCGCTGCGTCGGCTGTCGCACCGATTTTTTCCGCAACAGTCGCAGCACGTGAAACAGCCTTTAGACGCCCGCGACACTCTGTTGTATTATTCTGTTTCCTTTTTGTTTTGGGCACAAATTCGCACCATTAAACGTTTCAAATTCCTCGGTTGTTCCTTGTTTGTCACTTCGTCATTCGTGACAATATGGACAGATAAAATCTAAAGACTCGTTTACACATACTCGTTTGCCTCCGTTACGTTACGAAAAGTCACCGAGAAATCTGTGCTTCGTATTAAGCGTGGCTACCAATCCATAGAGATAGCCTGGCACACGACATTCGAAACACGAATGTTTCGGTGACGATAAGCTAGGACGGTGAGTTATCGTGGCAACCACGGACACACAGCAGTTTCACTCTCAAGAAAAAAGGGTGTCAAAAGCTGTATTCCTACACCCTTTGTTCCATATAGTACACCCCAGAATTTCAATTCGACGTACAGTGTCCGACAGTCGAACAGAGGGCCCGACATTTTACGAGGGGCTTGATAGCCGTGTGGTACAACATTTTAAATAGCTAAAGTACGCATCAAAGACCACATAAAGAATACACCGAGTTTTTACAGTAGGGCCAAGAAAACCCATCATATTTTTTTCGTGTTCAGTAAAACGTACATTAGCTATTTTATTAAGTTGTACCACACGGCTGTCAAGCCCCCGTAAAATTTCGGGCCGTCTGTTCGACTGTAGGGCGCTGTACGTCGAATTGAAGTTTGGGGGTGTATTATATGGGACAAAGGGTGTAAGAATACACCTTTTGACACCCTTTGTTCTTGAGAGTGTTTTTTACGTTACGTCTACGTCACCGAAACATTCGTGTCTCGAAGGTCGCGCTCCAGGCTACCTCATTGAATTGGCAGCCACGGTTAATACGAAGCACATATCTCCCGGTGACTTTTTGTAACGTAACGTAAGGAACCCGGCCTGTGCGAACGACCCTTAAAGATGTCACTGTAAAAACTGCGAGTTTACAAAAAGCAGGGAGTACAAGGTCTGCAACAGTCAGAAAGTAAAAACACTTAGGTACAAGGACAGACAACACAGTACTTTCAACTGGCAACCCACATTTACTGATGTCTCCTTCAATATGTACTATCTCCCTCCTAACCTTTGGACTTTTGGAACTAAAGAGGGCGATACGGAAAAAATATTACATTTTATACGCCCGGAAATAGGACAACATCCCCAAATACACAAGAACATAAAAAGTAAATAAGGAAAAAAAAAGTGAAAGCCATTTACAACTCCCTGTAATGCCGAATTGGAGCGCAGCTCTCGAGGAGGAGGAGGAGGGAAGGGTACTGAGGATCACGTGTTCTCGGGGGGGTCATGTGACGTCGGGTGTGGCCACGTGACCCTGGTGGGGTCACGTGACTTGGGGGTCACGTGGCCCCACAGAGAATTTGTTCCACTAGATTTAGCAGAGAAATTTACCCATAATGTACCGCTCGGTTACGCCGACGGTGACGCCGACGCCAGGTCACATGACCTGGCGGGATCAAGTGACCTGGGGGGGTCACGTGACCTCACGGTTACGCCGACGCCGACGGCGACGCCGCCCAAGCCGGAAACAGGCGCCGAAGAGTTGCGCTCTAAAAAAAAAAAAAAGAAAAGACACGCTCACCAGTCACCTAGCTGTGTTTGGAGATTTATGCAAAAACTTTAATAGGGAGAATACATTCCACTCTGCTCACTTGCATTAGACACAACGCCTACAGCGCCGAATCCAGCCCTGACGGTATGGAGGTCCGCGTCAGTCCACGCGCAAGTGCACGTGGATGTTCGCGGCGGCCGCGGCGGTGTCGTCTCCGATTCCACCTAAAGCCCCTTCATGTTTCAAAAGTAGCGCAAGGTGCGTCGATGCACGAATCACGTGGAACGTGCGACCCTTGGGAAAATCATGGCGGCATAGCGCAGCAAAGTATTTAGCGCACAACTGTGCTAGAGTTTAGAAGCCATGTTATTCTTAGAAGTGGCGCGCGGCACGTGTCTCGCGCATTTCCACAACAATGAATCTGGTATGTAGAACATGAATATCATCGATAGCCGAGACCTCCACGACGATAGATGGCTCTCGCCAAGCCCAGAAAACCTGTCCGCGCCGAGGCTATGGTATTTGAGAGGAGTGGAATGTATTCCCCCTAGTAAAGTATTTGATTTATGTTTGTCCTTTGACCCTCTTGTTCCCCTTCTCCCGGGATTATTTTCGTCATTCTTGTCCAGCTCGCTTGAACCTTTACATTGAATTGCATTATAATTTAAAAAAAACACCATTGACAAATTGAGATAGAGGGCCCTTCTACTAATTCAGCTCTGGCTTCAGGTAGTTCATCTCAACTCTGGACCACCCAAGGGAAGGAGCAGAGATGTTGTGTTCGTCACCGGCTATCCTGTATGCTTTAATAAACTCTCGGTCGAGCTTTTTCTTGTGCCTTCCAATTATGCTGGTGTCCTGGAACAGGGTTTCATAGTTCTTGCAGAGGCGTTGATGCACTACTATTGGATGAAAGGTGTCGCTTGAAGCACGGGAAACCTCGAGGACGCGCTCTCGTAGGTGGGTGTTCAGGCAACGCTCTGTCTGACCAATGTATCGGTCACCGCATGAAAAAGGGATGGAGTATACCATCCCCTCTTCACAGGGAACGGTCTGACTGGAATGCTTGATGGAACATCCTTTGGGGGCTTCCTTGTTGTTCAGTCGTCTGCAAAGTTCTTTTAGGCGCAGTTTGCACGAGGCGACAATTGAAGTGTTCAAGCGGTCTGCAATTCCCTTCAGACTTCTGCAACAACGACTCTTGTGCATCAGGGCCTCTGCAAGAACTGTGAAGCCCGGTTCCAGGACACCAGCATAATTGGAAGACACAAGAACAAGCTGGGCCGAGAGATTATTGAAGTATACAGGACAGTCAGTGACGAACGCAACATCGCTGCTCCTTCCCTCGGGTGGTCCAGAGTTGAAATGAACTACCTGAAGCCAGAGCTGAATTAGTAGAAGGGCCCTCTATCTCAATTTGTCAATGGTGTTTTTTCTCTTTTTTTCCCCTTTATTTCTTTTCTTTTATTTTTGTATTCCTGTGTATCTCGGGATGTTGTCATTTTTCCGGGCGTATATAAATATACTAATTTTTTCGTATCGTCCTCTTTAGTTTCAAAAGCTTGGAGGGAGATAGTACGTATTGAAGGAGACATCAGTAAATTTAAGTGTGTTGCTAGTTGAAACAACTGTGTTGTCTGTCCTTTTCCCAAAGTGTTTTTATTCTGTCTTTGACTCTTGCCCTTTCACCAACCCGCTCTTTGTTTTTTGTCACAAGGGCTGTTTTCCTTAAATTCTTTCGAACCGACCCCCCCCCCCCCCTCCTCCTGTTTACGCAGGCCCTCGCCTTTCCGGTGGGGGCTGTCTAGCCCCAACACTCAAGTTTCTCGTTGACGAAGAAGGATTCCAAACGATGAACAGGAAATCTGCCTGGCCAGAAGGCTGCATATTCAGGCACTTTTTAAAGCGAAAGCCTTAACTGTCCCATGGAGCAAAACCGGCGTTTTCAATAGCAGCGAAAAACGGCGACTAAATTGGCTGAGCGAAACGGCACGTGAAGTCACATTGGCCAAAAGCACAGCAATGCATATGCTTCGTCACTGAAGCCGGTGGGGCGCTCAAGGTCAAAGCAGACACGCCGCAGAAATAAAACACAAAGAAAAGCAAGGCAACGCAGATGCATCGTCAAGGAAGCCGTAAAGCCGACGCGGACGCCTCGCCTGGGCACTGGGGGGGGGGGGGGGGGGGGGGGGGTGATGTCACCGCCGGAGCGCCGTGTGGAAAAGGAAGACGGGGCGCGCTGCTTGTACGAATGCGCTGTGTGTAGGAATACTTTCGCATTCCTACACGTAAGCAGTCTTAAGTATCTTCGTTTAATTTTTTGTTAATTTTGTGGTTCTTGCCACTTCGAGCGTGCTGAAAGCAACGTCGGAGCTGGTGCTGTTGAAACGTGCATTCTTTTATTTTCTGTACTTTCACTAGCCTCATGGCAGAATACCATGAACTTCTATTGCCTTCTGAAGTAAAGCGATATACAGTAATAAAAAAATTATTAAAGACGTTTACAATTCTCTGTAATTTCATTAGAGCGCAGCTCTTGAGCGGGAGGAGGGAAGGGTGCGGAGAGGAGGTTTGGGACCGGAAGGGAATTTAGAGCGAAATTGTGGCACAATTTCCCGGTAAATTTTCCCGCTAAATTGTGCGGATTTCCCCGTTCAATTTGGCGGAAAAATTTTCTCGCTAAGTTTAGCGGAAAAAAATTGCCCGCTAAATTTGTCTGGAAAATGTCCCCGCTAAATTTAAGCGGAAAAACTGGCGGAATATTTTCCGCGAACGAAAAATTGCCCGCTAAATTTTGCGGAAAATTTTCCGCCAATTTTAGGCTCCGTGTAGCTTCACGAGGGTGACGTGACACGTCACGTCACATGTGACGTTATTATGGGAAACGTCCCATAATGCCACGGGCGGCGGCGCTGACGGCGACGGCGACGCCGCTCAAGCAGGAAACGAGCGCCTAAAAGCTGCGCTCTAAAACGTGACTACGATCTTAGATTTAAATATGCGCTTTATGAAAAGTAAAACTGATAATATTATCACCTTTCTAGATGAACTCTGCGTTTCGTATTAATGCTTTCTGGAACACGGTACATAACAGAAGACAATGATCGTGTAGTACCTAGGGAGCCTTTATGTGCGCTTTGCTAGGGTGGTGACAACCTTTGTAATACCACTCGCCGACAAGCCAGCAACCATTTTGGTCTCGGCAATAATCCGTGGGGCTTATAACCCTCCCGGAAACAAGCACCTTATCTCACAAGTTCGGAGCAGCGTTGTGGAACCCACGGAGGGAGCATTAGCATTTCCCCCTTCGGATGGGGGGACCGATGGACACAAAGCCCACTTTCCGGCGCACGGGAAACGCACGGGGAAACAATGAGGAACAAAATGGCGGTGGGGGAAAGGGAAACAGGTAGTTGGCATCACTCCATGCGAAGCGCACATGAAAGCACCCTAGTAGTACCGAGTTGTAATAATTTCTTTTTGAGGAGAAGCGTAAAACGAGATAGAGGTGTTTGTGTTTATGTTAGACAGGATATTAGGTACGAAACACTCGATGCCTTTAAGTAAATTACTGGTGACTACAAAATCGTAGATGGGAACTTTTATATCTCTTTGTCTTTCTTTCAGAGGTATTTTCATTCTATGTATTTATATAACTACTCACTTGTTCTTGGCGATGACGCAAATGCAAATAGTCTGGAAAACTATTTTATTTCGTCACGACTGAGTAGTACGTTAAGTAGTAGCGTTTTTTTTTTTATGTGATCAAGGCTCTCACTAGAATTACCCGTCTTACGTCAAGTTGCATCGACGTTTTTCTTACAAATTTAAGCACCATAGTTCGCAGTGCAGGTAATATTAGCAGTGACATGAGAGATCATTTACCAATCTTTTTATCTTTTCACACTTATTATTTATCAGAGAGCGTTGATAAACTATCCCCCTTTCGAACGATAACTGACTGCCAACTGCGGTCCTTTCGAAGCAGAGTCATACCAACAAACTGGAGTTTTGTATTTTCAAAGCAATGTGTAAACAAAGCATACGATGAGTTTATAAATATCTTTAAAACGATTTACGCCGCATCGTTTTCGTATAAGACAGTTAGTGCTAAAAACAAATAAAACAACATGGGTCACCCAAATATTTTAACCGTGATAAGAAAAAAAAAGTTAGGACTCCAATCCATGCTGTGAAGGTCGTTGGTCAGCGAAGCTGCGGTATCACCTGCAACGACTGCCTACTGCAGTACACGAAATGCCGCCGCCGGTCACAGCAGGCCGCCGATGGTTGTATTGACGCTTCTTTTCCCTTCGCCGCTCCTAGTATTCAGGCTGCTCCTCGGGAGTCCTAACTATGCGTGGCCTATTCATCGCGGTGCTGCAGCAACAATCAAATCAGTTGCTATACTCCGTTTCATCCCATGTGCAAGCGCAGCGGATGTTACGAGCCAGCGGAACCAATCGGAGGCCGTGCGAGTCTCACGTGACCTTAGAGAGGGGGCACAGCGACGCGCGGAAGGCGTATCACGGGCCACGCCCTCAGAACGGGATTGGCTAAGATAGTTCGTAGCATCCGCTGCTTCCGGACGTAAGGTGAAACGGGGTGTAGGCGGGTTCTTCTTTTATATATGAAAGGCTAGTGACGTCACTCCCCACGTCGCAAGCTGCCGTCGCCGCGGCAGCTTGGGCAACAATAATCTTCGCTGGGAAGGTATGCGATGAGCGCTACGTGCTTCGCATTGCTTTCAGGAGCTCCTTATAAATAAAAGTATGGTAACGATGCTTGTTTTGTGCTTATTCTTTATTGAAACGAATGTTGTGCTGTATGCGGGGTGTTTGTACTTTTCGCTTCAATCTTCTGAAGTCTTTGTTCCGTTAGAACGCCGACACGAAAACATACGCGGGGCGAAGGAACGTGATTGGCATTGTTTGCAGGCGCCGTTATCATCCATTATGCCGTTTCCATTTTACACGAGGTCTTCGAATGATGTCAACCCCTTTCGGAACAGCTGCAATCCTAATCTTTACCGGAAAGCGTGGGAGGGTGTTTCTATTGCTCACACGCGCCTTATCATTCATCATGTGGTTTTGATGCTTGTGTTGTGGTAATCACTTTGAGGTTTTCTTTATTAAAACAGATACTGAGTTGTGTCAAAGGAGATTTGCTGTTTTGCCCTGATGTCAAAGGAGATATGCTGTTTTGCCTTCAATTGTTCGTTGGGAGTTTTTTGCTTACAACGCTAATGACACAAAAATTTCCTTGGCTGCTAGAGGTATACAGCTTCGCTGTGAAAGAATCGCTTATATCAGTCCTACGGATATAAGCGCTGAAGTTCCCAAGAAGCATCCTACGACTGTTGAACATTCGATAATTGAAATGTTTTATCGCAACAAACAGACAAAGAGACATTTCACTAACCTGCCGTCTAGCGCGCGGAATGAGCATGCTTACTCGTTTATCTCGCACAACGTAAGAGCCGCATGTTTCCTACAATCGATAGACGAAATTGAACTTCTCCGTGTATTTATGGGATTGAATAAGAGCAACGCCATGACATCGACCAAATACAAGTAAAGCCCGCTATATTCGTAATCGATGTGGTGGCCCCACTTTTGGTATATACAGGGTGTTTTTTATTTAGCTGCACCAAATTTTCGAAAAGAAAATAACGTGAGATAGAGTAATTTGAGCCCTGGGGAAGTGTTACTGGCCATGGCGGCCTCTAGAAAAAAGGTGAAATTAAGTAATTAGTTTGCTAATTAACTAAAATGTTTTAACTAACTTTTTAATTTGTCACTTGAGGGCATTTAATGCATTTACAGGATTGAAGATCGCCCACTGTATGGTCTAGCCGTGTCGGCCATTTTGGATTAAGAAAATTCCTAGTCGGCGCTTCGGGGTCGAGAAATGTCACTTTGGTAAATGGTGTCAAACCGTAACTAAACAGGAAAGAGTGCGGGTAAAGTTATCGCTTCGCCCTTCCGGGCATGCGATTCGTCGTTATCACGGCCGGTTCCACTTGCTTAGGCGAGCGGCCGCGATAATGACGAACCGCCTGCCCGGAAGGGCGGAGTAATAACTTTACCCGCACTCTTTCCTGTTTAGTTTCGGTTTGACACCACTTACCAAAGTGACATTTCTCGACCCCGTAGCGCCTACTAGGAATTTTTTTATTCATATTTGACGAAACGTATTGACCATTCTGTGGCCGATCTTCAATCGTCTAAATACATTATGTGCCCTCAAGAGAAAAATTAAAAAAGTTAATTAAAACATTTTAGTTATTTAGCTAACTAATTACCTAATTTCATCATTTTTCTAGAGGCCGCCAAGGCCACTAACACTTCACCAGGGCTCAAATTACTCTATCTCACGTTCCCCTTTTTTAAAAAAAAATTTGGTGCAGCTAAAAAAAATATACACCCTGTATATATATTTCACTTAGCACTTTCGAGTGCCAAATTTCTATATAGCATAAAACTCGCGAAGCTTTCAGTTCTGCACAAGTGTGGAGACAAACATTTAGTTACAAATTATAGAGCCATCTCTGCCTTCCCAATATTTTCAGAAGTGCTGGGTAAATTATATTCCATCGTTTAGGCAAATTATTTACCTAGCATTCAGTGCTAACTGACGTTCAGTTCGGATTTCACAAGGAAAAGTCAACCGAATGCGCTTTGAAGTCGCAAAAAGAAATAATATGACATATTATAGATAGTGAACAGCTGGTGAACAGCTGGGCTTTGCAAAGTGTTCGACTGTCTCAACCATTCAACGCTCCTTAGTAAACTTCCATGTTATGGTACACGTGCATGCCTTTGATACTTATTCGCTCATATTTAGAACATGGTAACTAATTCGTCTCACCCAATGATCATGTTTCTCGTTTGCAAGTCTTGAAGTTTGGTGTGCCCCAGGGCAACATATTCGGTCCTCTGTTGTTAAAAGTACATGTAAACGATCTAGTCAATATTTGCAACCAATTGCGTTTTCCCAGGTATGCAGACGACACTAGTGTATGTCTGTCTGCTTCGAACAGGGACGAATTCACGACCAAGGCAAACTTAGTTTTAGAAAATTTTATTTCGAGGTCATCAAATTATAGTCTTAAAATTAACACTGCAAAATCTAAAGCAATTGTTTTTCGACCTGTAAATAAGCACGTTACAAGAGTTATAATCAAAAGATCGGCACCGACCACATTGAAATAGTGAAACAGCACAAAGCGCTAGGTGTAATTTTTTTTCCTTCAGAACATGTGCAATTGGATAATAAAAAGAATACATAGTTACAAAAACCGTCAACCTTATTCAACATTAAAAATTAAAAAAATAAAAAAAGATGACACTCCCAAGTAGGACATTTTAATTTTTTATGCAATTCAAGCAAATAGAATGTTATCGAGGGCACCTATATTTAATCATTGCTGCACAATACTCATGGCTGTTGGCGCTGCTCTCGCTGCGCCACGAATAGCTGAGATGTCAACAAGGAATAGTGTTTATAATATTTTAAAACATGCGAAAAATCATCAACTCTATTACCAAAACAATCGTAGCCGCTCCGCAACATAAGTAGTAAACCCTGCGAAACTGTGTGGCATCATAGGGCGCCAGGGAGTCTTGCATATCCCTAATACGAGAACAGTTCCAATAGCGGAGGCTCATTCTGTTGGGCAGCAAACCAGTCTCGAACATTCTCGCCACCAGCTGGCCGTAAGAATTTCTCAGCGGCAAGTCCTTTCGCACCGGGGTGCTAGCGTACACCCCGTGGATTGTGTCTTTCCCAGAAGTCAGCCTGTTGCCGTGTTTTGCTATAAAGCATTGCTGCTTCTCATGCGAGATGAACACGTGACTACCTCCGAGAGCCTTCTCCATGCAATCCTCGGTTGTGTCGCTCACGGTGGAAGCTTTGTTGGACGATAGTCTGCGAGCGGCCACCATGGCACCGAGGATTCCCTGCTTGTCGTCTGAGTGCCGCAGAAGGCGATCCTAGTAGGAACCCTTTAACACACACGGTAGCACTTTCACAGGTGCGAGCCTGGAATAGAGCTTCTCTATGGTGTCGTCTGCTTCCCAGACATATCCGGAACTCAGGCTGGACGTCAACAGGCTCTGAAAGTAGACGGCAAGCGAGAATCCGCCAGCCATCCAGCAGAAAAGCACGATGCGTCCAGCCAGAACGCGTTGGAATCGTTCCGGTACGGGGTACGAGAAGAGCATCGCCGTTGAGACTAGAACGAACACCACGTCTTGGATGCCATTGACGAGCCCCCTTCCCGAGCAGTAGTTGATGAGACAGAAGCCTACACTCTAAAAAAAAATCGTGCCAACTAGCACCTTTTAGGGTTCTTTCGCTTGTCCAATGGGCGGCACCCTTAAAGGTGCAGAAAAGAACCCACAAAAAGGGTTCTTTCTAATGAACCCTATTTCGGGGTTCTTTTCGGATCGTTTATTGGTTCTTCTTAATGAACCCTATTTTTGGTTCCTTTCAGAACGCTTCTGGGTTCTATTTAACGAACCCTCTTTAGGGGTTCTTCTAGGATCCTTTTTTGGTTCTTCCTAATCAACCCTATTTCGGGTTCTTCCCCGAACCCTTTTTGGTGCTCTTGATGAACCCCATTTCGGGTTCTTTCCAGAACCCTTTCTGGTGCTCTTAATGAACCCTATTTCGGGTTCGTTCCAGAACCCTTTTTGGTGCTCTTAATATACCCTATTTCAGGGTTCTTTTCGTATCCTTTATTGGTTCTTCTTAATGAACCCCATTTGGGTTCTTTCCAGGACCCTTCTTCGTGCTCTTAATGAACCTTATTTCGAGGTTCTTTACGGATCCTTCTGTGGTTTTTCTTTATGAACCCTATTTCATGTTTTATTCGGAACCCTCCTTGGTTCTTTCAATAAATCCCGAGTTCTTTAGATTATGTTAGCGTTATTTTAGTAAACCATATTTTGTACTTCTAACCCTCTTTTATGACAAATGAGTTTTTTTTTACATTCCTAGTTAGTTTTTAGTAAATCGTATTTTGTATTTCTTGCTCCACAAGGTGCATTTTTTTCTACCAACCAAAGTGTCTTTAGATTGTTCATTAATCGCTAGCACTGGGTCTTTTCGACAGGTTGACAAACATCAGTCTGGCCAGAGTCAACACACTTCATTCCTGTACGTAATTAACTAGGTGACAGGCAGAACAGTAAACATCATGTCCAATCATATACTTTATTGGAGTAGCAAAAATTGATTCTTCTGTTCGCAGTAAAAAACCTAACAAAATTCGAAACAGTTTCAAGACGAGACGGGTATCACTGCCAGCAATGTGCACACAGCTTCTACTGTGGTTCTGATGTCGCTCACTGTCAGGACACCGTCCAAAAAGATGTCGAATTCATTTTCCTGGAAATGGATGAGTGGCATCAGTGTCCGGACTTCCTACAACAAGAAAGCAAGAATATGAACACATGTATTTTCCTCTGTATTATTATGCTGCGAGTTGCTCATTCGCCGCGCTTTCAGATCAATTATAATTATATAGGTTTCACTAAGCATTTTATTTCTCGTTTAGCCTTACGCTCTAAAACATACCCGCAGATGTGATTTCCTTCAAAACATTTAGTGGGTCAATCAGTGCGATCTAGAGAGCGCGACCAGCGGATGACGAAGCGTCCCCTTCGAAGCCCCCTTCGCTACAACAATGTGTAAAAGCGAAAAATGGTACGCAGCATCAAGTGTTCCCTTTCCATCCAAGAAGTAGTAAAGGAAGAAAATCGGAAGTCAATGAATTACAATATATGTGCAGTACACGCGTAAAACAATGCCCAACGTGCCACCGCATTTTCTCTGCTTTTAAAAGTGCCCGTGCGTCCACTTCCCTTGAGAATACTCGAGGGGCCGATCAATGCAATCTACGAAGAAAACTCGGCCAATGGAGAAGCTGAAAATATGTTTGACTTAAAAATGAAGTCTGTAACGTGACACTGAGCATGAAGTCAGTACGTGAACCGTCATGCTTAGTGACATCTCTCGCTTCATTTATATGTCTAAACATGCTTTGGCCTTTTTATTCGCCGAGCTCTCTTCGTGGATTGGTGTGATTGGCTTCTCGAGTGTTCTGCGGGAAGTAGATCCACAGGAATTTTAAGCATGTTTCAAGAAACGTTGGTTCTACCCATATTTAATCCTTCTTGCCCTACAGTCAGTACCAGGCTAAGAAAAACTCTACGAGCTGGAGAGGAGGAAGCGGACAGAAGCTTGTAGGGGAGAGGAGAAACCTTCTCTCTATTTCAAGCGTCCATCGGCTTTCTTCTTTTAGATTTTTCTTAACCTGTCATTGACTTTAGTCGCTTATATTTCCTCTATATTATTTTTAGAAAATAAAGCAAGGATTTGTTTTATGTTACTAGCTCGTATATTGAAGATATAACCCTGACAAGCTTGCATTGCCATCTGTGACAATGCACTATACTCGGGGGTGACTTGGGCAACTTTTTTGGCAATGTATAGTCCAAGGTAAAAACGCCCGCGCATCTTAAGCGCCAATCAAGGCTATGCGCACGCACTCTTCACATCAGAAACGCCACAGAAAGTTGTTTTTGAGTATAAGTTAACCCTGTCTTAAACGAATGGCCCCGATAAGCGGTCATCAGTTCGTAATGAGGTAGTAAGTTAACCCAGCATATTTATGGTGGACGAAGGTAAACCTCTGCGTCGTCGCAGTCTGAAACTTGTGATAGATTACAAAAACACCAACTAAAGTATACCTTCAAGCAGCTCTTCGAGGTTCAGAGTGACGTTCTTTTCCTTTGAGGAACACCTGTGTAGAAGCTGTAAATGCTTCCATCTTGGCTCCCATGTCCTCCGGATGTCTTTGCCGAACGGCAGTTTAACGTCTTGTAGTAACTGAAAAATAAACAACGAATGGACAGTGTTGCTGGTTTACACAAGTACATTTATGCGCTATGGATTTGTACACACGGACTATTTACACACACACACACACACACTCACACACACACACACACACTCACACGCACACACACATATATATATATATATATTAACTAAATGACCACTTACTGTCACTATAGTGGAGTAAGGCTTGGCGTCCATTAAAAAAATTTCGATTTACGTTTTCTTTTATATGGACTAGTTAATCAATTTATATGTCGCGCTGATCTCGAGGCAAGATATTGTGTCCAAAAAAGGCCTAGAACAACCGATTTTTTCTTTGACAAGTTTTTACTACGTCTTATAAGGCTTAGTACATAACAACTTGTCATTGTGCCTCATACAGAAGTAAGGCATGGCTAACATTTAAAATAAAATATATGTACATATTTGTACAATAACAAGTTCAAATATCAACTTGCCGTTGTGCTCACACACAAGAAAAGCATGGAAAACATTTAAAATAAAATATTTGTACGTTATTATTTAAACTTCAAAACCACTCTAGATAATAATCATATAAAACACTTAAGTAGCCATGAGAGACAATTGTGTTATAAACACACAAAAAGAATTAAATGAATATTCTTTTTACTTTTTTGTTTATAAGACTTTTCGTAACTCTAAATCCGACCAATATGCCAGTTAAACTCACTTGATTCAGAGTAAAATAATAGTTAATTAATCGGAATGTTAACTAATTGATTGCCTAGCCTTATTACGAGGTAAAACTATATCATTTAGCACGTATCAAAAGCCCCTATCTCATTCACAGGCGATAAAACGGGTAGTAAGAAACTTTTGAAGTCCTGATGACGTGTAAAAATCTCGAAACTTTAAGACTAAATATGAAGAAGATAATATTGAGTTACCATTCCGGGAATCGTCATTGTCGGAAATTCCTCAAGGACTGTGAGGGCTCCAGCATCGCTGAGGATCCATTCTTGGCAAGACTGAAACGTCCACATCATGCGGTCTTGTATCAAGTCGACGTTCAGGGGCGCTTTAATTACCTCTTCGTTCATGAGCAAAACATGACGGCGAGCACTCACGGCGTCTTCACATTTGTGAGTATCAACGAATCCCTAAAACAAAAACAATTTGTTACGTTGATGCGCCGTTTACGCATGTAAGCTATTTACATAATAGTTGCAGCACTGAATATAGGACCAAGTAAAACAGTTATTTTTATCAAACATACATCCACATTTGTGCAAACACAAAATGCACAAAAAGTTCGCGCCTGTCGATTTCCGCACAACACTCCGAGAGCCAATCGTTGCAACCTGCGAAGTCCGCTCAGCGAATGACGACGCGGAACATACGTTTAGACCAAGAAATGCAATCTGCGCTGACATTAAGCAAAGCAAGCGGTACGTTTTGCATTCCCTGATGTCGCAGACAGCATCTTTGGGTCTAACCAAATGTTCGGCATCCTCATTAGTTGAGCGATGCCGTAAACTGCAGTGATTGGCTCTCAGAGTGCCATGTCCCTGGCCAGTCAAAAAACAAAAACGTTTACAGCACCTATTCGCTCACGTTTATTGGGGCCATAAATACGGATACATTAGCTAATTAAAGCCCGGTAACATAAGTTTTTACATTTACGAAGAGATATCATTGCTCATTTCATTCGCGCTGTAAATTCGAAGTTCTGTTCTTGAGATCTTTCTGGCAGAAAGCTTGAACTCAGTATTTTGTCATATTATATAAAGTCAGTATTGTAGTAATGAAATCAGTGTTCGCTTCAAAACCGTTTTTTTCTTGTGGAGTTCAACATACAAAACTGTCAAAATAATGTTTTTTTTTTTTTTTTTTGCAACGTGCTTGTTTGGACAACTCCAAGTTAAAATAGCATAAAAACAAATTTCAAACGACAAGTAGCTTAATTAATAAAAAGCCGCCCCCTGTCCTACTTATTCTGCCTATGCATCAAACAATTTCCGGCCATATTGAGCACTACTGTACTTATAGCAATTTTCAAGATAAATTATAAATATTGCCTGATTAGAAGAAGTTTTACCTTGAAATGATGAACAGGCCGATTGCAGTTCGTTTTCAAAAAGCCACCAGCAGACGTCTCCAATCGTCCATGTGCTCACGTCCGCTGACATGTTGCAAGTGATGGCTAAGAGGAAAGGGAGGAAGGTACTTCCTTCTAGAGCTTCAAACCCAAAGGGAGAGGAGGTCAAACATTGTTCCGATCCGCCACTCGTACGAGCGAGTGTGGCACTCCCTCGAGCAACGAAACTTTTTTTTTTTATAGATCCTGTTGGCTCTAGTGACCTTCAGCGACCCATTCCTGTTCACCGCTAAGCTGACAGCGCGGTGGAAGCTACGTGCTTGCCGGACCAATTAGTCGCCTGGTTTTTATCACCTGACACCTTTCTCTGCGGTTGTGATCACATGGTGCAAGGCAGAAGGTTCACTGGTCAAACGAGCATGACGTTCCCAACGAACTCTCAGCCTACAGTGGTGAGCAGATTAG
Source organism: Ixodes scapularis (assembly GCF_016920785.2). Taxonomy (NCBI): domain Eukaryota; kingdom Metazoa; phylum Arthropoda; class Arachnida; order Ixodida; family Ixodidae; genus Ixodes; species Ixodes scapularis. The sequence continues at coordinate 26,730,721 of NW_024609836.1, forward strand.
CCCCGGAAACGTCGCTTTTGAACATATTACGGCTTATCTTCTGGGGTGCCGTTGAGCTGCCTGAACCATGGTTCGCTAGCGAAGATAATATGCAGATGTCATCGCTTTTCCGTCCTTGTCTGCCAGGAAACACGGCGATCACGTCACCAAGCATGTCCGTCAGCCGCCGGTAAAATTGTTGGCAGTTCACTCTCTTGCCAAAAAAAAAAAACACAGAATAAACAAGAGCGAAATTCTCGATTCGGCGTGACACCTCCCGGCAACGGAAACAATCAACACACTGTGTTGAGCAACGCGTGTTGGCCTATTTGGTGGCTGAGCGACTTTTGTGCCGGCAGTACGACAACGCACCTAGATTCGATGATTCAGTGTCCGGTCAGTGACGTGTTTTTCATAGGAATTTATCAAAATAGAGGGCCTGGAAACAAGATTCAATGATAATCGACCCTATTTTGGAACTCGAAGGAGAAGTGATAATAAATCAATCAGAGAGAGCGAATTGATGTCGCTGACAAAGAATTTTTCTTCCAATCGGAGCCACCTCCGAACCGTCCATTGCCATTTCTGAACAAATATTAGCTCAGTTAAGCGCCACGTCACGCAAATGCTGGGCGTGCAGGCGGCGCTTATCCCTTTTACACTAGAAATGGGAATCGAAAACATATAGAACCAGCCCAAAAACCGGAAAAATGGCCCCGTTCAAAATTGTTCGAACAGTAAACTCGGACAAAATGGTTCAAATAAATTTTTTCGTATTTTTTCTTGCTCCTTATTTTTATTAGCTTTAATTGGTACAATCCCAACATATAAAAAGATAAATATTCGTATAATGCAATACATTTTTTTTTGTGAAATAAACATTTCATTACACAAAGAAACTAGTTGTAAATGTGTGCTACGTTTGGCTTCACTCAAAACGTCTTCTTGTAGCTCTGTGTTCAACAGAGCTACAAGAGGGAACTCCTTTAAAGTAAAACATTAAGTTCACAAAATGTAACTGTACCGCATCAATTTAAAGCTTCGAGCGGGAGATCGGAAAGAGTGGTATCAAGCAGTAAAATAGATTGTTGGTCTAGTTGGTTGATCGGCATAATGAAAAAGAGTGCAAAATAAACGGTACAAAGTCGAAGAAAAACACACACGAGACAGGTGCCTGCCCTGTGTGTGTGTTTCTCCAACATTGTCGCGTCTATATTGAGCTTCTTTTTTTTATAGTCTCTACAAAAGTTGCATTATAAGAGCACTGAATGTACTTAACAGAACTTCAGAGTAGCATCTTATTAAAAGATGAGTGTCTGAAAATTACTTGGGGCCATTCTCTCCGGGATTGCACTTGGGACCATTTTGTCCGGGGCCGTTTCGTCCAGGGCCATTTCGTCCGAGGCCATTTTGTTCTGCATCCTACCATGCCATATTGCTCGCGAAAACTACGAGAACACCAACGACCACGTTTCTGTGTTTTTTTTTTTTCCTCATGCCATCTCATTCTCCTAACTCTTGGTGGGCGACCTCAAAGTAGCGATCGGGGTTCAACGGCGGACGGAGCACTCATTTTTTACACTGCGTTATTACACATAAATTTGAACGCACAACATATCGAAGTTTAGTTTTGCTTCACTCAAAACGCACTTATAGAATATGCCTATGGGATTATTTCAGGGTATCCTTCTAGACATAACTGCTCCTTGAAATCGAAAAACCACCATTTACAGGCTGATTTATTTTTGAAGATAAAGATGACTGCAACACATCACTTGAACCTTCCGAGCAGCAGGATTTTTGATGCCCCTCGCGGATGGGACCCAACTCTATTTTTGCGGCTTGACGCGTGCCGCGAAACAATCAGAGGCGCCGTATTGGGAGACGGGTGGTGTCATGACTCATGACCACAAGCTAGGACAACTGCATTCTATACTAAAACAAAAAAAAACAAAAAAAGTTCCTCTGTTCTATTTCTTTTTTCATTCATACGCGCAGTTATACATATATTGTATAAACACGAAAGCAAGTTAAAAAATAACTTTTGTTACTAAACAAACACGACGCCGCTTAATCACCGTATCACTCATTCATCGCAACATGCACTTTTTTGTGTGTGTTGCTCATTCATCGAAGTTTTGCACCTTTGAAAATTTGTATGCATTTTTGGGGGGTTGGGGGGAAATAAACTACACAATCGATTTCCGCAGGTACAGATTTCTTTAAATAAATTTTAATTCAATGACCCGTTTGGTTTATACAAATGAGTACCAAAGAGTAGCTTTATACTAACATTTCTTACTAAATAAAACACGGCGAGCAGTTACGCTTGCAAACGAACGCCAGTGTTCAAACCGCTGAAGCAGGTGGCCCGGGAGTCAAAGGCATCGAAGCCTGTTTCATCTGTGGTCCGAGGCGAAGATTATCTCGGTTTGGAAAATAACACAACGCGACTTGGTAAATAACTACGACATTCCACCTCTCTAAGCTTTCAAGGACTTGACAGCTCGCACGGGCAGCTTTGTTTCCACAGAATGGCGCACCCAATTTCTCGCGTGCAAAGCCTTTCGAGCCTGGTCATTGTGTCCCTCTATCCGGTAGAAGACTTAAGTGACCTCCTTTTTCCAAAGATCGCTTTATCTCTTTCCTGGCTGCAACAAGAACCCTTTTCGCTCTTTCCAGGCCGGAAACTAGCTCTGCATTTCTTTTTTTACTTTGCGAGGGGTGCTTTTGGTTGAGAAAGCACGCTTCTAAAGGATCTTCCCCGAAATCGGTTCTTTTTTAGCGAAAAGAACCCTTTTTTGCTCATTTGGCTCCTTTTTTTCTGAGAGTGTAGTGCGCAGGTTACCATTGATAGGAACAGAATTGTGAAGAAAGCCATCGGTGCTTCTCGCATAAACGCACCTGCACGGAGTGAAGGCTTACGAACCGTGTAGAAGAGAACCCTTCCGTGGTCCAAGAAGCGTGGAAAATGGAGCAGTCGCCAGCGGTTTGCGTCGGGCACACTATTGTGGAGCAGAATGTCTATCCTACGCTTCACCATATCTGCAATGAAATGCTCCTGTTTCACCATTACTGTTCGGAAATGGGCACCGAGGAACAACAAAACATTTAATATAATTTTAGCTTCCGGGATCTCGCACGTAGGAGACAGACAACCAAGCACGAAGCTCTGGTTCCTAAGTAGCTGCCAGGTTTGGGTGGCCGGAAAGCTGTGCTCGGCACGGCTGAATTCATCAGGCTGTTTTCGCCGCTGTTTGTGCAGTTCCCTAGTAAGCCCTGTTTAATGTCGAAAAGGCTTTCTGCATTCATCATTGGGTTATGAACAAATTGTCTGGGGTATCCAGGAGCCCGAACGCATGATAAACGATTTGTCTCAGAAAGAATAAACCAAGTGGAAGAAATGTCGTCGGAAGATAGTAACCACGATAGGCTATCGTTCCGTAAGGACTCAGAAATTAAGGTCACTGTCTTCTTGTTGTCGGCAGTGCTGCATCGGAGGTGCTCGAGGTACAACGACCAGGAGCCGCACCAGTACCTTGCTCTGAAGATGGTGCCGATCCTGCGCCGGAAGAGAAAGCTGTTCATGTTTCCACTTGCGCAGAGAACGTCAGTGTCTGTGTCACTCTGGAGCAGATGTACATCGTTTTTTGTGGAATTCAACAGTGCAGCGGGCATAAAGACAACGAACAAGGCTATGAGAAGACGTGCAAGCATCTTCAACAGGCGTCTTCGGCAGCGGTGAACTAAACCACAGAGCAGGGCGGAGACGTCTCACAAATGTTCAAGCCCAGTGAGAGCCTTGAGGATTCTTCCAGATTTTTATTTAGGGTTTGGATTTCCTGGGATTGTCAACTCTCCCCATGAAAGCATATAATGCCACGATTGAAGAGGGCGGAATTTCGACCCTTTGAAAATGAGAAAGCGCGATCGATGTTTAATGGATCTTCTGGCACAGCGGCTTGCTTTATTGATGAATGTCCTCCATGCAGATAGCACAGGTACTGGTGACGTCCTCAGACAGAATATCCTAATATTTATTGTATGGAGAAAAAAAAAAAGGGAAACGTTCAGGGAAGGTAAAATAGAGAGGCGTTACGGGGAAGGAGACACGTGGAATAGAGATAATAAATACCTGGGTCTTTTTTGCCCCCGAAGGTTTCCTGAATTGGACTCTCGCCCGCGTGATTGAAAGGCACACACCTATATTTACCAATCGCTCGCGGTTCTTGATCGCCGATCAATTCTACGCACGGCACGCCATATGTTTCCCTCCACAACCATCAGCATTTAGCCCCGTGTAGAGTTTTAACTTCGGTCAAAATATTGTTTCGCGTGCATTAAAGCTAAGTGCTATAAAGCTCGAATTAACAAAAACACAAAGCACCTAACGGTGAACTATAGTCGAGTGATAAATGGTCTTCTCCTTTAGCAGATTTGCGTTGCTTTTTTGTCGTGGCCTGGTCCGAGTCCCGGTGTTGGAGTGGATTACGTTGCCGATCGAAAACGGGGCACCACGACGTAAAGTACGGCTAGGCCCGTTCCGAGACAAACGCCGATTTTTGGTTCTGGACGGCATGATGTATGAGAAGCCACACTTCTCATACATACATCAAAAATAAAACAAAGAAACACGGCGTCTGCTGCAGACATAATGACAAAATTATATGCGGACGTTCTTCAAGCATGTTGGAACCATTTTTGCTTCATGCGTGTATGCTTCCATCATGTCTGCAGGCAGTAGTTTTGCGTGGCCAATGTCATACAAGCAAGCAATGCACCACAGACAGTGTAGGCAGACCGCCTTATTTATAATATATTAGCAGGGTGACGGCAGCCTAAGATTTCCGCGCGAGCGATTATAAAATTAACTCCGTGCTGAAGGGCGTCTGAAGATTAGAGGGCGACGCAGATAGCAGTAACACATGATCGCATGTTTGTTTGTTGTTGTTTTTTTCTTACGAGCGAAAAGTTGCCAGCAACCTTCCAGTGATGTCTCGTTAATATGAATTTTGTTAATATGAATACCCCTCTGTACAGACACCATTTTAGGGGACGAACTGTGCAGATACGTATATTTTTGTCTCGTTAATGTAGACAGCTCAAATTATGGACTTTTTTTTTTGAGGGTGAGGGGGAGAATGGAGGTGTCTATATTATCGAGAGATAACTGTACTAGCAAGTTATGGTTCCTGGAGCGCGTCTTCGAGTGGGGTGTTGAGAGTCCTATCCCTTCCCTACACAAGCAGCGTTCTCGAAATAAGGTATATCCACAGAAGGTTCCGTGTCATGCTGTTGGATGCTGTCATCCCAACAGTTGATTGTACAAGTTCTACTAAAAAAAGACAAGCGTACACAAGTGGCGCTCTGTTGTCATGGCATCCTAACTTGTGGCTACTGCCATGCACATTAACGGACCTTTCATTCCGTTAAGCAATTACCCTTCTATTTACTCTCCAACACATCAACAGCAGTATTATATTGTAGCGCCATGGCCACGGCATGACGTGTTCCGGTATTCAATTTTTCCTCATACTTTCAAAGGCTGGAATAAACAGCCGGTGAAATAACAAACTTTCGTTCTTTAAAGGGGCACTTAGAGGCCAAAATATTTTTTTTATTATCAGGAACATTTGGAAACGATGCCTAGACATTACCCTAAATTTCAAACTTAGGAACTCAGTATTTGTACAGTAAGAAAACATTTTCCCTAAGTTGAATTTGAAGCTCCCGTGCGATCCGCGCCAGTCCTGTGACGTCAAAGATTGAGTCGTCCTGCAACTCGGGTTTCTCTCACGCCTCCGAGCCGTCCTGACCCGAATTGTCGTTTTCTCCCGCGTCCCCCGTTAAAAGGTAAAAATTTCAGGATGTTGAGTATTTTTCATTTATCCTGCAGTTTTCCGTACGACCGTTTTAGGGGTAAAAATAAAGGTAAGGTTTAAATTATTTTATTAACAAAACTCGTCATTACTTCCGCTGTATAGCTTTGTCAAAAAGGAGCGGCAGGCTTGAATTCGTCGTGCAGAGGTCTAAAATCAGTGCCGTCCACGTATTGGAAGTATCCAGATTTAATATAGATATGTTTATTTTGCTATTATATATGTAAAAAAAAATAATGGGCCCAGGGCCCCATGGAGCTTAAATTATCTTTTAAAATGTGTCACATGGATTGATCATTATATTTAACTTTTGTAATCGGGTTTAAAAACAAGCGCATCTCCTCGTGGCGAATGAATTGATTGGGGCGAAGCCCTGGTGGTGCTTGTCTGCGTAGACGCTGAGCCGCAGCGTGCCGAGCCTTTCGTTCGTTTTCATCCATCTCACGCTGTGGTCGAATGCTCAAATGCGTATAAACCACGTTCCATACCACACATTCTCTTTCTGACATGGACGAAAACGAACGAAAGGCTCGGCATGCTGCGGCTCACCGTCTACGCAGACAAGCACCACCAGAGCTTCGCCTCAATCAACATCATTCACCACGTGGAGATGCGGCTGTTTTTTTTTTGTTTTTTTTTCCCTACACGAGTACGGAAGCGCGTGCTCACGTGCTCGTCAGCACGTGAGCTCACGAGCAGGGGCACGTGCACCCGACGGCGGACGGACATACGGACATGGCTAGCCCCTCAGGAGCTTCGCCCCTAAAAGTATTTTCCGGAACATTTTAAATGGACTCTTGAGGCCCTTTTTTGAGCAATTGGGATTATATAAAATGAATGATCTTTGGTATCAGGGTTTACGCAGAGATCGATGAAAAGCACGAGAAACATTTCAGTCTTATCCTGAGACCAATAAATGATGTATAAAATTTTTTCTACTAACAACGTTAACCTTATTTGTCGCCAATCACTGTGTTGTAATGAATGTATTAGGCAATAAGCGTCTCTGAAAAAAAAAAAGGTATTTGCTTTCGGTAATTTTTTTTATTATATCTGCACTTGCTTGTGCGAAGAACTTTATGGGGAAATTTAGTTTAAACTTTAGACGCACGTCCGCTTGAATATTTTGACCACCAGTCAAAGCTGTGCACGTGCGCTTTTCACTTCCGAGAATCCACAAAAAGTTGTCCGCGGGTATAGTATAGAAATCGGTCTGAAATTCCGATGTTATTCATAAATACGTTTTGCTATATATGCGTGATTGTTGACCATTTCATCCCGTCTAGACTTTGTCCACTTTCGAATTGAATTAAGGGTGTCAAGTAGACCGTTTTTTTAATTTATTTAAATGAATAAAACGAATTCAAGTAATGTCCTACACTAAACGCTCTGTTCAGTAGAGGCACGTTTCTGGCCAGCCATCCACAGAGTTCGGCACTCAGTGTGTTCAGATGAATGCCATCCAGTCCGGTCCTGAGCTGCTCTGTGCCCAGCCCAACCCAAGATAGTTGGAGATTGCGGTGGACCACACGATGCCCAAGAAATGTTCTGGCTTGGACGTCCACGGCCTCAGCCAAGCTCCAACATACATTTTTGGGTTCATTTCAGCTCCAGGAACGTCCCTAAACTGCCTTAAAAGTTCTTCCGGCCGCATTGTATCTTTCTGAGCATGGCCAATGAGGGTGATGTCATCCGTGTAAGCTAGCAGCCGTGCTGACATTTTTTCACCCAGGCTTGCACCCTTTTTGAGGTTGTCATACAAGATTGCCTCACACATCGGTTCAAGATGGATAGCGAAAAGTGTGGGCGACATTGGGCATCCTTGGCGTACCGACGACTTCACGGAAACGGAGCATGACTTGCGTTCATTGATTGGGATCCGTGTGCTTATGCCCCTGTACCATATTTTAATAAAATTGAGCACAAATTCTCCGGTTCCGCAGTGCTTTAATAAAAAAATAAATAAAAAGGAGTAGCACACTTTATCAAACGCTATTTTCAAATATATTTTTAGGACAGCCGTGGGACGTGCTATCGCTTCTGCCGTTTCCGCTATAATATTCTTTGTATGCAGATTAGTGAATATTGACCTATTTTTAAAACCACACATTTGATGATTTCCAACCATCAGATGGAATGCAACTTCCAGGCGTTTTATTGTAATTTTTGCTAGGGTCTTATAATCCGTCGTCAGAAGGCTTATTGGTCGAATGTCTTGGCTGCTTCGGATTGACCGCTCGCTTCTCCGTTTTGGAATCAGTATCGTTGGTCGCCTGTCGCATTGAAGGTGGGAGAAATTTTCGGTTGCATATATCCGCTTACACTTTCGTTAAAACCGGCACTAGTTCCGATGAAAACATTTTGTAGAAAGCTGCGCCAAGTCCATCAGCCCCGGGCGACTTCTTTGGTGCCAGCTCCGCCATTGCATCTTGTACCTATATCTCGCTGATGGGCCCATTAAAGCACTAAGCATTAAAGCATTAAAGCACGGGTTTCGAGAGTATGTTTTCTTCGCTCTTAAGTTCATTGATGTTGTTGCGACACGCGCCCTCGCCTTCGCTTGCTTTAAATATCTTTGAGGGGTCCTCTGACCGTTCGAGCGTGCGTAAGCTTGACCTCACCATTGCCCTGGATATCCTTCTTCTGGTTGATCCAGCAGTTGGGCCCTGCATTCCTGAATGTCAGCCGTAAACGAGCCAGGCGTTATATTCTCTTATTGTATTAAAGTTTGCAATGTCGTTATCAGATTTCATTTAGCGGCTTTCCTGTCCATGTTCTTTTTATTATTTTTTTTTTTTTTGCTGGCAGAAGGCGATTGCGCACATCTTTACTTCTTCTTTTAGCCCAGCTCCCAGTGCTCGGCGTTCACTTCGCGACGGTTCGCTTTATCTGTGATAAAGCCTTCTTAACTCTTGTCGCAGCTCCTCCTCCTCAAGCGTGCTTTTGTTTAGTTTCCACGTTTTCCAGAATGAATCGCGGTTTTGCTTTTATAGTGCAGTACTTAGGCACCCGTTTCCAGCTTGAGCGGCGTCGGCGTCGCCGTCCGCGTAACCGCGCGGTGCATTATGCGTAAATTGCCCGCTAAATCTAGAGGAAAAATTTCCCCGCTAACTGTAGCGGAAAATTTTCCCCGCTACATCTCGCGAAAAAATTTCCCGGCCTAATCTAGCGGAACAATTTCCCCGCTAAATTTAGCAGAAAGATTTCCCCGCTAAATCTAGCGGAAACTTTTCCCCGCTAAATAGAGCTGAAAAATTTTCCGGCTAAATCTAGCGGAAATATTTCTCTGGGGGGGTCACGTGACCCCCCAAGTGGTCATCCCTTCTTCCGAGGTCACGTGACCTCGGGGGGGGGGGGGGGGGTCACGTGACCCCCCCTGAGAACACGTGACCCTCAGTACCCTTCCCTCCTCCTCCTCAAGAGCTGCGCTGTAATTGGGCATTACAGCGCTTTCAATTTTTTTTAGAGCGCAGCTCTTAGGCGCTCGTTTCCGGCTTGAGCGGCGTCGGCGTCGCCGTCGGCGTAACCGCGATGTCACGTGACCCACCATGGTCACCGTCACGTGACACCTAAGTCACGTGACCCCCCCCCTCCCCGGAGGTCACGTGACCCCCTCCCCCGAGTCACGTGACCCCCCCCCCCCCCCCCCCGAGGTCACGTGACCCCCCGAGCATATTCAAGAATGAGGGGAGGAGGAGAAGTAGGAAGAGGAGGAAAGGGTCTACCCCAGGGTGAAAGATAGACAGGTGGTGAAACGAGAGCCTAATGAGCGACCGGATTGTGTCCCCCTCGGTTTTCTCTTTTTTTGTGGCGCCATCTATGTGGAGCACCGCAAACTCTCACTCCAGGTGGGCGAACGCTGGCGACCGGTTAAACTGACGGAGAAGGTTTCTCGTGGATTTTCAATGGAGGACTGCCGTGCTCTCAGTTTATTTTGCGCACTCTCCCATAAAGTTCCATGCAAATTCGATTCCGATTTTTTTCTTCTCGCCGCAGCGCCATCTGTCGCAAATCGGGGGTACCCGCAAGCCACCCGCAAGCAGACGAGTACACAATCCGGTCACGGCGCTGCGGTAGGTTTCTATGGGCCGTTTCCCCACCTGTCTATCTTACACCCTGGTCTACCCTCCCTCAGTACCCTTCCCTCCTCCTCCTCAAGAGTTGCGCTCCAATTCTGCGTTACAGAGAGTTGTAAACGGCTTTCACTTTTTTTTTTCTCTGCCTTCCCTATCTGCGCCATAACGACAGCGTGATCTGAAAAAGCTACCGGTAGAACGTTATCGGTTACCGTATTTGCCGCAAAGCAACTTAAGCATAAATGTGATCGACTCGCCAGTGACATTCCCCTTGCCAATGAGTGTATACGGGAGATGGTGCTTGTACACATTCAGTTATGTCTTGTAAATCGAAATCTCAGAGTAGCTGCTTAAGGTCTGCTATGCTAGAGTCCTGTCGAAGTCCTGTGGACGAATCCTTAGTCCGAGTCACGCAGTTGAAATTACCCCTCCCCCCCCCCCCCCTTAGTGTGTGTGCTAATATGCTAATATTTTGTCAGATCTGATTAAAAAAAAATTCTTTCTGTCGATTGGTTGGGCGCATGCGCTGCGACTACCCGAATTGCTTCATTATTGTATAGCACGTCTACATAGCAAAATTCTTCCACTCCGGTCCCTGTCCCATTCAGGGAATAGTGTGATACCGGTTTTCTTTTTAAATAGTACGGCTGTCCCCGCACTGTGCGGAATGGCGTTGACATAACGGAGTTCAAAGTGGCATTTCAAAAATCGGAGGGCCTGATTAACCTGCTGAGTGGTTAATTTTGTTTCTTGTAGCAGTGCGACGACAACTCTTTCTGCTAAGAGGATGCTCAGTAATCACTGTTGTCTCCTTTGAGCAACCAAGCTAACGCAATTGAAAGTTACTATTTTAAAATAAAACACTGCAGGTTAAGGCGATCACTTTTCTCGCCATACTGATAGCAAGAAGGTTATTCATGAGACAAAAAGGAATGCGCCAGAAAGCATCGCAGTGCATGCAAGAACTTACGGAAAGTCCTTTTGCCGACAAATTTCAGGCGGGATCCGGGTCTTTGGGTCGTATCAAAATTCCGTTGGTTGACTGGTTTCCATTTGAGGCGCTGGTCCGGTAGCCCTTGTCCGTCTTCGTCCGTGCTAGCCCAGTCTTCAGAGTTCAGTGATTCCGGGAAAGCCATGCCAGTGTCTGTCGGCGCAGCTTACTTCGGCTTAACATCAGTGCTCTTGCCCTGGCCGGTTGGGTGGTCCTCCTGGCGGTTTAAAGCAGTCTTCGAAGATGCGCTGACTTCTGTACTGTTCTTCGTGGTGTCTACCTTTGCAGGAGTGGTAAACACTGGTTGGGCTGAGAGAGTGGCAGGCGGAGAGGGGCTGGTGTCCTTTGCAGCTGCCGCTTCCAAGGGGCACGACACGTCAGTGTTACTAATAGCCGGCAAGCTGCCAACTGCCTCAATTTCACCTTCTTCCTCATCCATGATATCTTCAATTTCGGCCTTTCCGCGGCCGCACCTTCGGATACTGTAGCATAGCTCCTGACGCATTGGTCCTTTTCGTAACCAAAGCGCTGCACAGTTTGCAGCGGGCACTTTGCACTGACATCGCTCGTGTCCTGTCCTTCGGCAACGCAAGCACATTGGTGCGCGCACCGGAGCGATGAGTGGAACAGAGCCATGCGGCATGTGCAGTTGCTGCGGAAGCCTTTCTAAGGTCACGCTGTTCTTGAGCTTCAGACGAACCACTCCAGTAGTGGACTCCACGCCTTGGAAACCGTCTTCATGACACCTTTCACGAACAGCACTTTAAACAGTCCCGTAAGGCTCAAGAGCCTTACGGATTTCGTCATCAGGGACGTCACACGGCACCCAATGCAGTTTTAAGCGTACCTCAGCCTTGTTGGGGTTCAGCAAGAGGCACCTCTTACCCTTGACTAGCAGTTAATGTGCGTCCTAGATCTTCTTGTGAGCGGAATGCAGCAATCGAAACATGGTTCATTTTGTAGGAACCAAATGCCTTGAGGTCTTGCAAGACACCGACAGTCTGAAGCCGTGGTTTGAAGTCGCCAATCTTGTAGGGCCTTCCCGAGACAACGCAGTGCAGAAAAAGGCTGTTGTGCATGATGATACCTGTTGGCAGGGGTGCAAGTACAATACGAAAATCCTGAGGAACATCAGTTGTTTCAAAACCGTGCCCTGATAGGCCGTAATCACAGCTTCCGCGGAGCCAGCCATTCGTGCGTCCGTGCTCGATGAGTAATGGAAACAGAATGCCACGGCGGCTCCAGGGCTTTGGCTGACTAAAGGGCCGCCCACACTAGCGAGAAAACGCGCGTGGCACGCCGATCGCGGCAAGTAACAAAATGTCGCCGAAGCACAGTCAGCGCCACGAGCGCGTGCAGAGACACGCCCTTTATCTTCCCGCTTAACCGATTTATCGGCGCGCCGGGCGCGTTTTCTCGCTAGTGTGGGCGGCCCTTAAGGGTGTGCGTAGTACGTTGGTCATTGCACATTTCACATCGCAGCCATCTGGCCGTCTAAAGGTATGGCTGCAAAATGGTCCAAACGTTTCCGGTTTGTGGCCAACGTATAGACCTTTTCATTTTAGTAGTTGCCTAACCGGCGGATAGAGGGCGCTGACGCACCGGGCGCGGCGGCGCCATTAGGTTGCTTCAATTTAGTTGGTTTCGGTTTCAACCTGAACGCGGCTATGTTGCTGTTTTACGTTGTTTTTGCTTAATTTTGTGATACGAATATTTTCCGTGTAGCACACAACCAATGAAACAGTTGTACTGAGCCACTTTGAGGACAACGAGGTGTATTTTAGCCTAAATTGCGGGCTTTTTTTCCAACTCCTTTGATGTATCGGACTACGGTCGGTTGCGAAACGCCTGACTGATATACAGGGAAGACTACCACCGTCTACGGCCGTACCCGATGACACCAGTTTCCAGAAAAAACAAACTAATGAAGAGACTAACACGTGAATGTAAAGAAGCATGTCGACAGCTTGATTAGCAATGTTCTGCGTCGGCCGGAACAGATGAACTCGCAAGTTTACTCCTCACTGTTTTGTTTCCGCGAACACCCAACCTTTAGTAAAATTTGCATACTAACAAAGTATCGTGTAATGACGCACATAATTGATAGAAACAAGTATTATCGTCTCGGCCTCTTTTTCTTTTAATTGAGTGCTCGACCATGTTTTGACAGGCCGAGTAGGAAATTTCTTAAATTATCAACCCTGTTAAAGTACTCATAAACAGCATTTCACAATATTGGCTCTAGGAAATAAATGATTTTTATATTAATATTTGCTTCATCAAGATATAATTTAAGTGACAGGCCCGCCAAAATAAATCTGGCATGCATTTGTGTTCCGTAAAATTGGCCAAAGAAAGTTAAAGGGCGCAGGAGGAGAAATACCTCGGAACGTCTGGCTGAATTCTAGCGCTAGGCACCACTTCACGGACCTGTGTGAGCAAAGATTTATTTGGTTGAACAAATTTGCTTTGTAAATTTCGGTGTCGCCAGCTACCAAAAGTAAATCTCTATTCGCCGTCGACAATCCTTGACTCAAGTGATTGTTATGCGGACGGCATTTTTTTTCTTTTTGGCGTCAAATATTGCGGACCTTAGATACTGGCAAAAAATAAAACACCGTATGCAAAAACAAAACGCCTGTCCGATTCAGCCACTGTTTATTCTCAGAAAACTCAGGCTGGTGTTCGCTTTCCCTAAAATGCCGGTCCAAGTTCCCGCAGGCACACTCCATTCACGGGGAAACCAGCATTCTAGTCTCAAAGAATATGGGTTCAGCTTCGAAGTCCCAAGCCGTTTTGGTTGTCCCCTGTGGCCAGCTTGTTGCCTGCTGTCGAAAGTTACTCTTAAACTGACAGCAGGGCTGACGCTAAATGTTTTGTTTTGTTGCACTGCTGCCATCGCACCCCTCATGTTTCTGCGTTACGCATTCTCCGGTGTGAAGTCAAGTGGCAGAGGCTACATAGCACGGTTGGTGCAGCCAGTGTTGAGCTTTCAAGTACAGTCAAGTATGAACAGGGTCGAGGTCTAATGAGAACTTTTCTTATTCTGGGGTGGACGTGTGTAGGCTGAAACAACGACAAGCAAAAAACTGTTTCGTGTGACAACGACAAAAAAAAAATAAGAACACGCTGATTGATTTTTTGGGGGCACAAGGCGCAGGTGGCATCCGGAGTGAAGGAGGAGGGGGGAGGGAGGGAGCGGACACATGCACCACGGTCACGGTGTCCACAATCCTACTCCCCACGAACCCCACGAGACGGTTTTGTGAGCCATTCTTTTTCTACTCTTTTGTGCGCTGGACGCAGTCCGTTCGTTTTCCAAGAAATGGGAAATTGTTGCCTTCATATAGACAGTCGAAGTTTCCCAGCCTGGCTGACCGTCCGAACTAGTCCCAAAACTGGCTGGGCTGCCGTGCTTTCCGTGAATTCCTTTTCTTACGTCGCCAGCACCCTCCCATCTAGCGAACCCCCTCCCCGCCTTGTGTCACCGTGCTAAAAGCGCGAAGGCCATTGCGTCGCCCTTCTTACACTGGATCCCCCCTTCCGACAGGAGGGAAAAATTGTAACGAGTAATCTCTGTAATTCATTACACTAAAGAAAATGGGATTACATTTTCTTTAGTTGTACCTACAGTATGTAGGTACAAAAATTTGGAACTCATTTAGCACAAATATAAAAGAAAGTGAAACATTTGCACTGACTGGAAAAAAGCATTATTTGGAAATGTTGTAAAACATGCAGTTTTTTTTTTTTTTTTTTTTGTGAGGCACACGCACGAGTGTCAGGACCGAACCGCGTGCCTTATATTGGAACATTTGTATGGATCCAGAACTAGCCATGCTGGCTAAAGATCCAGATGCGATATGCAGTGATTTTGATGTTTACAAAATATGAATAACGAGTATTATTATTATATTATTAATTTTTAGTGTTCTTTTTTCGAAAAGCCCTCTGTCCTGCCTATGAACTATGAAGCCCAAAATTGAATACTTCTTCATTATCACTGATCTATTACTTAATATACCCTCAGAACCTAAGTCATGCGAGAGAGGAGTGGTTATAAACTATAGCGATGAAGTAACAAAGTGTTGCTATTATTACTACAGTACACTCACTTGGAACAAACCCCGATACCAACTGTATTTAAAAAATGACCAGAAGGTAATGCCATTTTTATTCGCGGACAAACCCAGTATTCTGCATGTTCTTTTCTTTTGTTGTTTTTACGAACTATAAGTTTTTGTTTTTTTTAGCCGGATTCAGAAAGTTAATATGGTTTACAAAATATATGAAGAACAGAAATTGCAATTGTTTTAATGTAATTTCTAAAACAGAAGAACAGCATAAAAAACAAAGCTGGGGGAAGAGTACTGGCCACCTTTTGCGTGTTTTGTAGGCATATTTTGTGAGAATCTACCGTAAGATGCTGCTTGCATTTCAGTGGAAACATTTGGCGCCCGAAATAAATTTTCCTCTGCTATAACATTTTGCCTTTCGCGTATTGATACAAGAAACAAGCGGATCTTCACTCGGTTCGAAACAGGCTTGCACATGTTACTCATAAAAGTCATCAATCGCCATAGCAATTGCTCTTGGTTAAAGTTATTCGATCATATTACATGATCACATGAAAGGAAAGGTAATTTACCGTTGCTTAAAAAGGTAAGTTTCCAACCGCGGGTTAACAAGACGCTCTCATTCGTTTTAATTGAAAGAAGATTCCAGCCATAACGGTGTTCTCGCGCAATCATACTTTCCGAGGACAATTCGTGAATGGAACTGCCTCGGCCCAGAAGTTTTAAGCAGTGATTCCAAGGTATATGTACCGATGGTAGCGAATTTTGGGCCAAAACACGGTACAAAACAAATTGCCAGCGACATCAACCAGCAGGGTCACGTGGTTACGGTGCGTCTGAAGCGCGAGTAGGAGACGTTATGGCAAACTATATACAAATAAAATAACTTTAATTTAAATTATACTAAATTGTATCTTAAATTTTGTATGTTGTTATTAGTGGTCTTAAATAAGGTTTATCGCGCTCGAGAAAGCTAAAATAGCTTTTATTACTACCAATATTCTAACTTGCTTTTAGCGCCCTCTGTACTGCACAAGCAACAAGGCTGGCTTTTAATAGCGATAAATTGCAGAGGCATCGTGCTGCGCGAAGAGGCAGGTTTTTGTTGTCCGTCTGCTTGCTTCTTTTACATCATGCATATCCAACTAGCCCACCTCAATATCTTAGTTCTTTTAGGTCTCCACGTGCTTTTTGAATCGTTCTACCGTCACTTCAAATAGTTTGAAAAGTTTCGTTCGCTCAGCGTGATTACGCAAGTTACGTGCGCAGGAGCGTAATATCAGCGTGATATAGGAACAGTCACCTTCGTGCGGTTGGACGCTGCTGCGTCCGAAGGGCTCAACGTCCTTCGTGACAATAAGCTCAACACGTTATGCAACGAGGCGTTGCTCCGTGGAAGAATGCCGAAGTGACAACCGCACGGCTGGCGTCTCGCTGCACCGGTTTCCTGTCGACACTCGAAGGTGACATTTTGTTCCTGTCAGTGAGGTGCCTGCTGTGTTGTGTTAAGTGATGCCATGCCCCCTTTGTAAAATGTTCTCTTAACTGTTGTTAGTTTTCGCTGACTTTGCAGCGTTGTTTGCGCAAATTACGAAAGTGCCCAGGATATTTGAATTTACCTGAACCGGTCTGCCCCTCAGGAGTATGGGGTCATACTCATCGACGCTCTAATCAAGGATGCAACACGACATAGATACATTTAAAAGCCTCTGTACTAAAGGTTCATGTTTATCTTTTTGTGGTCCATACAGAGAGTTTTGCTCATTAATCTGTGAATGTCCTCGCTCCGATTTGCTTTGGTGTGTGCACATATTGGCTACATTTGCTCTTTGCAAGTACGCAAGACACTTAGATAGCACTGCGCTTCACCCGCAGGCGTGAAGCATGGGTTCGGTTCTCCAACAACCGGGGCCTACAGGGGAAGACTCCATGGCAGCTACGAAACATGGTTGTTTGCTGTTTACATTTCAAGGAGTCAGCTTTCCTGCGGCCTGGATACCTAGGCCACAATGCAGTGAATGAAGTGAATAAAATGTTAGTGCAACACTGGACTTGCATTAGAGTTACTGTTGTGTATCTTCAACGCTAACACACTCGAGAAACGTTATTGTTAGTCACTTTGTTTGTGAGGTCAATCACCTTAAAGCCGCTCCCACATTTCTGAAAAGCTGAAGAAAAAAGAAAAAGTAGTTCTGTGGGATGAAAAAACATTATTCTCGTAGTGAGCTGCCTAAAAAAGGCGGCCGCATACTAAAATTAAATTATTTTCGCGCAGATTTAAGAGTCCAAACGGGTGGTGTAAATTCAACATAAAAAAACCGAGACTGCAGGCAAGAACGACAACACACTAAAAGAAGTCAAACATAGCTTGGCACAGCTTTGTTTCAGATTTTTTAGTACCAAAAAGCTTTGTTTGAGACTTTTTTAGAAATCGGGATTGCAGGCAAAAAGGACGATTGTCCTTTTTGCCTGCAGTCTCGGTTTCGTGTTATATTTAATTTTCGCGCCAAACAATACATCAAAGTGACGACACGATTTTTTTTTTGTTTTTTTTTTTTTGTGTGGAAGTGACGTTACTTCCCGTTTATTTTTTGTTCCGCCGGAAATGCTATCACGACACATAGATGGCGCTAGCGAAGCCCCATGAGCCGCCATTTTTTCGACACGTGGGGTTCTATGGAAGCTTCGCTACCATATGTACATATACCTTGGTGATTCTCTGGCGACCTTCCTATCACAACTTGATAAAGCAGACTAAGAATAAAAGATAAGCATCACATTTATCTCCCCGAGCTTACAATAAAGCAAATAAGGTTTTTGAAGTGTTTTGTGTTGATGACGATCGCATGCTTACTTTCTTTCCTTTCCCTTTTTGGCCATTGATAGGCGGTCCTGTCACTAAGGGCACGGATGAATATGGCTTTTATACCTGTTTGTTTTTCATTTTGTTAGTGTGATAGAAATCTATATTTTCAACTACTGAATGGCGTTTTGAAATTTTTTCTCTAAGTGTATCGCAATGACTTGTGCGAAACGGCCTGGTGATCGGGATATCGTTTGCGGCGTGCCTTTGTATTGTCATGTACTTTTTCGTGAATATTGGTGTATTTTGTTGTACCACAGTGGCCCACCCTGCTAAAACCTCAATGAGGTTGCATTATTGAATAAATAAATAAATAAATAAATAAATAAATAAATAAATAATCGGTTACTTCGGCAACTTAGTGTTATTTCATTTGGAACATCGCAGAACAGGGTTCAAGCAAAGCTTGCAACATTGAGAACACAAAGATTCTTTACAATTTTTCTATCGGTTTGAAAACAAACCATTTGCACCGTCCATTTGTGAATCAGAATAACCAGATCACAAACTATTAATATTCTCAATTACTGTGGAACGCAAACCACTTATCATGGACGACCCGAAGAGCTCAATTGTTTGGCACAGCTTAAGTTGCACTTTATCTGGTTTTGGTTGCCTTGCGTGCATCAGAGTGTAAAGGTGTTCTGCACCTGTTATATGTTCCTCTGAGGAGACAGGAATAAACTCTCTAAGTGGTTAATAGAAACGCAGATGCTACATTAACCATCAAACCTCAGACTGAAAAGCTCTTGTAGAGATCTGTGACTTCAGAAAACCCAGTTCGAAACCCAACAAACACCTACGTATACAGTTCAGACAAAGAGACTGACTTCCTTTCGTACAACTCGGCAACAATAGTTTTTTCTTTTTTTTTTTTACAAACATCTATGGTTTGTTTTATCCCACGATGACTAAATCCCACTGCTGCAGGCTGCCGGGTCCAATTAAAAGCCTGTCAGAAACCAAGTGATATATTTGCTCCGTACTACGTATCAGTGAGCCAAGCGCGTCATGCGGAGGCGAGTTTTTCGCAGCATATAGCAGATTTAGCTCGTAATATGCTGATTAAGTATAGTTGTAAGCCCGGAAACCAAGGAGTAAGGGGTTGAAAACAGTAACGGTCAGAAATGTTTATATTATACTTTCAAAATAAGAAAATTTCTCTCGTGAATAATAACAGCAGTAATCATAATTACGTAAGCTGTCTTAAGTTTCCTCGTTTAATTTTTTGTTAATTTCCTGGTTCTCGCCACTTTGATAGTGCTAAAAGCAACGTTGGAGCTGGTGCTGTTGAAACGTTACGCATTGTTTTATTTTCTGCAATTTCACAAACCTCATGGCAGAATACCATGAACTTCTATTGCCTGCTGAAGTAACGCGATCTGCAGGAATTAAAGATAAAATTAAACACGTGTACAATTCTCTGTAATGCCGAATTAGGGCGCAGATCTTGAGGGGGAGGAGGGAAGGGTGCGGAGAAAAGGTTTGGGTACGGAAGGGAATTTTCCGCAAAATTGTGGGACAATTTCCCGGTAAATTAGCCCGATAAATTGTGCGGATTTCCCCGCTTGATTTTGTGAAAAATTTTCCCAATAAGGTTAGCGGGAAAAATTCCTCGCTAAATTTAGCGGAGAAAATTGACCGCTAAATTCGGTGGGACAATGCTAAATTTAGGGGGAAAAACTGGCGGAATATTCTTCCGCAGAAAAAATTGCCCGCTAATTTTTGCTCAACATTTTCCGCCAAATTTAGGCGCCGTTTGACTTCACGAGGGTGACGTGACACGTGACGTCACGTGTGACAATATTATGGGACACGTCCCATAATGCAACGCGCGGCGGCTCCGACGACGTCGGCGACGCCGCTCTAACAGGAAACAAGTGCCTAAAAGCTGCACTCCAAAACGTGACTACGATCTTAGATTTAAATATGCGTTTTATGAAGAGTAAAACTGATAATATTATTACCCTTCTAGATGAACTCTGCGTTTCGTAATAATGCTTTCTGGAACACGGTTCACAACAGAAGACAATGATCGTGTAGTACCGAGTTATAATCATTTCTTTTTGAAGAGAAGCGTAAAACGAGAGAGAGGTGTTTGTGTTTATGTTAGACAGGATATTAGGTACGAAACACTCGATGCCTTTAAGTAAATTACTGGTGACTACAAAATCGCAGATGGGAACTTTTATATTTTTTTGTCTTTCTTTGAGAGGTATTTTGAATCTATGTATTTATATAACTATTCACTTGTTCTGGGCGATGACTTAAATGCAAATAGTCTGGAGAACTCTTTTTCGTCACGACTAAGTAATACATTCAGTAGTAGTGTTTTTTTTTATGTGATCAAGTCTCTCACTAGAATTCTCCGTTCTACGTCAAGTTGTATCGACGCTTTTCTTACAAATTTAAGCACTATAGTTCGCAGTGCAGGTAATATTAGCAGTGACATCAAAGATCATTTACCAATATCATTATTTTTTAACACTCATGATTTATCAGGGAGCGTTGATAAACTATCCACTTTTCAAACCATAACTGACTGCACACTGCGGTACTTTCGAAGCACAGTCATACCAACAAACTGGAGTTTTGTCGAAAATAATCCCTGGGGAAGGGGAACAAGAGGGACAAAGGACAAACATAAATCTCCAAACATAAATCTGTATTTTCAAAGCAATGTGTAAACAAAGCATACGATGAGTTTATAAATATCTTTAAAACGATTTACGTCGCATCGTTTTCGTATAAGACAGTTAGTGCTAAAAACGAATAAAACAACATGGGTCACCCAAATATTTTAACCGTGATAAGAAAAAAAAAAGTTTGGAGTCCAATCCACGCTGTGAAGGTCGTTGGTCAGCGAAGCTGTGGTATCACCTGCAACGACCGCCTACTGCACTACACGAAATGCCGTCGCCGGTCACAGCACGCCGCCGCTGGTTGTATTGCCGCTTCTATTCCCTTTGCCGCTCCTAGTATTCAGGCTGCTCCTCGGGAGTCCTAACTATGCGTGGCCTATTCATCAGGGTGCTGCAGCAACAATGAAATCAGTTGCTATACTCGTTTCATATTACGTTTAAGCGCAGCGGATGTTACGAGCCATCGGAGCCAATCAGAGGCCCTGTGAGTGTCACGTGACCTTAGAGAGGCAGCACAGCGACGCGCGAAAAGCCTATCAAAGGCCACGTCCACAGAACGGGATTGGCTAAGATAGCTCGTAGCATCCGCTGCTTCCGGACGTAAGGTGAAACGGGGTGTAGGCGGGGTCTTCTTTTCTATATGAAAGGCTAGTGACGTCACTCCCCACGTCGCAAGCTGCCGTCGCCGCGGCAGCTTGGGCAACAATAACCTTCACAGGGAACGTATGCGGTGAGCGCTACGTGCTTCGCATTGTTTTCAGGAGCTCCTTATAAATAAATATATGGTAACGATGCTCGTTTTGTGCTTATTCTTTATTGAAACGAATGTTGTGCTGTATGTTGTATGCGTGGTGTTTGTACTTTTCGCTTCAATCTTCTGAAGTCTTTGTTCCGTGAGAACGCCAACACGAAAACACACGCGGGGAGAAGGAACGTGCTTGGCATTGTTTGCAGGCGCCGTGATCATCCACCATGCGGTTTTCATTTCACAAGAGGTCTTCGAATGATGTCAACCCCTTTCGGAACAGCTGCAAACGTAATGTTTACCTGAACGCGTGGGAAGTATTCCAATTGCTCACACACGCCTTATCATTCATTATGTGGTTTTGATACTTGCTTTGTGGTTTACTGTTTTTTTTTTATTGAAAGAAATACTGAGTTGTATGCTGTGTGCCTAATTTGAAAGGAGATGTGCTGTTTTGCCTTCAATTGTTGGTTGGGAGTTTTTTGCTTACAACGCTAATGACACAAAAATTTCCTTGGCTGCTAGAGGTATACAGCTTCGCTGTAAAAGAATCGCTTATATCAGTCCTACGGATATTAGCGGTGAAGTTCCCAAGAAGCATCCTACGACTGTTCAACATTCGATAATTGATATTTTTTAACGCGAAAAGCAGACAAAGAGACATTTCCCTAACCTGCCATCTAGCGCGCGGAATGAGCATGCTTCCTCGTTTATCTCGCACAACGTAAGAGCCACATGTTTCCTACAATCGATAGACGAAATTTGAAGTTCTCCGTGTATTTATGGGATTGAATAAGAGCAAACGCCATGACATAGACGAAATGCAAATAAAGCCCGTTATATTCGTAATCGATGTGGTGGCCCAACTTTTTGTATATACAGGGTGTTTTTTTTTAGCTGCATCAAATTTTCAAAAAAAAAAAAGAAAAAGGGAACGTGAGATAAAGTAATTTGAGCCCTGTAGAAGTGTTAGTGGCCTTGGCGGCCTCTAGAAAAAAGGTGAAACTAGGTAATTAGTTTGCTAATTAACTAAAATATTTTAACTAACTTTTAAATTTTTCACTTGAGGGCACCTAATGCATTTACTGGATTGAAGATCGGCCACAGTATAATCTAGCCGTGTCGTCCGATTTGCATAAAACAAATTCCTAGTAGGCGCTACGGGGTCGAGAAATGTCACTTTGGTGAATGGCGTCAAACGGAAACTAACCAGGAAAGAGCGCCTGTAGAGTTATCGCTCCGCCCTTCCGGGCATGCAATTCGTCATTTCTCGACCCGGTAGCGCCTACTAGGAATTTTTTTTATCCATATCTGACGACACGGCTAGACCATACTGTGGCCGATCTTCAATCGTCTAAATACATTATGTGCCCTCAAGTGAAAATTGAAAAGTTAATTAAAACATTTTAGTTAATTAGCTAATTATTTACCTAATTTTACCTTTTTTCTAGAGGCCGCCATGGACAATAACACATCCTTAGGGTTCAAACTAATCTATCTCACGTTCCTCTTTTCTTTTTTTTTTTTTTCTTTTTTTGAAAATTTGGTGCAGCTAAAAAAAAGAACACCTTGTATATATATTTAACTTAGCATTTTCGAGTACCAAATTTCTATACCGCATGAAACCCGCGAAGCTTTCAGTTCTGCACAAGTGTGGAGACAAACATTTAGTTACAAATTATAGAGCCATCTTTGCTTTCCCAATATTTTCAGAAGTGCTGGGTAAATTATATTTCATCGTTTAGGCGAATTATTTACCTAATATTCAGTGCTAACTGACGTTCAGTTCCAATTTCACAAGGAAAAGTCAACAGAATGCACTTTGACGTCGCAAAAAGAAATATTATGACATATTATAGAACGTAAACAGCTGGCATTAGGAATATTCATTGTTCTTTGCAAAGTGTTCGACTCTCTCAACCATTCAACGCTCCCTAGTAAACTTCCGTGTATTGCATACGTGGCAAGCCTTCGATACTTATTCGCTCGTATTTAGAACATGGTAACCAATTCGTCTCACCGAATGATCATGGTTCTTGTTCGCAACTCTTGAAGAATGGTGTGCCCCAGGGCAACATATTCGGTCCTCTATTGTTCAATGCGTATGTAAACGATCTAATCAATATTTGCTACCAATCACGTTTTCCCAGGTATGCAGACGACACGAGTGTATTTCTGTCTGCTTCGAACAGGGACGAACTCATAACCAAGGCAAACTTAGTTTTAAAAAAGTTTATTTCAAGGTCATCAAATTATAGTCTTAAAATCAACACTGCAAAAAATTAAAGCAATTGTTTTTCGACCTGTAAATAAGCACGTTACAAGAGTCATAATCAAAAAATCGGCACCGACCACATAGAAATAGTGAAACAGCACAAAGCGCTAGGTGTAATTTTTTCTTTCAGAACATGTGCAATAGGATAATACATAGAATACCTAGTTACAGGAACCGGCAACCTTATTCAACAATAAAAATAAAAAATAAAAAAAGATGACACTCCCAAGTAGGACATTTTAATTTTTTATGCAATTCAAGCAAATAGAATGTTATCGAGGGCACCTATATTTAATCATTGCTACACAATGCTCATGCCTGTTGGCGCTGCTCTCGCTGCGCCACGCCTAGCTGAGATGTCAACAAGGAACAGTGTTTATATTATTTTGAAACATGCGAAAAATCATTACCTCTACCACGAAAACAATTGTAGCCGCTCCGCAACATAAGTAGTAAACCCTGCGAAACTGTGTGGCATCAAAGGGCACCAGGGAGACTTGCATATCCCTAATACGAGAACAGTTCCAATAGTGGAGGCTCATTCTGTTGGGCAGCAAACCAGTCTCGAATATTCTCGCCACCAGCTGGCCGTAAGAATTTCTCAGCGGCAAGTCTTTTCGCACCGGGGTACTAGCGTACAACTGGTGGATTGCGTCTTTCCCAGAAGTCAACCTGTTGTCGTGCTTTACTACGAAGCATCCGTGCTTCTCGTGCGAGAGGAAAACGTGACTACCTTTGAGAACCTTCTTCATGCATTCCTTCATAGTGTCGCACACTGTGAAATTTTTGTTGGACGATCGTCTGCGAGCGGCCGCCATGGCACCGATGATGCCCTGCTTGTCGTCTGTCCGCAGCAGAAGACGATCGAAGTATGAGCCCTTTAACACACATGGTAGCACTTTCCCAGATGCGAGCCTGGAATAGAGCTTCTCTATGGTGTCGTCTGCTTCCCAGACATATCCGGAACTCAGGCTGGACGTCAACAGGCTCTGGAAGTAGACGGCAAGCTGGAATCCGCCAGCCATCCAGCAGAAGAGCACGATGCGTCCAGCCAGAACGCGTTGGAATCGTTCCGGTACGGGGTACGAGAAGAGCATTGTCGTTGAGACTAGAACCAACACCACGTCTTGGATGCCATTGACGAGCCCCCTTCCCGAGCAGTAGTTGATGAGACAGAAGCCTAGTGCGCAGGTAACCATTGATAGGAACAGAATTGTGAAGAAGGCCATCGGTGCTTTTCGAATAAAGGCACCTGCGCGGCGTGAAAGCTTACGAACCGTGTAGAACTCAATCCTTCTGTAGTAGAAGACGCGTGGAAAATGAAGCAGTTGCCAGTATTTTTCGTCGAGCACAGTAGGGTGGACCAAAATGTCTATCTTTCGCTTCGCTATGTCTGCAATCCAATGCTGCGTCTTCACGTTTACTGTTCTGAAATGGACACCGAGGTATAACAAACCATCTAATATAATTTTAGGTTCCACGACAATGCACTTAGGGAACAGACAGCCAAGCACAAAGCTCTGGTTCCTTAGTAGCTGCCAGGTTTGGGTGGTGTGGAAGCTCCGCTCTGGCACGGCTGAATTCATCAGGCTGTTTTCGCCGCTGTTTGTGCAGTTCAATACTAAGCCTTTTTTAAGGTCGCGGCTTTCTGCATACACCAATGGGTTGTAAACAAATTGGCTGGAGTTTCCACGAGCCCGAACACATGATAAACGATTTGTCTCAGAAAGAATAAACCAAGTGGAAAAAATGTCGTCGGAAGAGAGTAACCACGATAGGCTATCGTTCCATAAGGACTCAGAAATAACGGCCACCGTCTTTTTGTTGTCGGCAGCGCTGTGTCGCAGGTGCTCGAGCTACACTGACCAGGAGCCGCACCAGTACCTTGCTCTGAAGATGGTGCCGATCCTGCGCCGGAAGAGAAAGCTGTTCATGTTTCCACTTGCGCAGAAAACGTCGATATCTGTCTCATTCTGGAGCAGAAAATTCACATCGTTTTGTGTTGAGCTCAGCGGTGCAACGGGCATTGAGACAACAGACAAGGCTATGAGAAGAGATGCAAGCATCTTCGTCGGGCGTCTTTGGCAGCCGAGAGCTAAACCACAGAGCAGAGCGAAGAAGTCTGAGAAATCTCCAATCAAATCGAGAGCCTTGAGGGGTCTTTCAGATTTTTATTTAGGGTTCGGATTTCCGCAGGCTGTCATCTCTCCCCATGAAAGCAAATAATGCCACGATTCAAGGGGGCGGAATTTCGATCCTTTGAAAATGAGAAAGCGCGATCGATCCTTATTGCTTCTTCTGGCAGCGGCTTCTTTTATTGATATATGTCCTCCATGCAGATAGCACAGATATTGGTGATGTCTTCAGACAGAATATCTTAATATTATTATATGAAATAAAAGAAAAAAAGGAAACGTTCAGGGAAAGTACAACGGAGAGGCGTCACGGGAAATGAGACAGGTGGAATTGAGACAGTAAATACCTGGGTCATTTTTCTGCCCGAAGCTTTCTTGATTTAGATGCTTGACCGCGTCACTGAGGCACACACCTATATTTTCCAATCGCTCGCGTTTCTTGATCACCGATCAATTCTTTGCACAGCACGCACTATATTTGCCTCCACCACCATCAACATTTAGCCCCGTGTATATAGAGTTTTAACTTTGGTCCAAACATTGTTTCTTGCGTACCAAAGCTAAGTGTTATAAAACTCAACTTAACAAAAACAGAAAGCATGTATCGGTGAACTACAGTCCAGTGAGAAGTGGTTTTGGCCTGGAGCAGATTTTCGTCGCTTTTTTGTCGTGGCCAGGTCCGAGTCCCGCTGTTGAAGTTGATTCCGTGGCCGATCGAAAACGGGGCACCACGACGTTAAGCGCGGCTAGGCCCGTTCCGAGTCAAGAGTCGACTGTTGGTTCTGGAAGGCCAGAAAGCTCCAGTCGCAACTCTCATGCATCATGCAAAAGTAAAACATGAAGAAGCACGGCGTCTGCTGCAGACATAATGACAAAATTATATGCGGACGTTCTTCAAGCATGTTTGAACAATTTTTGCTTCACGCATGTATGCTTCCATCATATCTGCAGACAGTTCTTTTTGCATGAGCAATGTCATACGAGCAAGCAATGCAACACATACAGTGTTGGCAGACCGCCTTATCTTAATGTATTAGCAGAGTGACGGTAGCCTAAGATTTCCACGCGAGCGATTATGAAATTAACTCCGCGATTGAAGGTTAGAGCCCGTAGCAGATAGCAGAAACACGTGATCGCCTGTTTGTTCCGTTTTATTCTTTTCTCATGAGCGAAAAGCTGTCATTAACCTTCCAGTGATGTATGTCTCATTAATATGGCCTCGTTAATATGAGTACCCCGCTTTAAAGATACCCTTTTCAGGGACGAACAGTGCAGACACGTATATTTTTGTATCGTTATTATAGAGAGCTCATTCTATGGAGATATTTTTTTACTTTTTTGAAGGGCGGAGGGGGGGGGGGGGGGAGGTCGGAGGTGTCTGTTTTAATGAGAGATAACTGTACTAGCAAACTATGGTGCCTGGAGCGCGTCTTCGATTGGCGTGTTGAGAGTCCTATCCCGCCCCTACACAAAAAGCGCTTTTTAAATAAGGTATCTTCACGGAAGGTTCCGTGTCATGCTGTCGGATGCTGTTTTCCGCGCAGTTGATTGTAGAAGTTCTACTAAACAGGGACGAGCGTACACAAGTTGCGCTCTGTCGTCACTGCATTCTAGCTTGTGGCTGCTGCCATGCACATTAATGGACCTATTATTCCGTTAAGCAATTACCTTTCGGTTAATGCTCTCCAACACGTCAACAGGAGTATTATATTGTAGAGCCATGAACACTGCATGACGTGTTCCGGTATTCAATTTTTCTTCATACTTTTGAAAACTGGAATAAACAGCCGCTGAAAGAAACATTTGTTCTCTAAAGGAGCACTGAAAGGTCAAAATCATTATTTTTTATTATCCCCAACGATTGAAAACGATGTTTGGACCTTACTCTGAATTCCAAACTTGGAACTCAGTATTTGTGAAGTAAGAAAAAAATTTCCCAAAGCCAAATTTGAAGTTCCCGCGCGCTCCGCGCCAGTCCTGTGACGTCAAAGATTGAGTCGTCCTGCAACTCGGGTTTCTCTCACGCCTCCGAACCGTCCCGATCCTAAGTGTCCTGTTCGCCCGCGTCCCCCGATCGACCGCTCTTTGTGTGTGCCGCCTATTGCTGTGAGCAAATGACGCTTCAATTTTGAGTATGAAGCTCTTTTAGGGTCCTTTCAGCGATCTCAAATACTTTCAAACGGTGTGAGGTTGAAAAGAGTGCGCAGTGGACTTTTGCGAGCGACGTGGGGGGCCGCGTCGCGCCGGTTCTGCGTGAAAGGCTGCCACGGCGGAGTCACTACCGAAACTACGGTACACAGACACCAAACCCAGTTGCTCTGACCGCTTGACGATTTTCTTTTTGAGGTCTGAGAGGTCGTCGGACACCTAAAAATGAGAACTTCGTCCGAATTTCCCGACTCACCGATCATCCTCAGTACTACATGTGCCGAGAGCCGCCATGTTTTCAAGGGAGGATAAAAAAACAGGAGGCGACACCTCTGCGGACTCCGATTATCGGTGGCTCAAAAAGAATGGCTGTACGCAATTGCCTTAAAAAACATGTTTTACGAACGTGGTTATTAAATATTACAAAAATGTCGCTTACCGAGCTTCTAAATTGTATACTTGATTACGTTCCAAATGAAAGAAGCGAGGAGGTGAGAAGAGGGAGTGAAGCTCGTCGAAAATAAATAAACGCGCGGGGGCGTGCAAATAGTTTTTTTTCGCCTCATATTTTTTTTTTCTATGATTACAATTTGCATCGTTTTAGACAAGAAAAATAAGACCTTTGGGGTGTCAGTGCCACTTTAAACTCATCCTCGAACTGTTAAGAAAACACCTCGAAGTTGAGTGAATAGTAGCTTAGTTTATCGTGTGTTTTTCTTTCTTTCTTTTTACTTTTTGTTTCTTCTATATATCTATGACATGCTGTCTTATTACAATTTTGATTGTTTTTCATTTTAGCCATGTATTTACTAGCGTATTGTTGTTTATGCACCATTTGTGTACCAGAACAAGAATATGCAGTATAAATGATTGAATGAATTATTTTATTAGCATTTTAATAAAATATTTTTTCTGTTGTCTATCACCCGCCAAGCGGTAATATCTCCTCCTTTCTTGAGTTCCTCGACGTATATTTTAAGTTTCTTGGTGAAAACAAATTGACTGTCTGTTTTGGAGGTGATTTTAACATAGACATGCTTGCGTCGTCCTCACATAAAACTGAACTGCTGACTTTATACCAGTCATACGGACTCTTCAACGTTATATCCCAGCCTACTCGCATTACACCCCGAAATACGGCGTTGTTGAATTTATTTTCAACAAATATTTCAGAATCGGACGTAATTGCTGGAGTGGTTGGGGAAACTATTAGTGACCACCTTCCAATATATATGCTTGCAAATGTAGACTACAGCTCCAAAAAAATATGTGATCAGATTTATTTTAGGAATATAAGCGCTAAAAACCTTGATATTTTTAAACAACAGATAAGTTTCGAAGTCTGGAGTGCGGTGCTGTCTAGCATGTCTGCTGACGAAGCATTCAATTGTTTTCTTGAAAGGTTTAAAATGATATATGACCGCTGCTTTCCTTATGAATTGCATAGGGTTCCTGGAAAGTCTCGTAAACCCTGGGTTACACCCGAAATAAAAAAAAATAGATAAATAGGAAATATAATCTGTACCACAGATTCGGGCACACTAACGATGTTAACATCTTGGTTGCATTTAAAAAAACTTAGAAATCAATTAACAAAAACTTTAAGGCAGGCTAAACGCGTGTATTTCAATAATTTATTTAAAGATGGCGAGATATCCGAGGTTGTATGGAAAAAGGTAAATGAGCTAATAAAACAAGGGTGGCATGCGGATAAAGTAACGGAAATAAAAATCGAAGGCATCGTTGTAAAAGGGACAGCTTTGGCCAAAAAGTTTAGTGATAATTTTGCTACACTTTTCCAGAGTGTACACTGCGCGGATGCCGTTAGGTATGTCCAGAAGGTTTCACATAGTACGTTTCTGTTTTCAACTGACGAACATGAAGTATTTTCTGTTTTCGAAAGCTTAAAAAATAGTAAGAGCTCCGATATATATGATTTTCAAATTAAACCTATAAAGCACGTTTTGCGGTGGATTGTTCCTCGTTTAACATATATTTTTAATCTAGCAATCAAGAACGGAACATTTCCGCAAAAGATGCAGGTAGCAAAGGTATCTGTGCTATATAAAGCTGGAGATAAAAACAACCTCGAAAATTATAGACCGATTTCTGTCTTGCCGATATTTTCAAAAGCTCTAGAAAAAATAATACATCACAGGCTGTATAGTTTCTGCGAAAAGGTTTCTATTTTAACGCCCCGACAATACGGATTTAGGAGGGGTTTCTCTACCGAACTTGCCTTGTTAAAACAAAAGGAATTAATTTTAAACAATATTGAAAAAAGCTATTAACACTCAGAGTTTTCATAGATTTTTCAAAGGCGTTCGACTGCATTAATCATGACACGTTACTTCAAAAGCTGCATATCTATGGCATTCGTGGCGTTGCTCTAGATATGATTAGAAGTTATCTTAGTTATCGGTACCAGTGTGTTGAAATAAATAAAAAAACTATCGGATCTTAGGAAACAGACTGCCGGCGTACGGCAAGGGAGCATTTTGGGACCACTTCTTTTTAATCTATACATAAATGACATCGTAAATATTGATCAAAATGTGAGTCTCATTATTTACGCTAATGATACCAGTATATTCTTTTCAGGTGATGATACTGATCAGATTATAAGTGCCGGAAATATTTTTTTGGAAAAGTTAAATGCCTGGACAAATTCAAATTCCTTAAAAATAAATGGCAGTAAGACAAAAGCCGTATTATTTAGATCACGAAATACAAACTGTTTCTATACGTCCATTCTTTCTCTTGGAACACACTGTATAGATATAGTTGAAAGCGTAAAAGTTCTCGGAATTATATTTAATCAATACATGTCATGGGACGAAACTGTACAACAGACATGTCAAAAATTATCAAGAGTTGTAGGTATTATGTACAAATATCGCCACATCCTCCCGATTTCGGTTATGCTCCTTATATATAATTGCCTCTTCTACTCAAAATATAATTATTGCTTCTTGGTATGGGGGAATACGACCACTACGAGCATAAAACTGCTACATGCTCTACAAAAAAAAAAAAGCGGTTCGTATTATATGTAATACTGAGTATAGTAGTCATACTAGTGCATTATTTATTAAATTGACTATTGTACACTCTGGTTTATAATTTATAATAATCAGTATTATTATAAACTTTTTCTTGCATTGAAAAGATCTTTTTGCCAAAAAGAAAATATATTCATATCTATTTCCAACCTTAGGATGAGGGAGGTTACTTATGAAACTAGGTCTGCAGACGCATGGTTAGTGCCGCACTCCAGAACGAACTACGGAAATCAGACATTGAAATATATAGTACCTCGTTTTTTAAATCGCCTGAGTGAGTTGAATGTAAAAGTTTTGAATGAAACCATAAAAAATGTACGTTTCATGTTTGTGAGAGGGTGCCCCTGGAATTTGTAAACTTGGCAAAATCGATTACTTTTCCCCCTTCCCCCTCCCCCATCTAATGTTGTTTATTTTTGTGCTATAAGTGTGATGGTGAAAAAAAAATTTGTATGTACATGCTGTCCTCTTTCGCTGGTGTGGAAAGGCAGAGGTTCGTCAAGCAACAACTGAGTTGCTTTTTTCTCTGTCTCCCCTCTCCAAACGGAGAGAAATAAATAGTTTGAGTTTGAATTAATCAATAAAAAAAATTAATACGCTTAGTTAATCAGTAGATTTCAATATTAATTTCAGATTCCTAACTTATTTTTTTTTTTATATTCTTGACCTTACGGGGCTATAGATGTTAAAGCGGCCCTCCAATGATTTTTAGACAGGTTTGAAATTTACGCTGAAACTTGGTTAAAAACGTAGAAACACCGAGGAGAAAAGATTTTTTTTATATATTTCCATTATTTTGGGAGTTATAAGCGAATTGACTTTAGAAAAAAAAAAACAGGCAAAACATCCCCGCTTCGTGACATGTTAGGGAATATTCAACGATCGGAGGGAAGGAGTGGCTGCCGCACCGAGGACGTGTTCGCCTCGTCGTCAAAGCCCCTTACATCGTCCTGTACTTCGTGTCAGTTTAAGTGCTGCAGACGCAGACATCGCTGTGAGCTAAGTGGACCAATCATGCAGCGTCAAAAGCGCAAGTAACTGGGCCTGCTTCGTTCCTGATTAGATGAGCTATGATAGAACACGTACAGAAACACATGATAGTGTGCCTTTGACGTTGTCCGATTGGTCCCTTTAGCTGGTGGCGTCGGCTGCGCCTGGATGTAAGGTGAAACGAAGGATAGATTCAGGCTCCGAACGCGATCGTGCCGATGTCCTCCAGTGTACGCCGCGCCCAGCTGGCCCGTCACGCTGAGAAGGGCCCGACCAAACCACAAGCAGGTCATACAGCAGACGTGTTGAGTCCAGCGCGATCCAGCGCGCCCTGCTTCACTTTTTTCCCCCGCTTCCGCTGATCGGTACAAATGCGATCGGGGTAATCGAAGCAGTGATTGGAGGCAGGAGTTAGCTGCCACCGTGGTGGATAAACAAAAAAGCAACTGATGGTGGGTAACGAGTTTAAATAATCATTTCTTTTCTCTCGACTGTCACACAAGTGTGGGACGAAGTAGATCCTAATATGGCGCCCGTCGAAGTCGCTCCTCACGAATGCGCAGAGCAAGTCGTCTGCTTCTTGCACAGGAGTTGCGGTGACGTCACAACGGCGCCGAGCTCTGACTGGTTTCGATCGGAAGGCATGGGTTTACCAACCGGGGGAAAAGGGAGGCGCTTGCCCCCCCCCCCCCCCCCAGTTCTCAGAGTGGGGACACAAGGCATGTGTTTCGGCCCCCCTTGAAACGGCCGCCAGTGGGCAGGGCAAATACTGGCCGGCGGCTCCCAAGGAATACCAAGGGCACCGCCCCACGACACACGCGGGCATATTTTTAACGCGCAGGCGATACATACCCTAGCAACGGCGCTCACGCCGGATTGGCTGGTGCGTGGAGATAGGCGCTGCCGACGTGAACATAGGCAACGGATACAATGCGAGTTTCCGAAGCGGCAGCATAACTTAGTGGTAAGATGTCGGCCTCATAGGTATCAGGCCCGGGTTCTATCCATGGTGTGGGCTTACTTCTTTTATTTTTTTTTCTCGAGCATTTTGTTTTGTCGAGGCATTTGGCGATATTTACGACATTTCTTTTTTTTTTTTTTTTACGATTAACACTGAAAGAAAACGAATGTTGTTGACGAAACATCGCTGAACTAAATCGTATGGGGCTCTTTTTACGGAAGTACATGGGGGACAGCAGGACTTAGGTTGCCGACTGGACCCCGCAAAGCGGCGTGTACAAGGGGGGGGGGGGGGGCGGCGGGGGGGGGGGCGCTAAGTGGGTCAATAGTTTTGTAATTAGCAGCCGCACACTGTCGCCGCGAAGCGCAGTGAACGCACGCTCGGGCGTGGGTTAGCGCGCTTCGAGTGATACACGCGCCGTCCGAATCCGAAATTTAAGTTCGCGCGCGTTGGCGAGCAGCCAGTCCGGCGTGAACGTCGTTGCTAAGGGGTCTATTGCCTGCGCCGTAAAAGGAGCCAGCGACCAAAGATCCCAGTGCGCATACACAACTGGCCCTCTCCCCCCCCCCCCCCCCCCTTTCCATCTTTTAAAACAGCTACACACACACAAGCCGTAAAAGTTAGTGATGGACCGAATCTGCCGAACTTCAGATTCGGGAAAGTTCCGCACATGCCGAAATTTTGAAAGAAAGTTGGGCAAAGATTCGGCAAAAACTCGGCAAATGTCTGCGCACGCGCACGAAAGCGATGGGGTCATAGATCGCAAATGGATGCCGCGCAGTCGCGCGGTTACCATCGCACAGTCTAGTACAACCAGCGGTTACGGCGAGGTGTGGAGTAGGCGACACGGTAACTGTGCGTTTGTGAGTTTTTGCGAGCGTGGTTCTCTTCAATATTTTCTACCTCAAGAACGGAAGATCGACCAGTAATTTGCGCAGTCCACTGCGCAAGTGACAAATGATGCGGTGCATTCTGGATAACGTGATTTTCATTTGACCTTTCCATTGATGCAACGAGGTAGTTGAAACATTGACTGACAACTGCGCATATTACGCTCAGTGTGCGCAGCCCAGTGCCGTCAAAAGGGGCAGAGTCACGAGAGCTTGACAGAATGCATGGGATGCAGCTGGCATCCTCGTTATAATATGATACATGTTTTTTCCCATCTTTCCCTTCCATTTTACGTACTTTCTGTAGTGTGTGTAGTCCGTACATTTATTTGTCCGTTTTGTTTTTCATATGTGGTGGCGGGCTGGCAGCAGACATGTCCAAGCTACTCAAAAAAAGTAATTACGATAAGTTACCAAGTATTAGCCTGAAAAGTAATTTGAGTAGAGTAGAAATTACTGAAATGGAAAGTAATTCAGTAAATTACAAATTACCGTAAAAACGGAGCAAATTTCTTCTGAAGTTGCTTTTATTTTTTTTATGGGCTAACAAGGAAGTACTTACATAGGTTATGATGCGTTAGTGAAATTCTGCTAGCCGAACATAAAGCGACTTCTGTTGTCACACAAGCGCTTTAATAGCTGGTTCTGCTTCTGCATGCCTAATTGTTGTGTACTTTTTGGTCAAGGATGTACTGCGGATGTATCATTTCATCTTCGATGTTTAGCACTGCCTGAGCTTAATTTTGCAGACAGTGTTTGATTGCTTACAATGTTGGGTAAAGTATGTCTAAAAACTACTTGGAAGTACAAAGTTCATGAGAGATTATATACTTCAAGTAAAGTAGTAAGTACAAAGGGTGAAATGCACTTGAAGTGAAGTACTATAA
The DNA here is from genome assembly GCF_016920785.2 of Ixodes scapularis. Classification (NCBI taxonomy): domain Eukaryota; kingdom Metazoa; phylum Arthropoda; class Arachnida; order Ixodida; family Ixodidae; genus Ixodes; species Ixodes scapularis. The sequence goes on from NW_024609836.1 coordinate 26,765,320, forward strand.
ATACGATGTGCTTCCAAAGTAAAGTAGTTCTTTTTAACACACTCTTTCAAAATGCCCTTTCATTCCCTATACCGCGTTTTTTTTTTTTTTTAACATGTCGGTGTGCTTAGCTTTAGAGGAAATCGGAGGTGCATCATTTTTTTTTTTTGGGGGGGGGGGGGGGGGGGGGGAAGAACGGCAAAATTAAAAATGCATCAGTTTTTTTTTTTTTTTTTGAAATTGCGGCAACCAGTACGCCATAGAGTAATTGGTTTATTCTCGCTGACGAAAAATTTAACACAATCAACTTATAAGGCACTTATTTGTCTCGGTCTTATAGCCGCCATTTCTTCACTCAGAGAAATGACCAGTACGTCTCGAAAGACAGCACAAACTATACAGGAGCACCAGGTCAACTTAAGAGCGGGTGCTGCACTTTGTTACCTCCTTTGAGTGAGGATGTAGTGTGAATACCTCCTGTAGTGGGCGAGAATTCCTACATTGGGGAGAAGCGGGGACAAGCCCTTTCTTCAAATCCGTCAAGTCTCCTTAAGCTTCGGGATACAAAGAAACTCCAGTCTTGAGCGCTAATCCCACAATTGGCCTCTCTTGCATCGTGTCTGTTCGCTCCCCGCGCCTCGTGGCAGTGTTGTTGCAGTGGGGGCTCGTTAAAATTTTGGGGGGTTTCGGACTATCCAAATTGCTTTCTTCCTCCCCCCCCCACCACCCCCCCCCCCGTTTTCTATGCCACATGCTTCCCCCTCTGCAAATATCAGCTGATCTCCTAACATCTTATCTCCGTTGATAGGCAAAACAGTCAATCAGAAAAGTAGTTAAACTACTAATTACCAAAATAGAAATGTAATTGAAAGTTACTAAAGTACCCAGAAAAGTAGTTAAACTACAGTAAATTGAGTAAAGTAGTTGAACTACGCACAAGTCTGGCTGGCAGGCGCTGTGCGTAAGGGTTTCACCTATCTGCCTAGCGCCGCACACCACCACATGGGCACCTTCCAGTATATGCAAACAAAATTATTATTATTATTATCATTATTATAACAATCCTGTTTTTGGATCACAAGTAGTTTGTGCTAAAACAGAATAATATTCCTTTTTAGTTCGCGTTATTTCGCGATTTTCATGTATCTGCATAAAACTAAACACAGAACTGTAATGCTCGACGTTGCACATCCGACATTCCTAACTCTCCCCATCTTCCTAAATGTCCGTGTGTTTCCTAACACCAGGAACCGGAATTTTAAAGGTTAAAAACGGCACGTTGTGAATATGGAACGCATACTTTCATGCAAAGCTGACGTCAAGTGACTCAAATGGAAAAACATGCGATTTACAAGATTGTTATCTCTTCTGGTGAAGGCTCAGTAACCGTCGCATTTGTTTTCGCGCATGAAACGGTGACTCCCAGAGAAAGTAAGAACGCAGTGATTACCTTTATTTTAACAATGAAAACATACTTGCAGGTGTGCGCTGATGAAGCCTCAAAATCGAAACTCTCGTAGCGTGATTCGTGACTGCGTCGGCTACCCAACCTCGTTGTCAAGCCACTTTCTGCAAGCAAACACTAAAATTGTAAGTAAGGATACAAAGGCGACATCGATACAATTATCTTGTAGAACATCACCTTATTTAGTCATAATTACTGTGTCAATAGGCACTACATGTTGTATTTATGTTACGAAAAAAAAAACGTTTTGTGAGAAAAAAAAGCGCGGTACCTCTATTTATTCGTCCGTTTCAGGCAGTGTTACCAGATTGGGCTATATATAGCCAAATAGGCCATATGCGAAATTTAGAGCGCCATCTAGTAGCGCGCCGACAACTACGTCCGCCATCTTGTTAGTGGCGAGAAAACGAAACCAGTGACCAGACCGGCAAAGACCCCCTGTAAACAAGCGACCGCGCTTCCTGCGAGAGATGCGATGCCAACGCGTTTTTGCGTTCCGCTGCGGATGCAGCGATAAACCTTCGATTCGTGCGTGACGTGAACGCAAACGTGAAGAGGGCTAACAGTTTTTTCTTATTTTTATCTGTTACTTGAGACGCAGCTTTTGACAAAAAGAATCGGTGACAACGCGAAGAAACATGCGGACGTTATCGTGCGGCGCAAAGCCATTTAGAACTATTGAACTCGGCCCTAATCTTTTCACAAAGTTGTACCAAATTTGTTTATGACCTTCTTCCTTCGTTTATGTGCGCTGTAGTGTCAGCCTGGGCCTTTTTCTTGATGCCCAAGCAGCTCAATGCATACGGACTAGACCAAGGCTGTTAAGCGAGGCAAAACGATGACAGTTTTAATAATCTAGGCCACCAACCATAATTGAAGATGCGTACGGTTAACAGTGGTATGGTTAGGTTCATCGCAGTGGCTAAAACTTCGATGTCGGCAGTGGCAAAATATTGACGTTGCGGACGTCGAATAAAGTAACACGGGCGGTGCCAACTTTATTTTATAACCTCCTTTTCTTTTTTCCTTTTTTTTTCTTTTTGTAGCAGTTGAGGCAGAAATTTTGTTTTTGTGCAAAGAAGCTCGGGGGTAGTTTTGAGAAAGTCACTGCAGTTATTCTGTCAGGGTTGAACAAATCTTCATTAATAGCGCAACATCCGTCAACTGTGCTTCAGGCCAATGCTATCTGAAACCAATTTTAGCCCTTTGCAACGCTTGAAATATATTGCCCAGTGCACTGTTTCTTTTCGAAGAACAAAGAGTATTCCACCAAAGAACTAAAAAAAATAAACTAATTTTGAGTCATTATATTTGCTTGGAGAAGTATACAACTTCAAGCATATTCGCATGGAAAAAAGAATTAAAAGTTTTCTCAAAAATGAAAGGCATAACGGCCTAGTCCTTTCGGAGGCCTGTACCCACGATGGCGACAACAAGCTTCCACAGCGAAGGCGTAGGACTTGGTCCGCTGCTTTGACGAGATTGTCGCCAGCGTGCGCAGGCCTCAGAGAGTTTTGTCAGGCAGATGCGGTAGGTTGTTTAAACTGTTCGTCCACCTAATATGGTCACAAGGCGAAACGCAGTTGCAGCGCCATCGCAGATTGCCCGTACGGCTGGTACGGCTGTCTCCGATGCCTCCACCGTGCTTCGGTACCAATATAGTACCGACAACGCTTGCCAACATTAAAATGGCGACGCTCTCAGTGTTGTCAGAGCACAAAGCAATTTCGCATAAGGTCTATTGGGCTACATTTCTTTCTAGTTGGCGTCAAAATTTCGTGGTTGGCTATGTGGCTATTTTTGGGCTATTCCTAAGGGTGCGGCGAACTCTTGTCGAACCTCAGGTTCGAAGTCAAACTTTGAGGTTCGACTAGTTAATTTTCAAACTTTTAATCAGTTTCGGGAAAAAAATTCTTCTCTTTTGGCTAGTCGAGAGGAGAGAGAGGAAGGAGAATGGCTTCAAACTTCTACAAACTTCGGGGTTTTCACAATGCGCAGTGAAGCAATGCTAGCAGAATTCAAGCGGTCTCCCCACAGCGCAGTGAAACAAATTTAACAAACAGATCGCACTATTACCACAGGCCCGGTAGCCCGTCTTCTACCCTGACGTAGACTGAACTCTCCAAACGCAGCTTTGGTGCCCATTGTGAAAATTCTTAGGCATCGCCCACTTTAAGAGAAGAAACACAATAAAAAAATAGCGTAAACCGGAACGGGGGACGCTCATATTCTGCACAAAGAAAAATAGACGGGTTGGTTATTGGTAAGAACCTTAGATCTAGGGGGTTCTGGTTTGAAACTCCCAGTTCTAACTGTTCTGCTTCTGCATTCTGTTCTTTTACTGTATGATCATATCTCCCGGGCTTCACAATACAGCTGTCCATGTATGTTTTCTACTTCTGAAAACCTACGAAGGATGGGTCATTGTTTCAGAAATTTTCATCCTTCTGAAACTTTTTTTTTGTTTTTTTTTTTTATCAGGGGACTTAATGTACACAAAAAGTGGCGCATCTGAAGGTTGAAAGAGAGATGGTAATGTCTTGTTTTTTACGCGTATGAGAAATTGTCAATAAAAGGCTTAAAAATTGTTGTTTTTATGTCTTGGCTATTTTGGGCTATATTTATTTTATGGCTTTGGCTATATTTGGGCTGTACCTCCCAGCCGTTTGGCGGTTTTTTGGCGGGACCATCTGGCAACACTGGTTTCAGGAAGTTTCTACCTCCCTCGCGCGCGCTTGCTATGTATGCGCGGTGGCCGAGTCCGGCCTCTGTGCTGTGTGATGCAGTGGGTGGCGCTCGTTTCTGTTCGGAGGTAGGAATAAAAATGCCGGTCCCCATTTTTACGACGCTCGTTTCTATAGCTTGTTTTTCTTTTTTTTTTTTTTTCTCAAGTGACCTACAGTACCGCCTGTTCGAAATCGTCCTTTGCGGTGAGCCATTGAGAGTCAGGTTAACATTTTATTTGGGTCAGCACTACACGTTCAATAGAGACCTCGGGCGGCGATGTAAATATGCATTGCTCCCCAAAGTGTGTCCAAGGTGCGCAATGACTATTGGAAAGGGTACTGAAGGCGCGCGACCGTCGGTTGGTAAAATACGTGCGTTAGATTCACTTATTCAGTCTAATCATTTTTGCCAACGTCTTCTATCTGTTTCGACAAATGACATGGTCGAGTCTATTGATAACCTTAGCTAGATTGGACGTACGGAGTGTCCGGGCTTTAAATAAATTTGCTTCATTTATGTGAATGAATAACTGTTTTCTCTTTTCCGTGCTCGGTGCTATGCAAAAATCGCTGAGATGTTATGGTAGCTCAGTGTGGCGGCGTTTTGCACGTTGACTCGCTATTGCATTCGCTGTGCACAATATCTGTTCAGATGGAATGTGCCAAATCGTATTTCCGATCGATATGATAGATTTACGTTGCTACAGTGTTAATTATATTTTCCTGATTTAAGCTGGTTCGTCCCTAATCTGAGCCTAAGTTCAAATTCGAAGGGCAGACAGACTTAGCGTCGTAACAGCCGTAATGCGCAGAAAGAAATTAGTACCATGAAAGAAAAACAAAAGGATACGAGGTGGCTCAGTGTTATAGAAGTAATGAGTGTGCAAAAGATGCCATCGTACGTGTTTTTTTTTTTTTGTTTTTTTTTTTAGCTCTCCGCATCGCTGGGAAACGCTCAAGGTACCAGCAAAGACAGCGAGCTGGCGTGAAATTTCCATCGAGCGGAAAACGAGTGTCATTTTTATTTCATCATGGGCTTTCATTTTGGTATGGCTCAAAATGGGCGCGAAATAGTAACAGGTAAGGCAACAAAATTTAGATGTTAGGTCTGGAGCACCGC